>NW_019174522.1:997185-1064540 GCF_002260705.1 Seriola dumerili | reverse complement strand
AGACAAAGAATATGTTTCCCTTCACTCTCCCATATTACTAATAGATAGACTGTTGGGTTGCATAGCATAAATACTTTAACCATGTCGTCTCCATTTGTAACTGTGTGGCCCAAACTGATTCAAGCAGGAACATATGAAATATAAATTGGCATTTTATAATGGCACTTTGTGTGTGTGTGTGTGTGTGTGTGTGTGTGTGTGTGTGTCTGAGATGAGAGAGACAGTGGCCGAGGTTTGGACATGCGTCAATGGTCCGCCTGCACACTGCAATCTCAGCCTCTGACACTTTCAACACACATACACACACACACACACACACACACACACACACACACACACACACACACACACACACACCAGTAGGCCTTGAGGTCAGACACATTTGCATATGTCTGTCCACTGTGGCTAAGCCCTGCAGTTCTACTCAGTGCAAAAAAAAAACTCTGCAGCAGTCGTACTCCAACCCTGCCTCCTGATCTGTGTTGCTCAGCGGACTCTGAGCAGGATATGGGTTCAATCTGAGCAAACTGGTCGCTCTATTCTGACCAATTGCAGGCAAGTCTAGAGGCTCTGACTGAAACTGTGTGGAAGGTTCAGAGGAATGATGTCTCAAAAAGCAAGTGTTAACTAGTAGAAGTGGGTGATATGGCCTGATTATTATTATTATTATTATTATTATTGTTATTGATTTTTTTCATGAGAATTTTTTGGTGAATTTGTTTGTTGTGGGACACTTTGTGCTCTAACAGACACACAAAGACCTGTTTAGCATTGTTTAACAGTGGCATTTTTGGCTGGACCACAACAGTGGGACCATCCCTATAATCTGGAATGTCTGGAACAACTGACAGACTGACTGACCATAATTCCACAACTTGTCAGCTGAGTGCCTTTGCACTGAGTTGGAGTTTCTGGCACAAACAGGTTCTATTAGGGCGGTGTTTACAGCTGCAGTGTTGCCAACTTAGCGCATTGTATCTAGATTTAGAGACTTTTTCTCAAACAGACTGTGTGTAAACCTGGTTCAGGACTGGACTGTGTATGGATGCCGACCAGGGGTTTAAGGCTACACCAAGCCGCTCTGGTTTCCCAGCTGCTCAGGAACTGCAGGGAAGAGGAGGAGCACTTCCAATACACAGAGCCCCACTTCCATTACAGCAAATAAACTACTTTCATTACATGTATCATTATTACTAAAGGAGGCAGAGGAAGAACTAAAAATACGACACACTGAGCAGAGAGAGCAGGAGAGAGGGAGGGAGAGAGAGAGAAGTCATCGCTACCGAGGCTTCGCACTAACAACTATGACCAACTCTACGTATCAAACAGAGGGAGTTAGACATGAAGACCTGCCTCTAATAAAAGTCTGTTACGTTCTGGGGTTGAAATAAATAAAGATTAAACTGTTGTGGATCCAGATGGAGGCTGTGCTCTGTGTGAGAGACTGAATAACAAAGATAGTCTGTCTTGGGTGAAAAATGAAATAATTTAAAGAAATAGTTTGTCTCTTCTAACTTTCTCTCCGATCATGTTACAGTAAATCCAGCTGAAATCAAAGCTCAGTCTTTGTTTTTCATTTATGTGTTTGGTGATTTTCTCAGACAACATCACAGTCATAAAATAAGGATTTGACCAGACATATGCTTGGTTTTACATCTAGTCTTCTTTTATACATACATCAGGAGAATATACCCACTTATCCACAATTAATTTGTTCCTAGAATAAAAGCTCGGGATAATTTTGTCTCTCTATCTGCTCTCAACCATAGTCTGTACATAAAGATGGATGTAGACTCTGTGACACCTTCCAGAAGTTTCTGAAGAGCGATTTGAAGCTCAGAGTGAGCTGCTCCACTGTTGCCATCTTGCCGGTACCTGACGCCGCAAACTAACGCCTAATCCAGAAATGGGCAAAGAGGTGGGGCGTGTGTCAAGCCAAGACGCCCTCAATTATGGAGAACTGTAAGCCCTATTAAAATTTAAACAGGTGAGTTATATACAAATTCACCCCTCATACAGTTGTCATAGATATTAATTAGCCATTGAGACCAAAGCCATTTTTTGTACCAAGTTGTAAACATGTTTCGCTCGCTTTTGGAGCCAGCCTCAAGCAGCCATTCGAAATAGTGGAGTTTTTGGTACTTCTATATTGGCAAAATTTTTCAGGCTCCGATGTTGCCATTTGCTTTCAACCTGTACCATTTACCAAATGTTGTATCAGTTTAAACCACAACTTCTGATGTTAGCACAGCTTAAAATGAACAAAATACACAACACAACCATTTGCTGACCAAGGATCATGGTATTTTTTTAGAACATAGTACTTTGAAAATCCTATTTTTACTTCATATTGACAAAAACCAGATTTGGTTCATTGTTATATGTATTTTAGTGTTAATAAAGACAATTTAGTGAGGACAACACAAATAGTAGAAAAACCATAGAGCACTCAAAAAGAGAAAAAAAAAAAAACGTGAAGAAGAAGAAGACACAATTTGGTTTATTTTCCTTAAACAATGTGACAGAGGACATAATTAAGCTGTTAGGGAACCTTTCTCTTCCCCAGCTATTACTCAGTCATGTAAGTAGCAGATAAACAACTGCTGGGGTGTAAAATTATGACCTGTCAATAGAACAGTAACATTGGCAGACAAGACATGAGAGATACTGACAAGGGAATGATAAACGGGGAGGAAAAAGGGAAAACAAAGGCAGAAAATAGCAGCAAAAACTAAGAGGCACTTAGTGCATTGACAGCTATGCTTGGCTGGCTGGAATTAAGGCAGGCATATGCACAACACACACAGATAAAAATGGATGGATGCTTGCAAGAGACAGTGCTCACACATGTATGATGACATAGGTGCATGCATTTGCAGCTTCCCTTACTCATGCAGTTTAAAGGCCACCAAAGTTCCTCCCTGCAACATATTCAACATATGGAGTCACTCAAAACCAGAGGACATGTCAGACACTGTAAAAACTCTCTCTCACTCTCTCTACAGTATATTAGTCGGTGTCACTCCATCTCCATGGGAAATTTCTAAGAAGCCCCTTGTAATGCTGCACTGGGGTCAGCCAGAGGTTAAAACACTCATGAATATTTTACCTGCCCAACCAGTGGAAGAAAAGAAAAAAAAGCACTATGCTTGTCTGGTGTTCTGTGTTCACAAGAAGCAGTGGGGGAGAAAGAGGGAGGCACGTCACATTTATGTTCACAGAAAATAACTTAACTGTAACGTAAATAGAGAGATTAGAGGGCTGCTACAGTCATTTAGTGACGCAATTAAATAAAATTCGGGAATTCACAAGAAACAGATAAAAAAAAAAGAACGGTCAAAATAGATGCAGCAAAAGCAGAAAGTGAATAGAAAGGCGCATGACTGCATCAGCTGACACTGACACTCCACTTGTAGGTAATACTTGAATTAATACATTTGCTTAGTTCATGCTGAGGGGCTGTATGGAAATCATTGGAGTGGAAACACAGGCTGATTTTTTTTGTTTAAGAAGCAAAGCTCTCCCCAGCATTAATTATATTTTGGACCATCTTCTTACTTACTTGGACCCCATTCACCAATATCAAACAATTAGCATATTAAATCTGTAAAACTTTTCCATCATTAATAACTAAAAAGACAAAGCAAAGAACAAATACATGCATCCATCCTCCAGTGTGACAAGGAAAAATATTGCCCTGTTACCACAGAGGGCAAAGCATTTTTTAAAAACTAATCTAAGAGAAGATTCATTGTAACTCATATGGCTTTGCAATATGTGTACATATATGACATTTTCATATATGAAGTATATGTACATATGAAGTAAAAACATACTGTATATGTACATATGTGTAAAAAATTGGAACAATTTCATTAATTGACATATATGTCTTACCGATGCAAATATGTATGTTTATGTATGTATGCTTATATTGTAGATATACAGTATGTTATGTACATATATATCCATCCCAAAGCTTGTCTATATATGCTGATATTATATTATATATATATATTATACTATATAAATGCAAACAATACGAGAGAATGCCTGGAAGTATTAACAAAAACATTTATAAACTACTTTATTACTTTTTGTGTGTATATTAAAAGTTATAAAGCATGTTGTGTACATTTGTAAATTGAATATATATTGTTAATGAATATGGTCACAACATTTATATCCTATAAAAATTCATCATACAGATATTTTTAATATATGTAAACTTTCTTTATGGGTTTATGGGTTTCATATTTGTTATAAACTTATATCTTTAAATGTCCAGAGGATGTAATAATAATATATCCCCTTATAGGGACATATATCTCATATATTATATTTCCATATGGGAAACGAATAATGGTACTACTACTACTACCACTAATAATAATAATAATAATAATAATAATAATAAAACATATAAAAATAACAATAATAATAATAATTTAACTTGACTTCCCCAGAAACCCAAGTGTATATATGTTGAATGATACCGTCAGAATTATGTGTTGTAGACTATAGGCTAATAATTCTGAAAATGAATGAGTCATGAAGCTCTGTTATTATAACTATACTTACTCTTAATATAACATGGCTGGTAAATTGTGTGTTTGTCTTCATTGTGTTAATCTCTTCTAAAGGAGAACTGAAAACATCAACCTCTGAACCTTTGCACTGAACCAATGCATGCAGCAACAGATGAGGTGAACATGGTCGTGTGAATGGATTGAGACAGCTTGAGAAGTTTGTTTTGGCAGAAATGTTTGCAGTGTACTGATCAGGTGGATGAGGACATGAGCGGTGGAGTTTCAATAATTGTTTTGAATATCTTTCACTGTGTAAACTGGTCACTGTTGAAACAGTAAACAGCATTAATCTCTCCACGAGTCCAATCTCTGTCAAAAAAGAAGAAGAAAACTTTTCACAGCTACCTCAAAGCCCACAGGAGGCAAGTATTTGTCACTCAACATCTATATTTAAGGTGGAATATCACTTTAAGGATAAAAGTTTGTCTTTTCACATTAATGCTGTGGATGTATTTACATACACTCACCCTGTGTTAGAGCTGCCTGCTGTACTGACAACAATACTGAAACAGCTGCAGTGACATGCTGCTGCTACTGCAATGTCATTGTTTAAAGTTGTCTCTTATAGCAACAGATTGATACAATGAAGCAGTCAGATTTGCAACCTGCTTTTTTCACCACCTCCACTTTTGCTCATTTATTTATTCTTCTGGGTTTGATTCTCCCACAGTGGAGCTCATCAATGCAACACTGTTCACACTTAGCTCCCAATACTGTCGCCAATACCCAGTGTCAGTCTCACTCTAACACAAGAAACCACCATATTGTAAGTCAGCTGGAGCCTTTCAAATGAGTCCATGCTTTGAACTGCATTAGCATAAAAATGGATTCTGCAACTTGTCGAAAACAATACTATGCATAATCCACTCTGATTGATTATTTTTGCTAAAGCCAGTGTCAGCTCTCTGTAAGTTGATTTTCACATGTACTGATATGAACTGAAATCAGTGACTGGAAAGAAAAATCTAATCAGAATCTGATGGGCAGTGATGGGAAAATGATGAGCAGTTATGTGAACAATATGTGATTTGTTGGTTTTTTGGCAGGACCGCAACAGTGAGGCAAGCCCTATAATCTAGAATGTCCCTGACTGACTGACTGACTGACTGATCATATTTCCACAGCTGAGTGCCTCGTCACTGAGTTGGAGTTTCTGGTGCAAACAGGTACTATTAGGGGGGTGTTTACAGCTGCAGTGTTGACAACTTAGCGCATTGTCTCTAGATTTTAGAGACTCTTTTTCAAACAGACTGTGTATAAACACATGTGTGGATGTGGACCAGGGGCTTAGGGATACGATCTAGTTTCCGTCAGTCTACCGAGCTCTGGTCCGCAGTGGCGGCTCACCTGGCTTTGTTTTTACCCCAGTGACGTGGGTTTGAGTCCAGCCTGTGGCCCACTGCTGCATGTCTTCTTATTCTTCTCTCTCTCTCTCTCTGTCTCTCTCTCTCTCTCACTTTGACTAAAATGATACCTGGAAAATAACTTTTTCAATTTGCCTCATACATTAAAAGTGCTTTGTATAAATGTCTCACACAAAGCCTCATTAACGAGCTACTATTAACCTCAAACATATCACTTGGTATGTGAACAAGTATGTGACACTTTCAATCAAAAGACAGAATGTACAACAATCGCTGCCAATCAGAAACAATCCTTTCAATGTTAAACTTGTATTTTTGAAAATGAGGAACTTATATTATCAAACTGAAAATTAAAGACAGAGATACAGAGCCTTGGACTCTGATTCTGGAAGAATCCATACTTGGTTATGTTCAGCATTAAAAGATCGCTAGAGTAACATCCAAGATGTTGTTTTTGCAGGGATCACTGCAAACATTTCAGTCAGTTACAACTGTGTATCAGCAGACTGGTTTTGAGAGGATCGCACCAATTAGATCAATAAGGGTTTACTCCCTCTTACGATCAGGTTCAACTGTAATATAGATCACAACCAAACAAAGTAAACAAATAAACCAACTCATATTTCTATAAAAACGCATTATTGATTCTTGTCAAATACCATGCAATATAGAACTATGGGGCATCCCCAAAGTGTCAAATAGTGAATAAATTAAAACAATATTGAAATAAATAAACCTATGAATAAATTCTGATAAATACAAAAATATGTGGTTAAAATATAATATTTTCTTATTGTCATGATATCAGATATTATTGTACATTTTTTTTATGTAAGCATAGTGAGCCTTTTCCAGAAATGTGTATTTATGTCACAATGTTTCATGACAATGATGTCGTCACCGCCCACTCACTTTTCAGTCAATCACACGCCCTCGAGCGATAGCCAGTTATCTCCTGTTAAACACCACTGAAAAGTGACGTTATGAGATAAGCGGCATGAAATAAAATCTATCATGAAATTAAAATAAACCATAAAACTCTGAAAATTTAGAGGATGACGATATAACTAAAAATAACAGAATTATTCATATATTTAATTTTAGGGCTCCATAAATGTGCTGCTGGATCGGAAAAGACTGAAATGACTGTCATTATCATTGAGGGAGCTGGATTAGGATTAAAGTTTAAGATTAGGGACATAGCTGGGTTAGGGGAATAGCGAATGAAACAGCTCTCACAAGTGTGTCTAAGTGTGTGTGTGTGTGTGTGTGTGTGTGTGTGCGTGTGAGTGAGTGAGTGTAAAGCACTTGCCCTCACAAGTGCTGGGGCAGCTCCAGTGAGTCACAGTGCCATGTATACTTCTCTCATCCAACATTTACAAGCCTTCTGCTCACTCTCTGTATCTCTGCTGCCAACACATTACCCATGCTCCGCTTCTTCCCCTCCCTCCCATCTCCCGTTTGTCTTCGCTCATCACCAATTCTCTCTCATTGTGTTTGCTTACTCTTCGTTTCACTTTGATTTTGTCTCATTTTATTTTCTTACATTGTCTTCTGTCTTTCTTTTGCCTTTTACCTTTTTTTAAATCTCTCTCCCGTGTCCTCTACTTTACTGTTTTGTTCCGTCACCTCTTCTTGAACCCTCTTGTCCCTTCTCTCATCACATTCATTTATTATTTCCTCTGCCCTCCTTTCTTCTGTTCATTTTAGCTTCAACATTAAAACTGAACTTGAGATATCATTGGTATCTCAAGGTAATATTTATTGCAGGGCTATTGCATTAGACTGCATTGCACTGTGCAGGTGTTCATGCCATTGTGTCCACCTCCCTAAAGCTACCACTATTTTCCAAACCTCGACAAAAAAGCTCACCGTGATTAAAAATGAGATATCTTGTATTTTTCCTTTGGCCGAAGCGTGATATAGACCCTGCTGTTGTTTGTGTTTGAGAAACAATATCACATGAAAGAAAAATAAAACGGTGCTTGATTATTACTTATGCTTGTTTAAAGGACTGGTTGTCAAATACAATGAGTAAATACAAGCAGAATCACCAGTGTTGACATGATGCAAATGCCACAGCGCTTACTGTCAGATGTCCAAATTTGCTGAGAAAGTGTAGCCTTAGATGAGGGTTGATTTTAGGGTTAGTTGGTTATAATATCTACTTTTTTTATCGACAACATCTGGTGTAGAGTGACAGAAATTCTTAAGACTCCCCATAACTGTTACATTTGTGGATGTGGTTGAAAGCAAATTTGTGGTTAAGGGGATGCAAATGTTCAGGTCATTCACTGGCCTTATTTATTCTTATTTATATCTAAAGTGTTTAATCTACAGTACTTTCTTTAGCCCCTAGATTTTTCATCTTTTACCTCACTTGCTTACAGCACTCACTCCTATCCATTCATTATTTTAGGACTAGAGATGAATTTTAGTTCACTATTATACACCAAAATGATCATGGTTATCAGTATCAGTTAAAATGTAATGACTTTCACCAGGTTTTATCATGGAAACCTCAAATAAATAATAAGCAGCACCTTTTGTTTGCATTTCAACATTAAAGTAATGACAGATGAGGACAAGGGACCAGTAGCAGTACTGGATTTGTCTGCTGCATGCCCACTCTGTTAACAAGGGAAGAGCAAATGTATTATTAATATCATATTCCAAGCTGTAACGTCTTCCAGAGCAGAGACACTGTAGACAGACCTGTCACCTGTTCAGCACTGTGCTGTTAAACCTTTTCAAAATGTCTTGTCCCTGTCAAGCTAATTTAAAGCTCTATACCACTCACTCCCATCCCACTGGAGGACTGTGAAGGTAAAGCAAGTGGGTTGACAAATCATTTACAAAACAATATGATTTTGGTGAAAAAATGTAATTACAGAAAAATAAAAATATAAATAATAAGAATATATATGTATAATAATATAAATAATAATCAAAATAATTTTTAAATGTCTTGAAACTAAATGATCTTTAACAGCTTTAAAATGTTTAAAAACTTTTTTTTTCTTTTGTATTGTATTAATGCCTGTCACTGTGATAAGCCAATGATAGGATCTTTTAAGTCACACCTGGCTGGACCACCTTGCTGCTGGACTTTGGAGGACCAGGGAAGTCACAGGAATTTCATATTTTAATATGCTTTAAAAACAGGAATTGTCAAATAAATGCACAAACAAACTATTAATTCATCAATAAATACAGTTCCGGTAAAACCGACTGGTAAGCTCTCCAACCAATCAGAGAGCTGGTTACATCCAGTGGCCAATTGGGATTGTTTAGTCTTGTTTTACACTGAAGGCCCAGAGTGTCACAGAAAGGCTAAATGACTGAAGTATTGAAGTATTTATTGATGGATTAATTTTTCATTTATAAATTCTTTTTACAATTCCTGTTTTTAATGCCTATTAAAATGTGAAATTAAGGAAATGCTTGTGACCACATCCCCGGTCCTCCATACTGGACCACATAGTATACATGTATTGTTACGGGGTCAGAGGTGCGCTGCCAATATTTTTCAAGTGGGTCATGAGTCAGAAAAGATTGGGACTGATCTACACTAGACAGTTTTAACTGGAACTACTTTTTACTAAAGAGATAGTCCCTATAAAAAACTGCTGACAGCATGTTCAGTGAATTACTGTTGTTGTTCATTTTGATTTGAGTTTTTTTTTCAATCCTGTGAGTAACAGATGAAATTCCATTCAACCTCCATTGTATTATTGTGGCATCAGACATTTCACAGGCTGGTCCTGAAAACCCGAGGCCGTCCTCCTCAGAAGAAGGACATCAAGAGGAGGAGGTCATGTGTTTAAACTAGTGATGCTCAGATTAGCTCTGATGTCAACCAAATCCTTATTTATGCATAAAACATCCATCTGCCACCAACCTGAATTAATCATTTTTCCACAATTCAGAAACCTGCACCTGATCACACATTACCGTTATTTCTCAATGGGTTATTATGCACGATGATATGGTAACATATTACACTGAGGTATTCTGTTTATTGAAAGTGAAAGTAAAGTCCGTTGAGCCTGAATGTCAGTGCTTCTTCCCGAACACACGGTTTAAAAGCTCATGATAGCATTTGGCCTCTGCACAAAATAAATAATAAATCACAATGAGTTCAGCAGTCCAAACACAGTCTAATTCATGCCTGACAATAAATGACGCTTTAAAATATCTTCACATTTTAGAGAATGTAATTAATAACTTCCTCATACATTATATATTACTTCACTCACCTGCAACCGATCTGCTGTTAATTACCATGTCACGTTTTAAGACCCGGCTGCAGGATATAACTGTGATCCGCGCATCACTGGTTTGGTAACAGCTTGTGGCCATGCAAATAATAACTGTCATGTCGTAAAATCAAAGACAGAAGTCATTGGCATTGAATAAAATGGTTACCAACAATCATATGAGGACAACATTTATGACAATATTAGCTACAGCTTCCTGTTTTGTGGCTGCTTTGCATTATGGACTAATGAGGTAATCTGTGGGTAGAGAAATTATCTAAATCAATGGCTGTTTGAATATAGATTTCTCTCTGTATAATTGTGGAACATGGGTAAAAAAAAAACAAAAAACAATATCTAGATATGAAGTCACATTGTCCACACCTGGGTAGTTATTCAGGGTATTGAGAAAGAATACACCAACAAACAAAAATCACCAAGTGCTATTTAAACAGTGGATAGGGACTATAGTGTTGATTTTTTGAAATAAACCAGACAGTGATTTTTCCATCTCAGTGGTGAAGCACACAAATTGAAATGTTTTTTTTTTTTAGCATCAGATCCTGACACAGAGGTGGTACTGTGTGTGTAGAGCTACTTTTTAGAGATTTTTCTTTTGTGTTTTTGTGTATGTTCATCTTTATCACTGGTAGAATATGTTTTATGACCCTTTGGGCTGATGATGTACAGAATCTAGATCGGTACATTAGTGGGGAACTTGACCTGTCACACCTTGGAGATTTTTGCAAGACACTGTTGATAAAATGTTGAAAAAAAAAAATGCCTTGCCTGTGGAGGCCATAGCTGTGGATGAGGCCTTTCAGTGAATTTGCCTTGGGTAAGCCCTCATACAAACATTCAATTCAGAATACAGTATACAGGTTTTGATTAAGCTTCACTGATCTCTTTAGATTCAAACTGTGTTACTGGAAATATCAGCTGGACTGTGTTTTTCAAGGCTGAGTTGTTGTGGCATTATCAACCTGTTTTTTTGTAGAAACTAGCCCTTTCAAAAGATTTTTTTTTTTTTTTTATGAGAGAAGATTTAGAAAAATACTCCAACCAACCTTTGCCACCACCACTTTGTCTTCAGTTGGAGATGACATATGAGGTTTCAAAAAAAATTAGGCCACATTCAAGGATAATCCAAGTGCAATTTCAAGGTGAAATGTGGCAATAAAAGGAAACATTCATACGTTCCATAGCTCTCACCTTTCCTGCTCTGGCCTTTTTCTCTACAAAAGAAAAAAAAGCCAGTCAGACAAAAGGGTGGACAGATAAAGCAAACAATCTAACAAAGCTGGCAGTGATTATTTAGGAAAAAACATATTTCTTTCTCAACTACACCAACAGTTATTGCATCACCAATATTCAGTTCATTTTTTAGAGGTTGCTTTCCCCTTCGAAAATATTTGCCCTCCAATCCAAAGGTAAATTAAGTAAATTAAAGTAAAGTCTGATTTCATTGGCTTCCCTGCAGGGGGTTGATGCAAAATAAACTAATGCACTTAACTTTGGTTGGATAACGTTAGAGCAGACTGGCGTTGACCAGATGACGCTAAAACTGTCAAAAAGCTTCAAAAATGAAAATGAAAAAATTATTCTGGGGCGCCTCTGCTGTTTTTGTTCTGTTGATTTTGACTTTGCTTATAAAATAAAAGATCATGTGTGTAGACAAAGAAAATGTTACTTGGACAAGGGACACGAACAAAACCATAAAGTGCAAAATGGCAAAAAAGCAGTGGCCAAGATCTGTGGCTAAAAGCTAGGAGCTAAGAGCGATTGCTAAGAGCTGATGACTTAGAGCAATGTGTGAATTGATCACGACTGTTTTATCCCCTGGGGGGCTGGCGCATGTTTCAGGGGCGCCACCCGTCTTCTCCTTTGTTTCAACTTGGAGAACAGAATAATTTTCCACTTAATTTATGAATAGTTTATTCTAGAGTTTACCTATAAACTCACACATCTGTCTTCCACCATGACCATAAAACATTAAATTAAATAACACATAAACCTAATGGCACTAACAATGGAATAATACAAGTGTGGATTTCATATTACATCCTTCAAACCTGGAATTAATCATGATACAAGTGGTTAACTGATCAAACAACAATATAAACATTTCCCAAAGCTAATAGTCTATGAATGTGGATTACACAGCAGTTCTTTGACTGTAATAATAATATGGACATTCTGGATGTCATGTAGTGTGCGTTGCCTCGTGTGAAGGATGCTGACAGTATGGTCACAGGAAGGACATTGTCTTAAAATCTACATGTTACATTTCAAACATTCCATGGGATAGAAGTTTGGGACTAAACTATTGCATAAGAACATCTCATGAGTTACAGAACAGCTAGATATTTAATTTTACATTCTTCCTCAGATCTGTGTCTATGAAGAGTGTTCTGCTGGTCACTACCCAGGGTTGGAATGTGGGTTTTAGTTTATGACTCTTATCTAAGAGGGACAGAGGAAGAGAGTTTTGTATTTGTATTAGAGGCCAGGATTCACACCTTAGTGATAATCAGTCCTTTTGGTGTTACTTGTCCAATATAAGGAACAATCAAATCCTCTGGAGCTGACCATTTGACCCATGGTCTGGTTGGGTCCTATGTCTCTGTTTCCTATCAATTTGATATTTGATGGTGGGAAGAGCAACAAAGTGTCAATTTTGGATCCATAACTCTGCATGTCTTTACAATGAATTTCTTTAATTGCTTGCAACCAATGTCAGAGCAGGTATTTCCGCTACACTCTTATGGGTCATATTCTTGTTGCCATGATGACCAAGGTCGAGTGCACTGGTAAGCTCCTGTGGGTCGTACCCTGAGGGTAGGGACAAACAACATACATGGTTGCTTCATTTTGAGGACTTGTTGGGTGAGCAGGTAAAGTTTCTTTGTGCTCACCTTTAAGATGCGTATCACCAATAGTCTGTAAATAAAGATTGATGTAGCCTCCATGAATTCCCCCACAGGTTCCTGAAGAGTGGTTTTGAAGCTCAGAGTGGGCTGCTTAGCCATCGCCATCTTGGCCACCAATGACTCAGCCGTGAACTTCAGACTAATCCAAAAATGGGCAAAGAGATGGGGCATGTGTGGAGCTGAGACTTCAGTGCATGCTGGTTTGATAAAGTGGCAAGCATATGATCCAGATAGCACTGTTATCACATCTGAGCATCTGGGCACCTTGCTTGAAGGCTAACCCATTTGCTCAATAATTAGCTAGTTAAAAAGCTCAGCTAACAAAGTATCATGCCAGATATGGTTAGAACAGACACTGAAAATAAATAAAATAATACCAGAATTTAACTCACTTCAAAAGACAGAAGCAGAGACTTTCTCATGTTCTGTTAGTCAATTAAACGCACAACAAAACAAACACAGATGAGAGCACTCGCTTAGTGACTCAATTTAGCTGAGGTGACGCCTAGCAGACAGCTACCAGCAAGCCACGAGCCACGAAGTGGCTAGCTAACTGTGACGGCACCCACCTGTCGCTCAAAACGGCCACGCCCTCATTTATGCATAACTTTAAGCCTTAAGAAAATTGAAACAGTTGAGTTATATAAAAATTCACCCCAAGACAGATGTCATGAAGGAGGAAATCAGCTTTAGAGACGAAAGCATGTTTATTTCTGCTGTAAAGTTGGACAGAGTGTCTCAGTCACTTTGATGCAATTCACTCATCAGAAATATCATTCTTACAACTTTTAATGCAGTTCTGAAAACAGTCGATGCATTTCTCCTAACACTAAATCACCTTTGCAAAAGCCTCTAAAACAATCAAAACCTTGCAAATCCAGTTAATCACCTCAACATTGTCACCAGTGAATTAAACCTTTTCACAGAGCATCAAGACTCAGACTCAAAATGTTTTGACACTTCGATAAAAAACCTGACTGACTTTAGAAAAAGAGAAGTGCAAAAATACAGAGTAAAAATGTTCAGACACAGTTTCAGCAGGAATATGTTGGAAAAATAACTATATTTTGTTTCAACATTGCATTGGTGTTTATTGTACTGTGTATATTCCAACCTCTCAGCAGATCACTGTACTGTCACTTTACAACACTTTATGGAAATGTATATACAAGCCTATAGACAGAAGACCTTTAGATTTAGAACATGGTGTATCCAAAAAAATTACTATTATGAAAAAAAATTTTTGGCCTTTGATGCAAATACTTGATTTTTTTAAATATTTTTATGATATTTTCAATTTCATTTCAGTCTCATTTTACAGCAGATTTGTAGTACTTTGCATTTTGTGTGCAATTTATGGATTTGTGTGAAGAGTTAGAGTTAGAGTGAAGACCTAGCTTAGAAAAGGTCTGAAAGCAACTGAAAAAAAATGATGATATGGTATGGTAAAAAATATATATTTCCTTTCCTTTTATAGCCAAAAATTGTTTGTAGTTTCATTAGTTAACTACACAAAAAATGGTAAAAAGTAATTTAACTACTTGAATCACTATGTTCATATGAATGAACGGCTGAACTAACAGCAAGCTACTGCAAAATTTAATTAATCGACCAGTTTAATTACATGTAGTTTGCTACTCCCCAACACTAAGATTAAATAGTAAATACTCTTGAGAAAAGTCCTTATATAATTGGTTTGAATTCCAAATTATGTACTTTATACATATATTTTTTTATTATGAAAGCTGTTCGAAATGTTAGGCTCAATGGATAAAACATTTATAACTCAAGCTGAGCACTGTAGGCTCAAATCTTCCAACTCAAAAAAAAATGTGAAGCCATCGCGACAAATCTTTAGGAAGCCCACATTATACAACATACAGTATCTTATATTCTGAAGACGTCTTTCTTTTGCCGTGCCTCTTAACCACTATACCTGCCCAATGGGCTCATTGCTGGTATGTCCATTCTAATTTCAAGGTCAGTGGTTCAAGTCCCAGTTTTATTTTGTCAACTAAAGTTCATGCATAAACTGAAAGGATTCATTTTATCCACCAACCTATTTGGAATTAATTTCTTACAATTTGCTCTTTGTACTCGGGTAACTACAATCAAGGTTTGCAGCTGCGAGCGCATTGTGCCTTTAAATTTGAAAAAGTCAATGTGAATAGCATTTAATTCTGATGAATGAAATTGTCTGGCAACGTTTTTCCTTCTTCTTTGTTGCGTTTTTGTGAGTTTCTAGCAGAAGTCACAGTCACAGTTGCAGAGAGCATTCTGGTGGTAATTGACATTCTTTTCAGTCTTGCTTTATGACGTACTTCATTGCTTTTGATGTCATAAAGTATTCTTAGATTTTCATTTTTCTTTACACAAGAAGCTTGTGGCTTTTTCATAGTCTATTGTAGTCAGTAGTGTGACCAAAAGCTGACCACACAGCATTTATTATTATCAAAAAGTTCCTTCATGTAACCCACATATTAGCATGATGTAGGGTAAACTGGGTTTAGATGTCGCCCATAAGAATAATGTCTGTGTATATTATATATTTTGAATATCAATATAATATGTACACAAGAAGTTAATGAACATATTTAAAGGATAATTAAGTCACGGGAGACTACAACTTTGGTATTATAAAACTAAATGTTAAAGCTTGTAAAGGGGCATCTTCTCCCACAACCCCAGGAAGTTTACGCCCGATGAGTCATTTTGATCCATACAACAAGACATACAACTCGAGGAAATCTGACCTTTCATACAAAAGAGTTAAGATGATCAATTCCCCAAATTTGCTTAAATGTGATTGCTGACGCAGAAATAATATGGAATCTTAGATGATTCCTCTTCATTTTACATGACATCACCTCTTGTGTTTTTAAATGTTCATGAATCCTTAAACTTTCTACTTATTTCCAGATTTGTGTGAAAATATTAGATTTTGTTATATGTTTGTTTGCACATATTATATGGGCTGTAGAGCTCCACTGTGGACAGCTCTCAGCTAGCAAGGAGAGGAGAGCAGGAGAGACAGGGCAAGATTCAAACAGACTGAGAGAGAGAGAGTTATTAGGATTGTGTTTGTCTAAAGATATGTCGACACACACTGTGATGAGCTAAGTAAAGGCCACAGTATGAGACAGCCAATAACCAGAGAAAGACCAAATATTTAGTGGTGAATATTATCATGAATAGCTGAAATGTTGAGCAAGGTTTAACAGGGCTGCAAATGAATATTTGAAGTAATATTACAGTTGTTGTAGAGGCACATATAAGATCCAAGATCTAAAATTGATCAGCCACAGATTATGGAAGTGAATAAAAAAAATAAAAAAAATAAAAAAAATAAAAATGATTGACGTAAGCAATAGAGTTTTGGAAATTAGGTTCCATCGATGTTAGGCAACTTAATTCACTAAGGATAAGAGGTAGGATGGATCCCCCAGAGTCTAGATGCTACTGGTGGTGGAATCGAGCAGTGATGGTTGATGGACACCTTTGGACGAGTTTTGTTTGAACAGCTGTTGTAGTTTGATGCTTGTTTTCTGGTTTATAATGGTTTATAATGGGTGTGTATTGCACAGAATGTTCAGAGGCTAGAGTGGGTGACATCACATCTAGAATGAGGAGAAGCTCTTTAACTGTCTGAAATATTTTCTGTTTAACTTGTCCTCACAGCCACAAATTTCACTCTTCACTCATTATTTTTTCCCAGAACGTACACAAATTTGTCTTCTTTCAGACAATGTGTCAACAACGCAGAGAGACTTAAAGAATTTGAACTGTGAGCCTTGGAGTAATGGGAGTACTTTCCAACTGTCCCATAGACTGCAATACAAGTTTCAGAGAGAAAAAGAAAAAAACCCATTCTTAAACTCGCTACTGTTTCCAAATTTTTCAGGACACTAAAACCACACAGACTTGTTCAGGAGGGTCTTGTGGCACTGAAGGTGTAAAAATTGTTCTGATATGAGGTACTGTTTTTTTTTTTTCTAAATGGCAGGAGCTTGTGAGTTGCGCAGAGCACAAATTTAAATCCGGTCTGTGTAAGCTGATTAGACAACTGCTCTGATGTCTGTGGTGTTTATCAGCGATTTGACTGACATTTCTGTCAAAGTCCAACTACAGACTGTTCCTACACTAAATGCAAGACATGGTTTTCATTGGAAACATGTTTCAGTACAACTTTAGTCAGGAAACATTTGGCAGTTTTTTTCAGTTTTTTATTCTAACAGACTTCACATTACAGATATTCTGATTGGTGGATTACTTTTGGAGCTCATTCTGAATGGTGCATTACCTTTGGAGCTCATTATCATTGGTGGATTACCTTCAAGCAGTGTTTGCCAGGTGCAACCTTTTCCTTTCCATTTCAACTGTGAGTAAAGTCAAACTTACAGGAAAACAGGAAGCGGGACATTTTCAAATCGCTGCACATGCCACATTTTAGACACCACAGACAAGCACTTTATATCCCCTGTTCTCAGAAAAAACACAAAGCTTTTGATAGGATTTAATAGTCTTTGATTGGCGAGCCAGAGTTCGAGATTGTGTGTCTCAGCTGAATCCATGTCCCACTCAGTAGAAACTGAGTGATTAGGATCACCAAGGCAACCTGTGAGCGCAGGTGGACATAAACAGCTGATTCAGATCAGTTAATTAGACACATTCTGTGACGTCTGTGGTGTTTATGAAACACTTGACTGGGACAGTCAGTCAGACAGACAGACAGACAGACAGTCAGTCAGTCAGTCAGACAGGATTTAGATTAGAGTGATATAATATTAATTTAGTCCACATTTAATTGTCCTATTTTCTTTGGCTCTTACAGTAGTTGTCTTAATTTTCATTAAGTTTTTAGGTCCTCTTCTGTTAACTTTTCAGGTAATTAATCTAGGTGGTAATTTGCATTGTGTATTCTCTATTTTGAGTCCTGAAACAATTTAATTACATTATAAATTTGCTCATGTTTTCTAAATAAAATCTTACAACCAAGTAACTGGTTGTTAAGTGTGTGTATCTGTGTCTACCTGTGTGCTAACTCTGCTGGCTCAGAGCTGATTCAGCAAATAATGATCCGAATGGAGGTTAATTTAAATGCACACACACACACACACACACACACACACACACACACACACACACACACACACACATTCTCCTGCTCACAAACAGTGAGGCACAGGTATGTTCGCATGAGTGACATGTTGAAGACATTTCTCTCTGACATTAGGATGAAGAGGAGACATAAAGACAGATGTTGCACATCCATATAATATGACAAATTAGACAAAGTTTAGACGTATCCACAGAGATGGAGAGAAGAATGAGGTGTCAATGATATACGGTATAGGACTGGAATCCACTGACTAGTTAGATGATGATGATAGATGAATTTTAGATTCCGTATGTGTCAACTCAGCGAGTTGTAGCCGCAGCACAGCTGGGCTTCAGTAATATTTAATTTTTTCCTCTTTTGGAAATCTATAATCTATACCTCTCACTCACTCTTTATCTGCCCCCCCCCTCACTAATATCCAATTCCTTTTGCCATCTCTGTCTTTCTCCCTCTGTCTCCATTATTTCTCAGCTCTGTATTCCACACTTTTCACTGCTGATGTAATAAAGGACTTTTGCTGACTCGATGCTTCCGTTTGAGAAGTCTGAGCAAATCTGTATCTTCAAAAATGTAACAGATTTAAACAGTACAACGAAATGCCAAAGATGGCTCCATTATTATGAAGATAATAAGTTACTGCTTGCGCAAGAGTTTTTTTTTTTTTTAATTATATTTTTTAATTATGGCTCCACGCCGGTGACACCAAGAGCTGAGGGCATAGTGTTTTCAGGTCGTCCCCCCGTCCATCCGTCGTGGACGCGATATCTTAGTAATGCCTTGACGGAACCTCTTCAAATTTGGAACAAACGACTCAAGGATGAAGTGATTCGACTTTGGTGGTGAAAGGTGAAAGGTCAGGGTCACAGTGACCTCACAAATCGTGGTTTTGGCTTTGTGAGCACAATATCTCGAGAACTCCTCAATGGAATTTCTTCAAATTTGGTACAAAAATTCACTTCAAGGATAAACTGATCAGACTTTGGTGGTCAAAGGTCAAGGTCAGTGTGACCGCACAAAACACTATTTAACCATTACTCACACAGCTCACACAGCAATTATGACAAAATTTTACACTAATGGTTAATATTTTATACGACTCTGGATAAACAGGGATGTAATCCTAAACTAGTTAGAGTAGCAGAGGCATACTACCATGAGGTGGTAAATGTAGTTTCAATTTGAATTACAGCAAACATTCAGTTCTCTCCACCTCTCTAACGCTGACTTACCCTTGCTGGAAATAGCTCACTATGTTGATGCACTGTATTCAAACTGGAAAAAGCTGAACACTGTATTAAGTTATATTTAAACTGTACTGAGGTGAAAAGGTGCCACACTGTTGCTAAATCATGCTTTATTTTTACTTCCTTTTGTATTTAGTTAAGTGTCTTGTTTTTCTCCTCCTCTCTTGTGTAGAGCTGAATCGTCTAATCAAGTCAAGAATTTCGCTTCTATTAAGTTCATTATGCTGAATTGAATCACTAACCATCACTAACCAGTGTCACTCAGGAACTCATCCACATCACCATTCAGAAACCAGACCATGATCACAGAGATTTTTCAGGACTTAACTAAGAGACTTCTGCTCTATCATTGCTCATAAGGCAGATATATATAGTGATACTGAAATTCAAAATACATCGCGCTTGCAGTTGTTATCATACAAATCTAAGCCAATATTTTGCTATTTGGTCTGGTCTATCTTCTGCCTACTTGGCTCAACAGATTCTTTACATGATATCTTGGTGAAAACTGACCTTGTGAAATGTAAGCCACATTTGTGTGGCTTAGCTAAACTGTAGTGACTTACACACACTTACACATAATTATTCAAATGTAATTGTGAAGTATTTAAGAATTAAGGAGCAATGTAAAGACTAGTGACTCCTTGTTAACTATTATTTATGTTTTAAGCCTCACTTCCCATGACCAGTGGGGCTCAATGAGATTTATACAGCCTGCAATCTCTATGTAGAGAGACAGAGCTACAGCAGCAGCGATGTGCAGAGACGCAGCCAGTGTGAACACACATGTATGCGAGATGCAGCAGCTTAATGACGCAGGTGCCACGAACACTGTGTTCCCAGCGTTAACTTGTGCACTGCCTTTTGCCAGTGGGGAGCTCATGCCGCCATGGTTATGCGGAGGTGGACATTGAGTAATGTTTATCCAATGAAAAGAACAAAGTATATTTCTGTATTGGAGCAAAGCATGTGTTGATGTAAGATCATATGGCTGCATGTGTTCCTGTGACGCACTGTGTGGTTTGTCTAGGGGCTGCGAGGAGGGCTTTATGCTTTTAGTTTGTTTCTGGACAGGAAAATGGGACGGTAACATAAGTTTGTACATTAAACCTAAATGGTCAAGAGAACTGAATGCATGTCGAAAAGTAGCAATTTGTGATTGGAGATTGTGATAAAAAATGGAACTAGAGTAGCACTTCAACTGTTGATTTCAGTACAGATTCACTCTGAGTTGTCTTGGCATGTTATAGTGTTTTTAGTGGGCTATGTAATTGTC
Organism: Seriola dumerili; assembly: GCF_002260705.1. Classification (NCBI taxonomy): domain Eukaryota; kingdom Metazoa; phylum Chordata; class Actinopteri; order Carangiformes; family Carangidae; genus Seriola; species Seriola dumerili. The sequence continues at coordinate 1,043,759 of NW_019174522.1, read as the reverse complement.
AGGTCCTGAAAGGATGTTGTGGTTTGACCCTTGTGTTTTTGACTGTGTCCTTTTCTGTCCTTCACCCATGTTTTGTTTTGGATGACACAAACGGAGAAGAGGAGACAAGAGCGGCAGAGACGAATGGGTAGGAGGGGGTAAAGGTGGCAATTTGGCAATACCAGCAGAGCACTGAAGTGCAATCAGAAGGCTTGTCCTCTGCAGCACTCTGTGTGTGTGTGTGTGTGTGTGTGTGTGTGTGTGTGGTGACATTTAGAGACAGAAGAGAAGAAACCAACTCAGCAAGCATTTTAAGCAAATAACTAGTTTGACTAGGCTTTTCAGTTAATGTTAATCCAGTTTTCTTGAAAAGCAGCGATGGTTTTTCACCTATCATGCTAGTCTTAAATTTATTCAAACATCACGACACAATAGATTTGCAAATGGGAGGAGATTCTGTAGTATTTATCCTCGCTTCATTTCTGTTAAATCATGTCACCGTATTTTCAGCTTGGTAATTAGATATTTCGGTACCACTTTACAATAAATCTACCCTTATAAAGGATTTATAAATGGTTTACAATTAGGTTATTAATCTGGTTGTTAACAGTTTATATATAAATAAATAATTATAAACAAGTTGTAACAGTTTTCAAACATTGATACAGGCTCACTATTTGGCAAGATCAAGTTAATGCTTACTACTCCTTAATCTTACAAATGACTTACTGACATTTATAACTGGTAAAAGGGAGAGTTATAGTAAAATGTAAAACCTACCATCATTTATTAATGAGTTACAGTAAGGATCATTTTACCAGTTATAAATAACAGTAAATGACTTCCTGCAAGATAATTTTCCTGCCTTTTCACACTGTCTGAAATAACTACTTTTATCAGCTCATTGTTGGATCTGGGACACGTTTGATTATTGAGTATGATTTATTTTTATGGCTGAAAATAATGAATTATTCTCTAAGAAATGATTAGCTATTAAAGTTATTACTATTAATTAATAATACGTGGCACCACCCGGAGGCTGGGACAATAAACAAACCAGGTTGCAGTCTCACGACCTAAATACTTAACTTAAAGTAGCTGACCTCCTGGGGTCGACCACTACAAGTGACTAAACAAGGTAAAGTTGGAGCTCTGACTCTCTCAATCAGCCACAGGTCACAATAAGCATGCACAATAATGACTTAAGACTTCTCTTTAACTACAATAATGTTTATTTAATCTTCACAGGAATCAACAAAGGTAAACACTATCTGGATTAACAACACTATTCTACCAATCATCCAACTAACACAGCAATATAGTAAACGCATACAGATGGTGTGTGTGTGACAAGATGGCGGACGTGATCTGAAATTATTATGTCACGCGAGACCCAAAATAGCAGTGAGGGGTCGCATCACGTGAGCCAAAATGGCGGACGTGGTTTGTCTTGGCTAGACAACAACAAGCGCCGACTAGCGGTTGGAACTCTTGTGCTCACCCAACTTAAAATCCTCACCACCTCTAGTCTAGTGGAGAAGGAGGTTTAATGTGTGTGTTTAATGTGGAGGTCTTAATGTGTGTGTGTGTTGGTGGAAAGAGGGAAAGGGAGGAAAGGCGACTCGCGGCGGAGTCAGGTGACTGTGAGAGGAGAGTGGCAGACGTTAGGCCCACAGAGAACATGCGTACGGCCGGGAGGCTGTTTGCCCATTGTCTGGTTTGTTACGGACTGAGCGGCACATTTCCCATCCCCGGTGGCACACACAATCGGCCCATAACGGGGCACGCAACTCTCCTACAGCGGTGAACGGTTAAACAGCGATTCTAATCACTCCTCAAAAGATTGATCCTCAATTGAAGATTGTATCATACAATCTTCAATCAAAAACGGCCTGTTGTTCGGGTTGGAGCAGTTGTTGAGAAACGAAAAGAATTTGCCCAAAGCTCCAGGTGCCCCACTAACTATCCACACAGTAAAACAATCCAACAACCTGCCTGATTATCTGACTGCTCGAATTTCTTGATCCTTCATACTTCTTGATGCTTTTCCAAATTCAATGAACTCATGTGGTGCACAATACAATGTCACTACAACTGACAAAAAAGATGGTCAAACTTATGCAAATGTACACCTACATAACAACCCGTGTGTGTGTGTGTGTGTGTGTGTGTGTGTGTGTGTATGTGTGTATGTGCACATGCTAAGCAGCAGGTATGTCTTGACAGTCTCCTCCTGTGCTTCTCATACATAAACATCTGGTCTGACTGCAGACTTAACAGCTTGTAATATGTAATACACCCTAACACTAGTAGGGTGTTTATGGGTGTATAGCGTGTATGTGTGTGTGTGTGTGTGTGTGTGTGTGTGTGTGTGTGTGTGTTAATGCTCCATATCAGAGCTGTCTGTCAGGGAGCCGTGCCGCTGCATAAAGGGAACCTGTTCAACAAGCCCTCAGCACTGTCACTCTCTGTCTCCCCTCACACACACTGATTTCTCATTCTATCTTTAAACATCTCACTCCTCCTTTTCACTTGTGCTTTATAGTTTTCTCTCACTCTCTTCCATTCATCTCTCCCTTCCTTTCGCTGTCCCTCTCTACCTAAAACCCTTGAGCTGCTCTTCTGTGTTTGCTGAGCAAAGGCAGGATGGCAGTGCTCTTTTCTGACTCTTGATTTTCCTTCGTCTGTAATCTTTCACTCCCTCTGTCACTCTTTCACCTGTTTGCTGAGCAAAGACGAGGATATCCCCTCTCCGCTCCGCTTCTAATCTCCCCTTCCTTTGTCTTAGAAGGTCTCTAACATCTCTCATGGTTGTGCTTTTATCCTATATGCTTTACCATCCTCTCTTACTCCAAATACTTTTGAAGATGGCTATCACTCAATGAATTGCAAACATTTGGTGAATATCCAGAATGTTATTGTGTTTTTGCATGGAGAAGTAAAAAAATGTCCTTTCACACTTTGTGACATACAATCCAGACATTAGGGTGAGCTGCAGTTAGGTCGCTCCCTGCAGCTGCAGCCCACCGATGGTCTTATGTTGCTGCAGCTACAAGTCAAATTAGATTCTCCTAATGTCCTACAGGTTTTTGCTCTCTACCTTCTCTAATGTCCTATCAAATAAGCCTAGAGTGAGACAATGGGCAGGGGAAGCCTGGCAGTAAAGCTATATAGTTTAGCTAACTAATGTGTTAAACATTTTTACACTCAAAGTTGATGATCATCCTTGGACCATGTTTGTTTTCGTGCTTTCGTCTCTCTCTCATGGACACGATATCCGTGTTAAGCCTTGAAGGAACTTCTTCAAATTTGGCACAAATTTCCACTCAGACTCAAGGACGAACTGATTAGACTTTAGTGGTCAAAGGTCAAAAGTCAAGGTCACGGTTTCCTCACAAAACACAGTTTTGGCCTTTGGTGCAAACATTTACTTGGACTCAAGGACGAACTGATTATATTTTGGTGTTGAAAGGTCAAAGGTCAAGGTCAGTGTGACCTCACAAAACACTTTTTAGCCATAACTCAAGACTTCACACAGCAGTTATGACAAAATTTCACACAAATGGTTCATATTTTATGTGACTCTGGATAAACAGGATGTAACCTGAAATAGTTTGAGTGGAGGAGGCAGACAACCACGAAGAGGTGATTCTAGTTTTTGATTTGACACGTAGAAGCTGTATAATTCAGGTTCCTCATAGCTGCAAAATTAGCTCCTGAATCAATTAATGTTGCCATGACCACTCAGTCAAGTGCAGAGGCAGGTTAACCATTGTTAACTATTGTTAACTCAGGCAGCTGCTGCCACCACAGTGGTTCCCAACCTGGGATTCAGGACCCCCACAAGGGGTAGCAAGATGAATCGAACGGTGCTGTGATGCTTACTGAATATTCTTCTTCATCAGCAATGTGTGTGTATGTGTGTGTTTGTGCACGTGTGTACATGATGTAGCTCTAATGTGGCAGATGCAGTGGACACACTTATGTGCATGTGAGTGAGAGGTGAATGACGATTGTGCAGGATTATACCACGGTCCACTGCATGGCCAACAGAAGGCTTGTTGTGTGTGTGTGTGTGTGTGTGTGTGTGTCCATTGTATCACTGTTTTTGTACACTGTCTTCATTAATTTATTTTAAATACAATGTTGAACTGTACCAGATTCCAGTAAGAGATTTATTGCCTCGTGGTTGTTTATCTCAACCAACCAGTCAAGTTGTAGGAAATATGGTCACAATCGCTTCTTCCTGAGTTACAACGTTGAGTAACGGCGTGAATATTTTGGTAGAACATTATGATGTCACAGTGAAGTTGACAGTTTGCGTATAAAATATCATCACATCATAATTTTTTTAAAGTTTTTTTTGCCAGTTTTCTAGCTGCAATTAAAAGCATACAACTGATGAAACAAAGGATGGCTTTTATTGTGAAGTAGCCACAGGAAACACAAGTGTGCCTGATTCCACTTTTAGCACTGACTGCATCGTCATCAAAAATGTAACTACAAAACAAGACAATTCATTTTTAATTAATTTGTAATGGAGTAATGGATGAAGGTGGGATACATCAGATGAAGAGCTGTGGGAGACAGGCTACACACCTCCAACCCCACAGCAAGGTAAGAAACTTTCCGGTGTCCTGTTATGTGTGTGCCACGTGCAGCATGGAATCTGAGTGTGGATGGAGTTATTATTGAATAACATCTTTATTAAAACAACAGTTTGGTTGGGATCATAAATAGATTCACCATTTTTCATCTTCTCTCCTAATCTGAAGTATTACAACCTGAAAGAGGACCCATTATACTTTTCTGAGTTTTCCCTTACTTATAGTGTGTTATATACACTCACCGGCCACTTCATTAGGTACACCTGTTAAACTGCTCGTTAATGCAAATATCTAATAGGCCAATCACATGGCAGTAACTCAAAGCATCTAGTCATGTTGACACGGTCAAGACAATCTGCTGAAGTTGAAACCGAGCATCAGAATGGGGAAGAAAGGTGATTTAAGTGACTTTGAACGTGGCATTGTTGTTGTGTTCGAGTATTTCAGAAGCTGCTGATCTACTGGGATTTTCAACCATCTCTAGGGTTTACAGAGAATGGTCCGAAAAAGAGAAAATATCCAGTGAGTGGAAGTTCTCTGGGCAAAAATGCTTTGTTGATACCAGACATCAGAGGTGAATGGCCAGACTGGTTCATAATGATAGAAAGGCAACAGTAACTCAAATAACCACTTGTTACAGCCTGAAGAAGAGCATCACTGAACGCACAACATGTGGAACCTTGAAGCAGATGGGCTACAGCGGCAGAGGACCACACCAGGTGCCACTTCTGTCAGCTAAGAACAGGAAGCTGAGGTTACAATTCACATGGGCTCACCAAAAATAGACGATTAAAAAAACGTTGCCTGGTCTGATGAGTCTCGATTTTCACATTCGAATGGCAGGGTCAGAATCTGGCGTAAACAACATGACAGCATGGATCCATCCTGCCTTGTATCAAAGGTTCAGGCTGGTGGTGGTGTAATGATGCGGGGGATATTTTCTTTGGGCCCCTCATCTTGATTTGCAGCACTCTTCATATTTCTCCCTCCTTCCGGCTGCCTGACAGTGGGTGCGCTTGTTTTCTGCTCCATTCCAGTTTGTGAAGGTGGATCTGGTCTGTCATCTTCTGCTTCAGGATCGGATTCTTGCTAAAAATGATAAACAGGACCGAAGCCGCCACAACTGTTTGTTTACACAAGATATGCAGAAGGTGTCGTTGCCATGGTAGTTGCCAGCTGACCAATCAGAACACACTGGGCCTATACCCTGCTGGGGTCCCTGAATGTGTTGCTTGGGGGAGGGGGGAGGGTTCACTACATAACTTCACATTGTTAAATTATAATTGTTAGGTAATATAATAATGTATATCATATTATTGTAATGTAACATGTTTAGAATTATTATATTATATGAATTATACATACTATTCTGTCATAACACCACCATACTATTATCTTATTATTCTACACTATAATATATATAGTATATAACACAGATACATACGACTACATCACATATAAACTTCAAAAAACACACACACACACACACACACACACACACACACACACACAAGCAGCACAGCACGTCATTACATACAAAGTCACTAATGAAGAACAAACATGCACACAGAAAAAAAAATACAATGATCACCCTTATGGACAGAAGACAGCTGGGCTGACTGTTGGATTGAACCCCACGATGGTTCAAAATCAAAGTCACATGCTTTGTTCATCGAAGGATTCTGTGATGGTCCCTTCTTGAGTCTGGTTTTCGTGGGCGGTTACTGTGCTGTTGTGTCTTTAAAGGTGAATGGAAGGAGGGTGATCACGGCAGCTAGATTTGGAGCACCTGGGCTGCGCGCTCCCAGCGCATAAAGGCATTGGCTCACATCGCTCTGCACTCTCTCTCACCTGGACTCATCCCTGCCAGCGTCGGCACGTTTTCTTGTATGGCTTTTGTTTTCGTTTTGCTCCCACCATTCACTACATTCACACATGCACATTTACATTACTGATATTACTGACTGTCACACCCCACATTTATATTTGTCTCTTTAGTTTATTCATTTATATAATAAATATTCTAATCAACGGGAGTCTGTCGTGTCCATTCCCAGATTTGTCGTGGCCTAGGAGTGGCCTTTGCTCCTGAGGAGAGTGATTATTTACACCACCACCACTTACCACCACCACCAAGTCTGCACACCTAAAACCTAGCCAAATTTGGCAGCCATGTTTTGCCCAGGGTCAGGTCACATTTGGTCCGAGTGTGCCAGCAGTTGGCCAACAACTGTCTCAAATGTGGTCAGATTTCTAAGTGTAACATGTATCGCAATCCACTTGGTAATGATGTAATATTCGTTATCAGTCATTAGCAATTACGTCTCTGCAGGGTGGATATGACACATCTTGTTTACCAGGGAGACAGAGGTAAATGAAAAGGTGCTGCCCAGTATAAGCCCAGTCTATCATTGTCAATCACTGGGGTTGTTGTAAGTTGTTGGAGTTGTGAGGTGAGTGAAGACAGGCAGACGGCCTGTGGAGACAGGAAATGAGTTTCCAGTGTGTTAGGGCTGAGTTCATGATCGGTGAATGAACAAGGACAGACGAGAGTTGGTCAGCCGGAGAGGAAAAAAGCAGACCTAAAATCATTGACTCGTTGATGTAATGCACAGTATTAAGGCATCTCAGTCAGATATTTCTCTTTCATTTTTTCCCTGCACACTTGAGTTTTTGATGTGTGCTTTAGCGGTGTTGTTGAGGTGCTCTCACACATCATTTGGTGCTGACCAGCTTTGGAAATGATATTTGACCAGTAAGCTTTTATGTATTTCTGACAGTAGTATTCGATATATATCAGAGTTTTGAACAGAGCAAATGGTCTTTTTTGTACTTGTTTTACCTTCAAGTCACAGTAAAAAAAAATCTTAAGCAGTGTTTCTTTCTTTCTTTCTTTTTCTATGTTGTAGCTCAGATTTCTTTAGGGCCATTGAACAAACACATTTCTGCATTCCAGAGGAAACACACAGGCGGGCTAACTCTGCATCTGAGCCACATTACACTACCTGTGTATCTTAGTTATTGTGACTTGCTGAAAATACAATACAAAGTAATGGTCCCAGCGGTTTGCTTAGTGTGATACTTAGCTTTGCTACAGTGCTGAAAAGCTTGTGATAGTTTCTTTCAATACTCAGTCTTGATTAAACAGGAACAGATAAAAATGACTCCAACTATCCACACGTGAGGTTTTGTTAAATTAACAAAATAATAAAAAAAAAATATAGATATAATCATAGATCAGGCGTGTAATGACAGCAGCACATTGCAGCAGACCAGAATCCTCAGTCAGTCTTCCAGAGATGTAGCCTCCAGTCACATGGCTTAGCCTCGAATCAGGTGAGAAAAGAAAAACAAAAGAAACAAAGAAATGAAATAAATGAAAAACAATGGAAACAGTGAATACAAATTTGTAGTATTTCTTAGTATATGATTTAACAGCTGAAAATATCTCAGAGCATTTAAATGGAATGATATGTGATCTATCAGAAATACATTATTGTCTGTCTGATGGATCTGATATGATCCTATTGCATCCATCTGTGAGTCATAGTTAAAAACACAAATCATTATTATTATTATTATTATTATTATTATTATTATTATTGTTATATAATATTAAAATTAAATTAATATTATTATTATTAAACTTGTTATTTTCTACTGAAATCATTTCCATGACATGACTCTGAATTTAGTCAGTGTAGGTAGTTTACCCTGCGTGTAAAAACAGGAAAAAGCAACAGAAAAAAAAGAGCTCAAATTCCACTCAACTAGAAGAACTGTACGAATCATTTTACATGCATGTTTAGATGTCAGTCTGAACTGTAGATACAAATCTAAAAGGGGAAAATCTGCCATTAAATCCTATTCACACTTAAAAAAAGNTAGTTAAAAACACAAATCATTATTATTATTATTATTATTAGTATTATTATTATTGTTATATAATATTATAAATAAAATTAATATTATTATTATTAAACTTGTTATTTTCTACTGAAATCATTTCCATGACATGACTCTGAATTTAGTCAGTGTAGGTAGTTTACCCTGCGTGTAAAAACAAGCAACAGAAAAAAAAAGAGCTCAAATTCCACTCAACTAGAAGAACTGTACGAATCATTTTACATGCATGTTTAGATGTCAGTCTGAACTGTAGATACAAATCTAAAAGGGGAAAATCTGCCATTAAATCCTATTCACACTTAAAAAAAGGACAACACAAACTGAATGTTTACCATGTGTCTGTCGTGTTAAAGGCTGTCTGAGAGTATGGACTTTTATAATAATAACTTTTTTTATATAGCACCAACAGAGTTTACAAAGTGCTTTGACAAACGGATCAAAAGCAATGAAAGTCAAAAGCAAGACAGAAATAAGGTGAACTTACAGCGGGAGGACAAACAATATAATTCAATATAAATAAGGACAATTAGAGGGAGCAGATGTCGTATAGAAACACACACACACACACACACACACACACACAGGAAAAGCAATAAAAGGCAGATATGGAGACAATAAAAAGATAAAAAAGACGACATCACATAAAACCAAGTCTATAAAAATGAGTTTTAAGAAGTGATTTAAAAGAAGTTACTGATTCTGCCTCATTTCCTCGGGCAGGTCGTTCCAAAGTCGTGGGGTCCTGATGGAGAAAGCGCGGTCACCTTTAGATTTAAGCCTCGACTTTGGAACGGTCAGAAGGACCTGACCTGAGGATCTAAGCCTGTGTACTGGCTCGTATGGGGTTAATGACTCTGTAATGTAGCTCGGGGCCCCAGCGTGCTTTAAAACTGATCAGTAAAATCTTCAAATCAATTCTAAAACAGACAAAGAGCCGATGAAGGGAAGTGAGGATCAGGGTGATGTGATGTCGTCTGTTAGAACCAGTACGAAGCCGAGCTGCTGTTTTCTGGATGGCGCAGGTAATAGCTGCGCCGTGTGACTTGCTTATGAGTTGGAAGCATTTGATCTGCTCCGAGATTAGAATCCTCTAATGATAATGTTTCATCACATTAAACTGCTCGGATTATATGGATAAAAGAAAGTGTGCATCCTTTTTTGTGTGTGTTTCCTGTTCTTTGAATGTGGATTTATCGAGACAAAACATGTGGATTGTACAATCTTTGTTTGGAGGAACAGAATTCTTTTGATGGAAAGAAATGTGGCCTTGAGCACAAAATAACATTTCATAATCAGAGAACAGACTGCACACAATTAGCCAAGCACATAGCCTTGAAATCAGGCATTTTGCCAGTGTGAGTGTGTGTGTATGTGTGTGTGTTGTGTATTTGAAAGAAAGTAGGAGTGTGTGTGTCTGTCAGTATAAGACCCTGGCAAGGGTCTGAGTATGTCTATTAGCATGCACTCAGTTAATCCAATAGCCGATACAATGGTGTTGCTTTAGGCTTTGGACTGCTTCAGTGATATGGCTGTTTAGTGAACACACACACACACACACACCACACAAAACAAGCTTACACTAGCCTTGAACGCTAAAATGGAAACCTTTAACAGCATGTCAGTAACTTCTTTTCTTTACTTTGGTGAGAAGAAAAAGTGTATGTTGGTATGTAAGTGCGTGAATATGTGTGTGTGAATTCACAGTCATGGATTTTAAGTGGATCTGATTGGTTACCATGGTAGCAGCCATCACAGTGACAGTGTGACTAAACAATTATAAAAGGGACACATCTGTCCAGCAAAAGCAGATGCTCAGCAAAGTCAGACTCAAGTTAAAATGATGTGTAATAAAGCTTTTTGGGGCCAGGATGTACTCCAAGTGCTGGGAAACTTTCCAAATGCCAAAGTGCAGCTTACTGAAATTTTCTAAGAGAAGAAGAACAGACTTAACATCCAAGAATGAAAGTACTCTGGTTGATAAATGTGCAGGAAGGCAGCGGCCACTTCTGCTTTAATGTTGTGTCATTTTTCATCAGGTGAGCCTAAACATGTGCCGACACAATGCCAGGCCTCTTCAGACTGTGAGGAAAAGAACAAAGAATGCTGACTTGTCCCAACGAACGTCTTTGGGAGTGTTTGACAGCGGAAGAGAAACATACAGTATCATCATTAGACATGATTTTGGATGTACGAGAGCACTGGAACAATGTGGATTCTCAAATTTGGCAAAAAAACGACTGTAACTGATGCCAAACAGTGGAAGAGTGCAAACTCAAATGGTGGATAGAGTGAATATTCTGGCTCTGGCTGGTACGACTTTATTTCCTTAGCAATTACATTCTAGTCCAATGAAAGCCTCTTTTAAGGGAGAACTCCATCTGTACTTGAAACCACAGTTGCACAGAAGCATCAGTGGTAGTTTCCCATAATAGTTTCTACCACTCAAGCTGTTTGCTGTAATGCATTTTACAAGAAACACGACTATAGCTTAGCATCATTTCGAAACATAGGGGGCATTGAGGAAGAACGCCATTCTTTCTACGAAGAGCAGTTCAACAACTATTGATTTTAAAGTTTTTGCCCATGCACTGATTGTGTTGTCATGTAAACTGGAAATCCTCCAGGTTAAAGCTCAATATCGATGAATGCTTCTTTAAAAGCTGTATTTAACGCTTGGACTGTCGGCATTCTAGCACCCCCTAAAGGCACCACAACGGTCTCCCAGACCGGCACGTGTATTTACATTGTTTAGGTTTACAAGCAGCTCTTGAAGTGGAAAAAATAACTGCTAGAGATCGCGCAGCACCGCCCGACGCACCTATTGGCACACACCTGCACCTGGAGACGGTGTTTCGCTCTCGTGTCAAGAGCCGATGTCGCTGTTCGCCCTGAGCTTTATCGGATTGTTATTTTCTGTTATTGTTTATTATCAACAGCCAGAGGTTTTGTTTTTTACAATCGTTCCACCTGGATCTGACCAAGCCTACAAGCTCTCACAGAGACCGGTGTGGTGTTTGACTGGACTGGACAGTTGAGATTTATTAGGCTGCATTATAATTCTTTATTTGTTATAAATGAGGGTGATTTTAGATGTTGCTTACTGTTTACAGCCTATAGGTGACTATTTACAAAACCGAGGTCTAGTTTCTACTCTCAAAATAAAGTTTGTGAAGTGGCTGCGTCATGAGTGGACATGCTGACAGACAGCTCACAGTGACTGTCCTCATCACTAAACCATCAGTTTCCCCCTCGCTCAGGTCCTCCTCCTCTCTCTCCAGATCTGCATATAATATTGTAGACCTAATGTTAAATGAAAACAATAAGTAAAAAAAATAGACGCGCAAATACCGCGAAATAGAAACATTGCAATAATTACTATGGCCACAGCTGGCCACAGCGGTCTATATGACCGCTTTGGCGTTCAGAGGAATAAATGCTGAGAAATCTTGTTTTTTTATTCTAATACCTTCTAGGCTTCAGAAAACATCAAAAACATATTTAGGAAAAGTCATGAAATGAGAGACCTGTAGTTTTCATTTAAACAAAGTTATTTACATAATAAAAACTCAAACAGTCTGTCAGACCGTCTTGGCGGTTCAAGTGTTAAGCAACTCAACAAGCTTTTAAAAACACCCCCAATCCTGTTCCACTCAGTAGTAGAAACTGATTTAGTGGGACACATCAAAACACAGAGATAACTTTTCCAAACTCAAAATGGGGTTTAAGTGACATCCAACCACCTTCTTGAGAAGCATTGAACCATTTCAACACGACCATACATGTTTGTTTAGCCTCGCTTAACAATTTGTTCTGTTTTATCCAGCTTCCTGAAGTTGTTCACAGACCTTTGAGCGAATTAATTCTGAAGAAAAAATAACTTTTACCTTGTGTCGCAGCACAATTTAATGGGGCAGTTTACCCTAAAAATACTGGACTGCCACCAGTTCGGCATGTGTTTGCATCACAGGGAAGATGAACTCCAGTTGTGAAAAGGAATGGAGGAGCTGTCTTTGTAATGTTTGGGATCCTGAGCCAACTCATTTGATAGTCGTAGTGTTTAAAAAATGACATAGGGGGGTGGGCGTCTAAAATGCCCCCCACAGCGGGGTTCCGTTGAAACAATTACTACAAATGTACGGCGGGAGCACTTTCCTCTCCATACGAGATTTTATAACTTCGCCAATGAAGTTCGAATCGAGCCAACTAATTTGTCTGGCAAATTAGCTTTAGCATGTCTCGCAGCGTGATTCAACGCTTACAACAATTGGAGTCAAATTGTTTTTTTGCATTTGTGCGTCTGGCGTCGTGATGAATGGCTCGTCTGAAAATGGGGAAGCACTGTTTTAGCTATCAAATTAAATGGTTTTTAATCAGTTGGTGTTTTTAATGGTGGCTCAATGCGGGTTCAGTTGTGCTCAACATCGACAATAGAAGGAAACAAATGTGGCAGCTTTGTAATTGAAAGTACTGTGATACCTCAGTTAAATAGTGGTATTATGATGGTGTTATTTTGGTTTGTTCACTTGCTCAGTTTGATAATCATGTTTTTTTGTTTCTAGAGGGTCTTTGGAATAGGTTTGTGATTGTCCTAATGGGCATAAATTTGTGAACGCATGTTGGTACATGTGTCGTTGGAAATGATTGTGTTTAAGTGTATGTGTGTGTGTGTGTGTGTGTGTGTGTGTGTGTGTGTGTGTGAACAAAGCTGAAATACAGATACTTAGTGGTGGTCTGGCTTATTCAGGCTTGAAGTTTGAAATGAACAAAATGTTTCTGAGGACATAAGCACGGACACACACACACTGTAGACTGTCCTGTAAATAACTTCTTATATTAGGAGGGTTGCTCAAAAGCATGAAAGGCATAAAGAATGTGTCATTTTGCATCTCTGCATACATATTTGCGCGCGTACGTGTGTGAAAAAAGTAATTTTCTTGAATTGGTCATAAATTCACTTGTACTTTCCTATCACACATGCTCAGCCTTGGCTGCATTCCTTTGATGAATGAGGAACACGATGACACACATACATACACACCTATAATACAAACAGACCTTCTGTCTCTCTAGCTATTTATATATAGCCATATAATGCTATTTTGTAATTTTTTTTGTAAATATAGGATTATAATATTATATTATTAGCTATTATTTGTCTTTTTCAGTGTTTGTTAATGACACTTTGCAGTTTTTCTTTCTTGTACTGTCCCTGTAGCTTCAAATTTCCCAGTGTGGGACTTATAAAGGAACATATTATCTTGTCTTACTCCCCAACTATATACACATACAAATTAATAGCATTAAAAACAGCCACATGAAGTCCACAAACTTTTTCCTGGGGGGGCCTTTAGACAGGCACCAGAGCAATGAAGTGAAATATTCTTTATTATTGGATGTCTGTGTCTCTCTGCCTTTCTTCACACCAACTACCTGGACCGAGCACTGAGCACAAAGAAATGGTTGACCGTGTAAACAATGGATCATGTCTTTGTCTCCCTGCTGTCTGAATGGATTTAAATTTACTCCCAAGTGATGGTCATGTGATGAGTATGAGAAGTAGGCTTCTGACCAATTGAGGCCCTGTCCAGACCTGGTGTTAACACGCGTCTGGAGTGATTTGATCATTAGTGGACAGCTGTAAGAATCTCACCTGTACACATGAACACTTGTAATAGATGCATTGAGGACGCATTTTAGGTCTGATCACTCAGACTACATTTGGAGGTGGTCTGGCCCGCTCGCTCCTCGAGCAGTGTGAATGCAAATGTGTCCTCGGACACATTATGGACCAACTACTCTACTAACATCCTCTGACACAGTCTGATTAATCTGATTAACCAAAAATATCTTTACACTTGTCACATTACTTATTTGGCGCCCCACCACAATATCAATTTATATATCAATATATGTATAATATCAATATATATATATATATAATATTGATATTATACATATATTGTACTATTTTTTTTGCAGTTTCAAATGGTATAAACGATATTTCATTGTATTGCTGTGATTCACTCTGTCCCTTCTTGCCCCGCTCTCCTCTCTGTCTCTCTCTCTCTCTCTCTCACACACACACACAGACACACTCTGACCCGTCTGTCATAGTAGGACTGGTGAAAAACATAGTAATTAGTTTTTACTTCTGGCATCTTTCAGTTGGAAATTGTGTGGATTTTTTGTTTTGATTTGTAAATTGTAGTGATTTGTCAGGATTTGCTGTACTACCAGTAAATGTAGCATTTTACTCATAGAATTAAGTCATGCTTTCTTGATTTGCTGCACTTTAAATGATCAATATTAATAATTGTTAACAAGGCCACACCAACCACTGAGGACACTGGGCTCAGTTTACATGGACATATTTCATATGTTGTTTTTTATTCTGATATTGTTTTAATCTAAATATCTTTGAATTTGACAGTTTTAAATTACAGTTAGAGGCATTTATTATTTTCCACTAGAATTACACAATGAAGAGAAAAACATCATGCAGGCAAATGAAATATAAAATTTAAAAAATGGTGAGGAATTTTGTAAATATTAAAAATAACTTAGTGGGTAGTCAAAATATATTAAGTGGTGGGTCTCTTTATTTTCTATTTCTTTACAATTAAGTTTTAGTAATACAAGTTACCAAAAATGGAATCTAAAACCTATGTAAATCTGTCTTGAGATATATTTAATGATGACAGGCCGTGCTGACTCTCTGTGAGTTTCTTCTTTTTTTCTCTCTAGAATTAAAAACACCTTTTAAAAAACAATATGAGCAATGGGAGTCTCAACATAATCATGTAGTTTGGACACTGTCTTTTTTTTTCTTTCCATAAGAAAACAGTTGTGACTTGCCATGTTGATATTAAAGAACAATCATTGATGTTTAGACAGAACTTAGACTAACACAAAAATACATCTTAACTAACAGCCTATCCAGCGAAATTAAAAACATAAATAGCAAGCTCTACTACGATCACACACACACACACACACACACACACACACACACACATACACACACCTCCATCACTGAGTCCTGCAGTGTGATTTCAGCTTCTGCCTTTTACACATTTCTTTGACATTTGACACATTTATTTTGTTTAAAATAATACAAATTTTTCTGGCCCTGACACAGCTAAATGGAGAAGGGCACATTTGTAAAATTAATTCTCTATCCACTGATTGAACAGGATGATATAACTTTAATACAACCTACACTGTTGACTCCTGACTCACAAGCCCCTCTTCTTATGTAGAACAATATTTAATACTGAATGATATCTACTGTAAACGACTACATTGATCTCCCTCTCATCAGTTTGACAATGAAAACACAGATGCCTTAAATCACTTTGAATTCAACATAATGGTGAATTAGGGATTTGGCATTGACCAGTTAGGTGCAGGCCACATGTCATCCTCGTTACTGTTCATTCAATAAAAAGTGTTGCTTTATTTAACTCTAGCTGTGCAGTCATATTGTCCAGTAGAGGTTCCAGAGAAGCACAAGAAATCGCCAATCTAAGGTATTAATACAGAAGTTTTTTGGACAGCTGAGATCTAACCAGACAATTTTTTTTGTGTTGTCTTTTGTCTAACCCGTCTGTGACATGAGATTTTATCATCGACTGAACAGGATTCAGCAACTTGGAGCAAAGACTACAAATGTTTAACCTGGAGATCAGGGATTGCCGTACTAGTGTCTTGCTCTCAGTGTGTCAAGAATAGGGATCGAAATCCAGTATTAAACAGACGACGGGTCTAAATTTTTAAAGACCAGAGTATCGATAAGCTCTGATTTTATTGGTTCTGCTCTCCGTACTGGAGAAGTTAAGAAATTAGATTTCCTATTATTACTACATAAAAGTTTTCTCACACATTGTATCTCACCAACTCTGTTTCTGATTAAGACATTCATCTATTATTGCATTTTCACTGTTCCCAACAGAAGTTTATCTGCATCTCCCTGTCTGACTGTGTGAGGGGCAAGAGCAGCTCTGTGTCACTCTGGAGCACTGTGCAGCGCACACACACACACACACACACACACACACACACACAGAGACCCTGCTCTTAGTGACAATGGCGAGAAGTAAACGTTTAGAATGTGGTTAAGTCTCTTTCCTGTCAGAGCAGAAACACAAGCGATGTCTGGACACATGCAGTGAACATACAGATGGAGAAATGTACAATTTTCAACCGACTAGCTCAGGCTTCATCTGTCGTTGCGTCAGGTGTGTTTTGTATGCCGCCTGGTGCCCACAAACAGATTTAACTACATTAGTCAAATATGAGTTTATGATGAAAAGTAACCATTGGCCAGTTGATTATTCTGGGTTTGTTGTTAAATTCAATCTGAAACAGACAGAGTATCAGTGATGTGGGGGCTGTTATTAATTAAAACTACTGGACATTAAAAATACTGTGACAAAAAAAGTACTGTAGTAAATCGTTGTATATGACATTTGTTTTAAATTTCCATCATTAAAAAAATACTTGTTTGTAATAGTAATTTCAAAACAATGCTGTTGAAGTTTGTCACTCAAGAATGAGTACATATGAGAAGATAAGCAATGTTAGTTCTATTTTCTTTTACAGAATAAGTAAAAGTACCGATAAGAGTACCTTTAAAGTACCAGATCAATAAGAGTACCATTATATTACTGGATCGATAAGAGTACCGTTAAAGTACTGGATCGATAAGCCGTATCGGGAAAAGTATGAATACCATTAATCTTAACGATGCCCATCCCTAGTCAAGAATAACATTTAGATTAAATCTTCGGGTTCCCCCTTTCACCTGAAAATGAATTTAAAATGCTCATCTTGAAACTGCATAACTCATTGTTTTCATATTAGCTCTGCACTCCCCCTCAATGCCAAAGCTTTTTAGCTTCTTTTACCTAACTGGTTTGGTTATCTATCCCACAACACACAAACTTCATTCTCAGCCACAGCAGGCCATTGTGCAAGGTTACTGAGTAGCTGGTCAACAAAGTGGAGTGTTTGGAAGTTAAAAAGGTTATTAGGCAGAGAGAATATCAATAAATCCATTAAGACCAGATGAGATGTAACATGCTAAGTATATGATTTTGTCTTTCCAAGACATGTGACCAAGGAAATGTGTTGTGATTTGCTGAATTTCATTTAATGAAGGCAAAATCCATTATTGGAAATGTATTTCATTTGTTTTTTCAGCACAAAAAAGTTTTTAAAGTTGTGGTTCAGACAAAGGCTTTAACAACCTAAGCAAGGAGAGCGACACTGAAGCAGATTACAACCATTAGCCGCTAACTGGAGGTAAAGATTCACCTGATGTAACACTGTCACTAAAAGCCTTTATTTCTCAGCCTCTGAGGGAGATAGAGACATGAAATGAAAACAATTTAAAAGCTTAAACCTCAAGCTTTTATTGTAAATCACTGCATTTCCCCTAAAAATATCAATAAATGTTATAAAGAGTTGAACTGAACTGAAAATTAGCTTGTTTATCTAGTCATATCCAGTTTTAAAGGCAAAGACAATGATTTACAATAAAGGTTAGAGGTTTATGCTCTGAAATTAATATCATGTTTCTATCTGCGCCAGAGGCTGTGTATTCAAGGTTTTAGTGAACATCAAGTTTTTCAGAAAACCCTCAGGTTTTAGGAGGTTGTTTTCAAGCCATGCTGAGGACACCTTAGGTTTAAATGGGTTAATAGAAGTTCAAATGTATGGCAAGCATTGACTTTAAATAAAGATGGATGTAGCACCTGTGACGTCACCCACAGGTTTCTAAAGAGTGGTTTTGAAGCTCAGAGTGAGCCGCTCTGCCGTCGCCATCTTGGCAGTACCTGACTGCCTAATTCCCGACGAATCCAAAAATGGGCTAGGAGGAAGGGCATGTGTGGAGCTGAGACTTTGGCACATACTAAAGTTAGTGAGTTATGTAAACAGTTGTTATGAAGGAGGGAATTAGCTCTAGAGACCAAAACTGTTTTTGTACCAGGCTGTAAACATGTTTATTTCTGCTGTAAAGTTGGACATTTTAACATGGGAGTCTATGGGGATTGACTCACTGTTGGAGCCAGACTCTAGTGGTCATTAGAGGAACTGCAGTGTTTAGTTCTCCAGTGTTGGCTTCATTTTTCAAACTCGGTGGTTGATGCTTGATTACAAGTCAATGGTGGAGGCCCACCACTGTAGTTTTTACAGCACCAGTAAGGCAGTATGAGTGAACCTTTACCAAAGAAAATAAAACTAAAAAAATTAAAAAATTAAAATACAAATATCTTGTTTTTTTATGTTTTTAAAAGATTATAATTATATCATGTTGTGGTGTTAGATTACATTACATGTATGTGGATATGTTCCAACTCAGTTCATATCAGTGAGAACATGTTGGGATTTAGTCAAAGTGTTGAATGACGATCAGTGTCTGTTGCAACATGGATGGAGATTTCAAACTCACATCTGTGGTCTTCAGTGAGCAGCTGATGGGAGACAAATTTATTAAGAGTTCTTATTTTCCTGTCTTGGCTCTAGTAGACATTGTTGACCTCCTTCCCGTGTGTCAGCCTGCTGGAGGTTATGTGTTTGCTGAGAGCTGGCCCATGGTCACACTGGGGCCTCCGGAGCTAAATCAATACCTCGTCATGCATGAGGGCAAAACTCACAAACACAACAGAGGTGCCAAACTCTGCGTCCTGTTTTGATGGGTTCAGAGTACCAAGTGTTTATGTGAGAGAAACTCTTTTGACAAGCTGAGGAGGCAGAGGTTTGGGGTGGTAAGTTCGGTGGTGACTAAAATCAATACTGAGACGCATAGAAGGCTTCCTCCATGCAGCTGCCTCAGTCCAGATCGAACAACATTTAAGACTCAACACATGTTGCGAGAAAGATGGCTGTGTTTCACTTTAGTATTCATAAACACATGTTTTTCATATGATGAAAATGTGTGGTGCTTCACAGGAGCTCAAAGAGTTAGAAAGTTTTTAGTTTTTCTACATTATTATTTTGAAGAACTTTAACTGCTTTCATGTGCTTGTTGATGCTACAGCTATATCTGATTTTTCTCTTTTTCTCTACAGTGCCAGTTCCTATCACTGATGATGCCTTTCTAGTCTAACATGCAATGATTGATTTATCCCCAGGTAATATGAAAAAGGGTATTTAGCACTTTAATGTGGTTGGGTGCACAGTACAGGTCATTTTTTTCAACCCTCTGATACGACCCATAGGAGTGTCTCTTGAAATAGTGCCACTACAGCGGCAGGCGTACCGGACCTCGATTGTCACGGTTACAATAATAAACATGCAGACTGTACAACAGCAGCGTACCTACCTTGGTTACCATAATTACTATAATACTCGCCATAGTTACTATAATAACGGTCATGGCCTTGTTAGGTTTAGGAAAAGGTTGTGATTTGGGTTCAAATCATAGACTGCATATAAGCTGCAGGGCTGAGAAGTGAAGTCAAAGCAGAAGTGACCTTAAGTCAATACCACTGATGACCACTAGGGGTGGGCTCCAAAAACCTCTGGCTCCAATACACACTCTCACTTCTCTCATGAAATACTCAGTCAGTACATTTTTCCACAACTCATTATGGTATCATGGGCTAAATTCACACCTGTTGTTCAGTGTTCTGTTGGTCCATCTGAAAATAATCATCTAATTAATGAGATATTAGGCCTTAAAAACAGCTATTTTTGGGGGCGTGCCTGTTTGATTGACACGCCTGGTCTGCAGTGATGGATAAGTCAACACGGCAGACTGGGAGGTCGATTACTGAAGGAGCAGTCACCGGGGGAGAGCGTGGGTTGTATGCGCATCAT
This sequence comes from Seriola dumerili, assembly GCF_002260705.1. Lineage (NCBI taxonomy): Eukaryota > Metazoa > Chordata > Actinopteri > Carangiformes > Carangidae > Seriola > Seriola dumerili. The sequence continues at coordinate 1,023,444 of NW_019174522.1, read as the reverse complement.
GTTGAAACAGTTTTGGTAAATTTCTGTTATTTTCTCAATATTTGTCGGTGAAAGAGGAAGTTTTGCACTGATAGTTTTTCTGTTTGTTCTTTAGTTTTAATGAGTATTCGGTTCACAGTAATCACTAAGTCACTCGTTCTTCGGCACTAACAGACTGCAGAGAGCTGATATCCAGTTTTATTCGGTAAGTAAATGTTTATTTTCTGAACGTCCTACAGTTTTAATGTGTATGATGCTCCATAAAAGCTAGAGCGTTTTTTCTCTACATGCTTTGACCGGAGAACAGGAGACAGTTAACATTCTAATTAATATTACAGTTAATGTGAATTACAGATGCACTTTGCTAACCTAGCTAGCTGATAACTTAGTGTTTGCCATGCTAACCGTACCTGGTCCCAAACAAGCAAACATTTGCAGGACAAGGAGAAATATAGTTTAACAATTAACTCAATCTCATGTTATTAGAAAAACTACATGTAGCAAAACATTCAGGTTTATCTCATTAATTTATTTTCTGTCTCCTCATCTCACTGGTATCATATTGTACTGAGTACAATACACAACGTATACTTGAACATTATCTTGTAGGGGTTTGTCATTTAATACTGTAAATTCATACACAGAGTCCTGAACTGAAGCAGACAGTCATGCACCTGTCCTGACAGCTGGTATATGTGTGTGATTAACTGTGATCCACCATGTCTGAACTAAATTGTTTGTCTTTTACTGTCATTTAAAGGTGTCCACACTGAAAACTGAATGACTGGTGCCAACAGAAGGAAGGACTCATGTATGGACCAAGGAGATTGCAATGGGCTGTGATGATGATGATGATGATGATGCCAGAAAACCACTTCCTGTTCATCTTCCTCTGATGAGAGGACAGACCAGCTGTTTACACATTTGTTTAGTTTATTATTCTCTGTCCTCAGTGTTTACAGGGTCATTTCCTTACCTGTTACTTCATGCCTACTGTTGTTGATAGATGATAGTAAAAACATTTTAAGAACACAATTTATGAATATTAAATTGGAATGAAGTGACAGATCATCTCTACTACAGTTACCACCTTCACAGGTGAAAGTACTGAATAATTTGACACCAAACGGTGCTCAGTAGGAAACAGCTGGAATTGACCCACCAGAAGTGCAACCTGGAGCAAAACAAGACTCTAAGTAGATGTGATGCTGTGACCTCATAGACGTATGTATTCGTCTTACGCCTTACGATTTTGAAGCAGTTGTCAGTGTAGTGCAGCTCATGTACATTAGTTTTAGTCATAACTTAATTGTTGTGATCAAAAAGGTTTTTAATAAATAAACCTTCTGTGATTAAATTGTACTGAGTGTGATTTTCAAAATTGACCATATGCCTCATGATGAATATAATGGGACACTTTGGTGATTTTGTGTTTTCAGTGTTATTAAAATTGGTAAGTACAAAGAACACATTCGAAAAGCACAAACTAATATCTATCTTTAGATCCTCGATTGTCAATGTTCGAGGACAGCAACATTTATATAATTCTATTATTTATGTTGTTGATTAAAGCTTTCCATCAATGTGTTCTTGTATGATTACAATACTGTGTATGTTGCCTTTGTTAAAATTCATACCAGCTCCATAACATGCTCCATAACAACCATCGACAAAGTTAAAGCAAAGCTTCATAAAAACTTTATTAAAACTACATTAATTTCAACAATTTACACCACTGGAGACCTGAACAAAAGAATATAATAAATAAATGAATTAAATAATGTGTGCAATTTACAATCAACTGTAACTGACAAATTAGAAATAAAACACAGTTGTGAATGAAGGTACAGGTGAACTTTACTGTCACAAGACAGGTTTATATAATAAAGAGAGGGCTAAATCTTATTTAGTAACAAGTAGAAGTTATAGTAGAAATGTTAAAATAATACGTTATAGCTTAGTGAGGACAGTGCAACGGGTTGACTGTAAGCTATTGCAGCCGTCCATGAGTGATGGAGGTAAGGTGCAAAAAGTTCAGGAGCTGTTATTCATCATCAGTCTTCATGTCTGACACAGTTGACATGAAGCAGACTCACAGTCTGAGGGAGAAGCTGTTCTGAATTCTGTTCATGTTCTGCAGAACCAATTTAAAACAAGGTTAGAATACATTTTACACTGTGGTTTTACAGTTTAACGATAGCTCACATGCTAACCTCAAGTACAATAACATTACAAGTTACTCATCATATACTGTATATATATATATATATATATATATATCATATTTGCCAAATGTGGACATGTATGCAATTAGCTTCTAAGACTACTTTAACAGTTAGCTATAAAGTTGAATTAACTGTTGAGGTAATAATGTACTGTAGCTACTGTTAGTGATGTCATGAGAACTGATACTTTAGTACCAGGTTGATGCCAAAATTTTGAAAATGTGAAGGTACTTGTTTTTCTACAGTACTGAAGGTACTGAAGGAACCGTAGACGTCGTAGGTGCTGGAGATGATTCTTCTGGGACTGACGAGGGCAGTGTAATAACACTACAAATGTCCTAGCCTGACATCAGACTTGAAGAGAAGAGGAAGACAGGTATAGGAAACAATAATGACAACAGCAAGTGCAGGTGCAGCAACAGGTCCACTGCGAAGAAGAAAAAAACACCATGCCTGATGTATCTGACGTGGATCATCAGCGACATCTAGTCATAGATGACGGAAAAAAAACAATTCAAATGGTGCCACAGAGGATTTGAAATGACCTTATCCTCCTTATCTCAGCTGCAACCTGTACACAAAATGCAGAGTGAGTTTTCCATTAGTGCTTGTGAATTGCGACAGCTGTCATCTGTTGTAGCAACACTCCAAACACAATTAGCTCGTTTAGGCTAATATAGCGACAGCTTCTAAAGTTACATGGGTGCTCATAACAATAGGCTTCTATCATCACTGTTCAGTCTGTCACAATATAAGTGTTACAACACAGCTCACAATCGGGGAAGGGGGAAGCAACATAACCCGTTGGAATTTTATGAGCATAATTTATTAGATAGTAAGGAGGGGACTAAAAGTGAGAAACTAAAAGAGGGGAACGGGCGGTAAGCTGAAAACAAAATGAAACAAAAGCCTTTCTACACTCTCTAAAAAACAAAAACAACCTCTGATCCTAGTGTAACTAACAATGCTTACACTAAGTGTTGGTGCAATCAGTCTGGGATAAAAGTAAAATTTGGCCCAGTTTCCTTCAATTAAAACGAGTACCTCAATTCACTAAAAACTATTCACAAAGTTTCACAAGGTTTACAAAGGACACAAGGGCCAGCCATCTAACCCAGCCGCCCCCGAGCAACTGGCTGGTCAGGCCAGGTATTGGCTTCAGCTGCTTGGTCGGCGGGGAGTCAGCCACTCCAATGAGCAACGCGGCCGCAAACGATGGACACACCCCCCAATAACAGGAGCCAGTCCCGGAGCGGAGCCCGCCCAGCCTGCTTTCCATAGAAATGTACAGGAAACAGGGTTAAGCACATGGGGCTGTGGCCATAACCATAAGGCTGACTTTTTAAATGAATATTTCACTCCATGGGTCAAATTAAACTACCGCTTGAACACTGACTACATGGAGGGGCGTGTGTGTGTGTGTGTGTGTGTGTGTGCGCTCGGCGTGTGTGTTAGGACACTGTGTGTGCAGCAGCCTCTGTTGTTTTCTGTTTCTTGCTGTGGAATTTGATATCCAGAATCTGGAAATGTCATTGGTGCTGGTGCCGAGTACAAAGTTTTTTGGTATCGTGACATCTCTAGCCACTGTACAGATACTACATGCGTTACAGATATGCAATTGTGAATGCAACACACAAAGACAGAGCCGTTCTGAGCACTTGCATCTAGCCTTTACTGTAATTGTTTGCACACATATCTACAGCTCTGTGAATACATGTGGCTATCTTAATATCTATAATCCTCCTTCTTACCTCCTCCTCTACTCCCTCTCTCATTTTCATTCGTCCTTTAATCTTGTCCCTCTGAAGACATATTGTAGCTTCTTCATCGGGTACAACTATCAATCATTTTCTGTTTCTTCCTCCTTCTCTATGCTGTTCCCTTCTCCCATCTCTGACTCTTCAACTCTCTCTCTCTGTGCTCAATCAAGCCTCGACACAATGAGGTCACACTCTTGTGTTCTACACAACATTTTAAACATTTACATCTATCCTGTTTGCATCTCATTAATGCAGATTGCTCCTCTCTTCTTTTGGGCCACCACACTCTTTAATAAGTCTAATCATATTTCACTTCAAACACAGTCTGGATTTGGAGACTGTGAACATTACAAGATTAATAGATCACCAAAAGTGTGCATTCATTTGAAGCCCTCTCTAAAACGTCTGAGCTGCTGCCACACCACTTAAGGTAAAGAGCTTGTAATCTATTTTCAGCAACATGTGTTTGACAACTCTGAAGCAGCTGTGTAACCATGGATTTCACCCATGTGACTGCAACCACTCTCCAAACATTCAGCATCCTGCTTGATGCCAAGTTCCAGTTACACAAGCATCTACAGTAGTAATCTTGCTTTGAAATAAAGCTTCTGTCATAGCTCTGTGCTTTGGGCACTTTAAACGGAGGAACACACTTCCACTGAAGGTCTAATTGCTTTGACAAAGCACAGCAGAACATGCAGGCTGGGGCTTTCTTTCCTTGCTTTCTGTAGGTAAACATGGATAATGGAAATGCTCCAGCAGGACTTCAAAACCTTATCTATTAAAGAAAGCACAGCACAGCTCCCTAACACATTACAGTGACTTATAATCAAATGTAAATGATGCAGCTCTGAGGAAACACTGCCAATGAAATAACTGTGGAAACTACTTCTGGGCATATTCAAGGGGGCTGAGCACGGTTTCTTAACATAACTACACCTGTCGTTTCCGCCAGACGAGCCCATTGTCTCTCTGACATATCTGAATGGATGAAGGCACGCCACCTTCAAATCATCCTGTCCAATCGGTTTCTTCATCATGATATCAATATCAAAATCTCCTCTTCATCTTGTCCCCCAACCAAGGTCTAGAGAAACCTGGGTGTCAAGTTTGATGACCACCTCTCCTCTGTGCATGTTGCATCCAGCTGTTGTGTCTCTTTGCTCTATACACCAGGTCTTACCTGACTCAGTACTCCACCCAGCTCTTGGCTACCTCTCACCTCTCACCATGGCCACCTGAATCAAATTCAGTCACTAATGCTGCCTTCAGAGAGACTTCTGGGTCTGCTCCACCTACTTTGAACTCAGTAATTCAGTCTTCAGTCTGAGGAATATAATCTGTCATCACCATCCCTGACCACAAGACGGTCTCAGTCCAGACTGTTCTGGTCTGTGGTTCCTGGATGGTGGAACAAGCTACTGAACACTATCAGAGCAGGAGTGTCCCTCTCTGTCTTCAAGAATCTGTTGAAGACTCGTCTCTTCAGAGAGACCTCCTCTCCTAACACCTCTGACACCCTCACATGTCTAACTAGCTCTTACTGTGAACTTTCACTGCACTTCTGTAGCTGTATCTCCTTCACTTATTTAATAGATATAGTACTTAGTACTTGTCTGTAGTGTGTGTCTGTCTGTAAGTGTCTGCCACATGAGTAAAAGTAAATATAACACCCTCAAATTCCCTATACGACTTTATTTTACTCAGCGTGGAGGTTAGGGTTTCAATTCATTTATTACACAAGGTTTTCATAAGAGTTACAGTAATCCTCATGTGGTGTGCTGTGGTGTTGCTCCAGATAAGAGCATCAGTTAAATGCCTCATTTGTAGATGAGAATGCTTCATGTTTCAGGGTCCAGTGCCTTCAAGAGCACTCCATAGGAGCTGGAGCACAACACATATCTTGACCTCTTGGATTATACCATCGTGTCTACAACCCTGTTTGAATGATATTCAATTTCCAGGAGGTTGTGGGTGACAAGCTGTTAGCCATGCCGCTCGTTCCAGTGTTGGTGGCAACATTACAGGAGGTGGTTCATAATGGAAAACCCATGACGGTAACAAAGTCAACTGTCGGAAAAAGAAGATGGCCTTAAGCCTGGATAGAATACTTGCTTTTTCAAGTTGTTTTTTTTTTTTTTCGGTGTTGAGCTGGTGAGATTCACTATCATGGACATGAACAGACATGAGCTGTAATCATATTCTTTAGTTGTGAGAGTGGTTGTTGATCAAACCGTCACCCCCTTTTTTGGCCCAAGTCTATTTGAATATTCCATTACACCCACATTTACGATACAGGAACTTTCAGACAGAGAGTGGACACCACTGTCTCTGTCAACACTCCACGTCCACTTCACAGTTGTCTATATTTGATTCTCCTAATTTGTACAGTACACTACAGGCTGCTGTAGAGCTTGTTGTAACCTTCAGGTGAAAGCAACCTTCCAGAATTTCCTCCTCTGAAGAAGAAACCATGTTTTTCAGCTTAAAATGCCTCCAACAAAGAAGGAGATAAGACCAGAGCACAGGCGGACTGGACATGGGGACTAACTGCTTAAATCCCGGTCGGCCAGTAACCGCCAAAGCATCCATAAAGTTTTTAAAGTTGACCCTACTTTGTGTACATGATTTTTAATCCTTAGTTAATTTTGTAAAGCTGAATCTAAGATTGACATCAGGGATAAATTGTGCTTTTCTCACCCTCTTGAGATACCCATCTGGTTCTCACTAGAGCCTGTGACAGACACAACTTTCCAACATGCTCATTTTTCACTTCAACACACATGGGGACAAAACTAAATGTGACCCAACCTGCTCTCCTGTTAACATTCTCAGTAATTTGGAAAACTATTGAGTTTTCTTAAGGGAAACAAAAATCTCACCTCCTAATTAGGCTGATGTGGGCTGACCCCAGGAAAGAATACAGACAGATGGAGATATCTAGTTACCATGGAAATTAGAGAACCACCTGTGGATGTGTTCATTGGCTCTCATCAGTGCAGTCTATGGTTAAGATGCACATGTGTATGCACGCTCACAGACACACATAAACACACAGACACAGAGGCATGCAGGTAAGCAGACAAACGCACACTAGTGTCACTCTTTGAAGCACAGCACTGACGTGCAGCAAAAAGGCCTCAGCAGAGTGCTGGAGCCATGGCTGCTACTTACAGGAGAGAACAGAGCTGGAAAGCATTAGCTAAAAGAAACCGATAGAGAGAAAGAGAGAGAGAGACTCAGACAGAGAGACAGCAGGAAAACTGAGGCATTGAAACATTAAATAACGAGAAGAACTACCTCAAAGCACCTTAATTAAACATCCAGCTATCACCCACACACGCAGAGACATGTTTACACACACACACAAACAGCATCAAAAGTCTAAAGTGGTGGCAGCCCACTCAATCACATTGGCATTCAAACACACACTCATTCTCACAGAATCCGACAAACACCCTTTTGAGTATATTTACACTGGTGAATGAAACACCATGAGAAAAACACACACATTACTATGAGTAAAGCATAGATGGCATCCTTTCTTAAAAAAAGAAAAACTCTAAAGGTTTTTTTTAAATCTCTGTTTATTGCATTTTTTAAATGATAAGCAAACAGAAACACAAACTCCCCACCCACATATAAAGTAAGTAGATAAGTGAATAAAATATAAATGCAGTAAGTAAACAAGTGCAGTATATAATTAACAACAAAAAAAATAAACAATTTAAAAGAAGGAAAAAAGAAGGAGAAAAAAATAGGGAATTAAGTTCAAGAGAAACTATCTTAGTTCTCAGGGTCGAAAAATTCAAAAGTTAAAGTGGTAATCTCAAAGATTTTCATTGATGTCTGTTAAGTCTCTTTCTGTTGGCAAATGATGTAACACAGTGGTGATTGAGCTTGTGTCCCACCGATGAAATTATTGCAATTTTTATATATTTGGAGGAACGTGTATGTGGCAACATTCCCAGAAAAAAAAAATTCCTGCATAAAGTTGCTGCTAATGTAAACTGAACATTTCCTGATGCAGCAGTTCACCTTAGAAACATTGAGTTGACTTTTATTATGAAGTAGTGACACAAAATGCAATGTGTTGTCAGTGGTCTGGGTATAATTGGATAATTCGCAATTCATTTGTAATTTAAAAATTTAATATTACACTTTTATGTCCTCTTGGCTTTTATTTTGACATTTTCATACTTCACTAAATTTTCCTGTCTGTCCACCAAGCGACTGTTTTTGCTAAATGAGAAATTACAAAAAGGAATTTGCAAAACCACAACTGGACCATTTTTTTGAATTTGATTTTCTGACATTTTGTTTGGAAACCAAAAACAGAGCATGTGATTTTGTTCTTTTTGTTTCTGGTTTAGAATCAGAAATCAAATAAAACTATGTGAATTTGTTTTTGGTTTCCAACAAAATAATAATAAAAGCAACTGACCATTTTCATTGGAGTAATGGAAGAAGGAGGAGCAGCTGCAGTGAGCTGCTAGATGAAGAGCTGCAGGTGACAAGCTGCACACCTTCAACTTCTCAGCAAGGTAACAAACTCCTCTGACTGCGCCCTGCTGTCCACAGACTCATGCCGTGTGCAGCATAACATCAGATAACAGTTGCTCACAGAATGATGGAAAATGGCCAATCATTACCTGACCTATGCACTAAAATGAGAATAGTTGAATTCTGTGACCTGTAGTATTAAACCGCACTGTTACTGTTACCACTGGTAACTACAGGTGCCGCCCAATCAACCAGGACTGACATCTTTGAAATTGTCACTTTAAAGTTTCCAGTATTTTTCATAACTTGTAATTCATTTTAGCATGCATACACAGAACAATCCCACATTGTCCAAATGTCAAGAAATTAGTCTGAAAACAACATTAATTACATGATGATAATGGACCAGTATTCATGATGTAATGAATGCACTGAATGAAAAAAATAATTTATTTACTTAGGTTGCACTACCCTCTGACATACTAATTATTTTCATTAAAACCAGAGCTGGACTGGGACAAAAATATCAGCCCTGGCATTTTGCCCCAGAATGGCCCACCTCAACTGATCACACACCACCCATCTTTGCACTTCCCTGAATATTTATACCAACCTGAGATGATTAAGAGGGAATGAAGGAAGATTAAGAGAGAGGAAAATTGTATACCCCTATGTGATGAATTCACTGCAGTGGTTCCAATAATCTATGTCCTCTCGCTCCTTGTTCTCCTCTCTTTCCCTGACACTGAGACTAGCTCATAAGATATGAGAAACACAGTTGGGTGAGGATTTAATATACTGATATAATCAGGTCCAAAATTATTGATAAAGAGATGCAAAAGAAAAGCTGCATTGACATTACAACACCATTCAGGGAATGCATTAATTGTTGTTTAATAAATAAAGAAATGCATGGATGTCGTAATTTCACTTCTATATATTGTCCATCAACACCCGGTCACATAAGAGCACTCTTCAGCTTAACAATTACATGAACAGCTGACTCACTGTTAATGTCGATGAATAGTGCTTGACAAAATAATGATGTTCTACCAATAAGACCACATATCAGAGCCACATTAAAAGATATTTTTAATCTATCAGGGAAAAACATAAGAGAAGCTAGCTAGGTGCTAAAAGTTTACTAATTGTCTAGCTAGCTAGCAAACTGCATCTGCATTCATAAAAATAGCAAGCTAATGGAATAGAGTGTGTTAATTGTGAAAATTATGAAGATAACTTTAGAAACGCCAGCTAGTTTGTTCACCTGGTGCTTTTTTTGTTCAATTTTGTGAAGGGGTTGTTAATGGATCCTGGACTCCAGAGTAGCATAGCCTAATGCATACTGTTGAGTCAAGCAGCTGGTCTATTGTTAGCTTCTACTTATCACAAGTTCTACTCTCTCGCCACTCACGCCACATCTCTCTCTCACTCTCCATCCTTCTCCATCCTGCCTTCATCCTTCTTACTCTGTCCACCAAAAACTATCATCAGGCATAGATGGTGAAGAAGGTCCGGCAGCACAGACATGCCACTAGTCCTCTGTTTATTTAGCTCTCGATTTCTCTGCTCCTCCCTTGTGTTTTGTCTTGTCAATTGTGGCACTCTTTTTTTTTTTTTTGCAGGTGCGCTATTTAATGACAATGTGTAGCCCAAAAGGGGAGGGGCTTAAAGATGTGATATGGCCAGCCCAATGACAATTAACACTGTGACAAACAGAAATCTAGGAAAAAAAATACAGTTGCCCTCCTGGCCACTACAACACATTCAGATGCTACAGAAAAAATGAAGTCAGCAGCCTGTTACCTATCCAGGATCTCTGAAACGCTTAACTGATATTGACAAGTATCCATCTGAGGGGGTACATGCGTCTGCATCAGTAGAAAAGCCAATAGGAACTCTCTCTCTCTTTGAAAAGACCTGTGATTGGCCAAAGTCTCATCTCACAGGCTGCATCTTCTGAGAACTCTGCAAACAGAGGCAAGAGGAGATGCAGACGTCTAGTTTGCTCTCAGACCACTTGAATTACAATATGCTGAAAGGTAATTATGAATTTTTGTCCATTGATTCCTAAAAATGACAATTTGAAGAAGAAAACAATGGGCAGTCCTACCTGTTTAATGGACAAACAACAAACCAGTTGTGTTGGCCCAAAAGATACGTTGATATGGTGAGTGTCTTAGAAACCAGTTACGTCTTCATACAACAAGCAGACACAGAGCAACGTCATCATTCATTCTCCTTACTCTGGTAATCCACAAATTGGAACAATCTATTATCATGTGCCAGATTTACCGTCCAGAGAGCCACCACTCACTCGACCGATCATCTGGTAAAGATAAATTACATGTTCGGTGGCAGAGCCAGTTTGGAAGCAGTACATAAAATGTAGATAAATAGATAGATAGATAGATAGATAGATAAATACATACTTTATTTATTCCCTAGGGGAAATTCATGTGTCCATTAGCTCATTGTTGATAATAATAATAGTAATAAAAACAGTTCATAAGAAATGAACAATAATAATTAGATTAGTCCACATCCTTTGGCTGAGGTTTTGTATAGCCTGATGGCAGTGGGAACAAAGGATCTCCTGAACCTCTCTGTTCTGCAGCGCAGTGAGATGAGACGTTTGCTGCAGCTGTAGCTGCTTCTCTGTCCTGCCAGAATGTTGTGGAGAGGATGGCCTCCATCTTACATTGCATGCGTCTCTCCACAACAGTCCTGAGTGGGTCCAGACTCCTGCCAAGCACAGACCCAGCCTTTTTGAGCAGCTTATCCAGTCTCCTGTAAAACAAATGTACAACAATTAAGGATGGCATCAGTATGGGGCTATGGTTAAGATTGGTATTACATTAACTTTTCTAGCCACTGTTTGAAAGTTTAGTGAATTTGGTGGTATTTTGAATTGGGGAAACACTATAATATATACAGTAACTGCAAGACTGACAATTTGAAAAAACAGACTTTGTTCAACCAACTCCTCCTCACAGGGTCCATGGGGAGTTTCCTTGCAGTGCTGGCCAAAGATGAACACTCAAATATTTTCTACCGCTATGTTTGCAAATTTTATATTACACAAGAACGTACCACCGCTAAGAAACAGCCATATGCCCGCATTCTAAAGTCCAACGTTAACAAAAACTCTCGCCTTCTCCCGCCTACTCAACTCAACTGATAACTGATACCAGCTCGTACATAGTTGCTCTCTCACAGCATTTCCCATACTGAACTAAGTCTTTGTTAGCTTTTGGATGGTATCCCTGATTCATGCTGCCTGCTGATTTTGGAGAGACTCACAACTGCAATTTGGTTTAGTTAAACAACATTGTATTGCCTGTTAATATTAATAATTGTTTTGTATTTTGATTTAAATATCTTAATCTTCACCAGGTTTTTTTTTTTATTTCTGCCACCATCATGGTACAACCAGAATATGAGTTGGTAGAGTAAAAGCACTTCTTGATTTCATAATTTATCAATTTCATGTTGCTTCATACTTAATATTTTTGGAGGATAATGACCACATAATTTTACTTCCAGTCACCAGATTCTGTTAACCCTTACTTACTTACGCCTCAAAGATGTGCAACATTCAATACTCAAAAAAGTTGCAATACTGGATACATTTAGACATCTATACCTGGTATATACCAAGGGACAATAACATTCAGACCTCAAAAGTAAACAAGTACAAGGTCAACTCTTACAGAACTTTTGGTTCATCAAATGGTTTGCAAATACATTTTGTTTTATGCAGAATTTTTCACATTACATATTATACATTGCACAAAAAAAGCTCTGAGGAAATTTAAGAGTTGTGACATCCCCATAGTTTAAAACATAGAATTTGATTGCACAATCATTGAAATCTGTCCCATGGTTAAATTTTGTGGTATATATGTTTCCTATGCCACAAATGACAGCCATCTTCAAATTTTGAAAATATTTGAAAGATTATTGCAGTTACTTGCTGCAGAAATATGCTACATCATACGGAGGTAGTTTTAGCTTTTGGTCTTAGCAGACAAAACACACAGTAGTGGGCTGGGATCATTCTAAGCAGGTGTCCACTGTAGATGTTACTCAAGTCTGTTTTTCAGACACCACAATTTGACACGCAATACTGGACTTGCCATCTATATTGAGTAGCCACATTAGAAATGTGAAAATTAAGTGTCAATTAATCATTCCTTACAGGCTACAGAGCATGGACAGTGTGTTTTTAAATACCTCTTTCCTTTTTACTAAGACCTGCTATATTTTGTTATTGCTTTTGATACAGGCATTTTACTGATTTTTGTTTATTGTTATTATTGGCAGAACGTTCTTTTTCTGCTTTATACACACAATTATACAGATATGAATGACTTCGTCATCAGGTGACAGGTGTAGATGACACCATATCTACCTGATTCAGAATCAGCTTGGTTCAGAGGGTATAGACCTACACTTCTTTTGCTATCTTTTTCACCTCCAAACCAGTGGTTTAGATAATATGATTAAAGTTTAATGTTTAATGTTTTATTTGAAGTGTTGATCCATAAGAAGATTTATCAATGTAGTTTAACATCTCTTCTCTCAGGCTTCTCTCTGGAACTCTATTAATAAAATGTCAGTGGGCCAATCAGCAGAGAGGAGGCTCTGGGCCTCTCTTCTGATTGACTGACTGTTTTCTGAGTGATCCAATAAAAATAAAGCAGATTTCAGGTAAAACACTCAGAGAAACCAAATCCTGCAAGGTTGGATGGTTGGGGACTTAGGACGTGGCTGAAGGCAGTGATTGCTTTATTGTGACATCACAAAGTTACAGAAGTCCTGACGGCTGGTTTTAAGGCTCAGTTTCTGAATACAGGCTGTGTGCATTTCTCTGTGGACTGAGGCTTTGATACTTTCACATTAATATAGAACCTAGACCTGCTTTATAATCAAAAAACACAAGGAAGTCTGACTTTTTACAATATAGGACCTTTAACCAGGCTTTGTAGGCTTGGATCTAATTAAAAGCAACACTGCTGTATAATAAGAGAGGACCCTCCATTAGTGGACATGATCTGATTTGAAATCAAACATCATTATTCATCTTATATGTCTCTCTTAATAGAGTTAGATGTCTTTCTCCCCACCTTTTCCTGTTAGTCACTCTCAGCTTGTTGCTGGGTTTCTTTAACGGTAGAGTGTCAAACAGGATAAAGAGAGGCGCCATTGGATAGTAGAAACACTAGCAGAAACACAGGACTGATCTTGAAATCACATACACACACATACACACACACACACACCACACACACAGTCCCTTGCCTCTCGTAACAGATAATAAACAAAGTGCAGACTATAATTGCCCTCCAGGATCTGTGGCGCCTGTTGCTGTGCAGAAGTGTGTGTGTGCATGCTCTGGTGTATTATGGCGTATTGATGGTCATTAAAATTAATGATGAGGGGCTGATGTCACCAGGTAAAAGACGTGCCTGCGTGCATGTGTGTGTGTGTGTGTGTGAGTGAGTGATACATATATATATATATATATATATATATAGCGAGAGAGAGAGAGACAGAAAGAGAGAGATAGGCAGGATGATTTTAGTCTTTCAGCTTCATAATGATACAGTACATGGACAGGCATGTTTGCGGGTGTGAATTCATGCATTTTAGAGTGCACATGGTTTTGTGTCCAGCACCATATTTGATTTATGGGTCACTAAAAGGTAGAAAGGGTATGTGTGTGAAAGGAAGAAAGAGAGGGGGATTTGGGGCACTTGAGCATAAATCACTACCTGACTCTTTTCCCAAATGGACACTTCTGTCTGTTGGTTGCTCAGACAGGGAATGGGTGAGGAGTGGGAAGAAATGGGGTAGACTACCAACAACGACAAGGAGGAGAGACAAGGAAAGATTGTGATGATCAGGGAATAGAAAAACAATAAGAGAAACAGAGTAAGAGCAAAATTAAAAGCATGGAAGCAGAGGATATGGGAGAACTCCACACTCGAAAGAGTGCTGTAATAATACTGAACAATTTAACAACTTGCCATGCCAAAGCAAAATAACAAATGCTGGTAGATGGGCCAATTTTAAAGTGTACCACCAACACTTGAATGCAGCATAACATAAAATACAATTTCTAGACCACAAATACAATCTGAACACCACATCAGTAAGTAAGCAGTAGTCAAGTAATGCAAGTCTGAGAGAATCATTATCTTCAGAAACCAAACCCATCATGCCACAGTAAGCTGTATGTTTTTCCAGGTATTTATCTCTGTACAGTGCAGGGAGTTGCCAATACAATATGACCAAATGTAAACATGTAGGTAGTATATTATGTAAATTGTAGCATGCTGGTATGTCTGTAAATATGCACCTCTAATTGTGAATACCTAGGTTGTTATGCATATGGAGTATGGAGCACCATTAGCCAGAGATAATTTACATAGCAACCATATGTAAGACACTTCTGTACATTGTGCCAATGTTAGTCTATTATACAAACCCAAACACGCTCATTTGCGTGTATTTTTGTATATGTTAGCCTAGAAATATAATTTTCCAGGCTGAGGCTCATTTCACTTACCCAGGTCACACAAAACTCCACAGGAAAAGAAGGTTGGAACACCTGAAAGCACCTTCGACTAAACCAGTGCAAAGAACTCCAAAGTGCACTTAAGTATTCTGCAAACTACTACAAAAAGCCCCAAAGCCTATCATAGCGCGCCCAGAAGTACCTGAAAGCTTAATGTATGTATGTGTATAATGTATGTCTCATTCATCTATTCACACACACACATTCACACTCACCATCAGGAACAATTAGGGGTTCAGTGTCTTGCTCATGGACACTTAGACACACTCTTTGGAGGAGCCAGGGATTGAAACCAGGACCTTTCCGATTACTAGAGAACCGCTCATCCTCCTGAGCCACGTCACCCAAAAGCATGATGGAAAGTAAGTCTGGGGACTTTAGTGTCTTCTGCAGTATTTTGTAGAGTAGATTAAGGAACTTCTTTGTCAAATGTCTCAACAATTGTTCTTATATATATATATCTCCAACTGTACTTTGTGTTTAGTGCTAATCAACAAATTTAGCATGATGACAAGCTGATCTAAGATGGTTAACACTGTCTTCTGTGTGCCCAAGTACAGCCTCTCAGAGCAGCAAGCATGAGTCTAGACTCTTAGTCTGGTTAGCAAAACCGCATATGGTTGGAGTTGTATGTCTTGAAAGAAATTATGAATAAAATTAGTTGGGGGTTGCTTATTTTGGACAGTGTATATCAGAGAGTTCAGCAATGAGAGTTTGCATTCAGTCACTATAAAACCCAAAACACATTGTGTGTAGGGCACATATCGAACATATCCCGCTTCACTTTGGCATGCTCTTAAGTAACAAGCATGAATACACCAGCTGCAAGCTTTGCAAAGTGCTGATAAAGGCTCACCACTGTATAGCGTGGTGGTTAGAAAAGTCACCCAAAAGTCTGAGTATAATGGCTGCAGAGAAATTAGACCATTGCAGTGATTTTTTTATTTTATTTTTTTTTTATTTTTTTCATTTTCTGTTTTATTGAGTCTGGTACAATTTGCTGTGAAAGGTGTGAAAGGACTGACTTTGCAGCAGAAAGCAAGAGCGTCACCCAAAACAGAAAGAGGGCCGCATCACTACTTGTTTGAAGCATTATTCTATTCACTCACATTTTCATTAATTCATTTGTTCATTCAGTGCTCTAAATTAAAGTCCAGCTACCTGCTACTTGTGTCCAATAGGAGGCATGTATGCATGTACAAACATCTATTACAGGATCATCCCCTCACCTCTGTGTAGGAAGCCTTCCATTTATGACTCTGGGCCCATGTTGCCTTTATATATTACGACTATAACCATTCTGTTTGCTTTGGCAATGAAGATAATGGATTTAAAGATGGATTTACACATCACACCCATAAAGTAAAATGAAATTGAATGTGACAGCATTAGACAGAGGGGTGAACAAGAGAGAGGAAAAGAGAGCAGAAAAGCCTCCAAATGGTTTCCTTACTTCTGTGTCTCAAGCCTTAAAAAAACTGTTCTTTCTCTTCCTATGTTTTACAGTCTCTTTGCTGATGGGGAAAACACACAGAGACACACACACACATGCTGCACTATACAGCAGTAAAACACCTCACCTACTGATTTCTGAAACACTCGACTTAACCTCGGGGACATGCTGGTCTACTGAGCGCACACACACACACACACATACATACACACACACACACACAAACACAGACCTTTTAAAGGAACAACTTAACCTCAGAGAGTTGATCCTTGCTAAAAACTACTGAAATATGAAAGACCTGGTGGGAGGAGGAGACGAGGTTGAAGGCAAGCAGACACAAAGAGGGGAAAGGCTGAGGAAGGAGATGCAGGGAGGGAACGAGTGAATATTAGATGGGCAGGGACGAGGTCATGGAAAGGTCTGGGACATGTGCTGTGTCAGAGCCACTGCATGATGAGTCGAACTACCATGGCAGAACAGGCTCTGTCAGGGCTGGAGAGACTGAAAAAGGGCTGCTTTAAGTTAAGATTTTCCTTACAGTATGAGTTAACGTTTCCTTTAAATTAAAATGGTTGCACAAAACACCCTTAAGTGTTCTCCTTAAGGTTTCCTTAAAATGTTCACTGAAGTATTTCACCTTTTCTCCTTGTCTTGGTCTTATACTTAATGAATCACTTAAAGTCAGTTAAACCGTTGCACGAAAGACCTTAGTGACCAACGTAAGGGAAAAACAAAAAACTAAAGATACCTGTGACTCTGTCTTAATCGCAACGTGACCAAGTTTATGGTGATAGATCAAGAAAATGAACATATACCATGAACAGTGTGAGAACCCAATGGACACCATTAACAATGAGGAGTTGATTTTACATTACAGATTTGAGTCAGTCCCTTAAGTAACTCCCTCAGCAAAGGAAAAATTAAACCTCACATGTTATACTTAAGTAATATATTTAAGGTGTTATGTGCAACCAGCCCCTAACCTAAAAGTCCAATTTAATGTTTCCTTAAAATAAAAACTTTTGCACAAAACACCCTTAAGTCTTCTCCTTATGGTTTCCTTAAAATGCTCACTTAAGTAATTAACGTTTTCTCCTTATTTGGGTCTTATACTTGAGGAGTTACTTAAAGTCAAGTCTTGTACAAAAGAGTGTTCCGAGACTGGGAGAACCCAATGGACACACTTAACCATAAGGAATTGATTGTACATTATAGATTTGACCAGCAATAAATTTATGATTTATCTGACCGTCAACAGTTGGATCACTCCGTTCCGCAGCTATGATCTTCCAGTTCCTTTACAATTAATGGTTGCTCTATTATTTTATACTACAGAAACTGTAGAGTTTTACTGCTGTAAAATCTCTGACAACACCCTTAAGTAAGCCCCTCAGCTATGAAGAAATTAAACGGTCATACTTAAGTAGAAGACTTAAGGTGTTTTGTTCGACCCGACCCTGACTTAAATTCAAATACTGTGATGTTTTGAAATTAAGTCACAGGAAAACTGTCTGCCATTGCTGAAAGCTCATGACTTATTTTTCTTCAACCTTTGGTTTGAGGATGAGATGTTCCTCTACTCAAACCCCACTAGATAAATACCCAAAGGAATTGTGTTCACTCCGAGGGCAACAGGTTGTGGCTCTTTGCTATTCTTTCCAGAATATGTACAGGAGCAAGGAGTACAGGAGAGGTAGACCAACAAAGTAAACCTGATCATGTGACTCTAGATGCCTGCACACAAAAAATCCTGAGAGTACAGACCACAAGATAAAAAACGTAAATTAAAAGTAAATAAAGGAAAGAAACAATTCAAGAAACGTTGAAGTAAAACATAAGAAATGTTGGCAATTAAGAAAAGGGATGTTACATTTAAACTTTTAAACCACAAAATACCAAATTCCATTCATTCTTTTGACTGACCTTGAAATGGCTCGCACTATTTAGACTCCACTATTTGATAAACACAACACTTCACTGATGGGGTGAGTTTCAGACGACTGGAGAGCGGCTGACATGGAAAAAAAAAAGAAAAAAACTGATATGGAACCAGAGAAGAAAAGGTAAAAAAGGATAACCACTGGGGAGAAACACACACGTGTATACACACAGACATACAAATTTACTTCCTGAGGAGTGACAGAAAGGTGTGACAGGGTCAGCTGGTGAGAGGTTTTATTTTCCCAGAATGCACTTGTACAAGCCTCCCAGGGACCCGATCAGAGAGTAAGATTTAGGTCAGGTTGTCATCAGCACATAAATAGAAACAACAAAAATGTCAACTCGTCAGTGAAAGCATAACCTTCACACAAACACACACACGCACGCACGCACGCACGCACACACACACACACACATACACACGCACATGCAGTGAAAAGAACACAATACCTATAATTGCCTTGAGTGATAACAAAGCCGGCTATTATCCTGGCAAATTTGTAGGATAGATATTAATTCAGGTTTGTAACTGTCTTATATACGTGTAACTTTCCATTGATTTAATTTCTTGATGTTTCTTAACGATCCTCATAGTTTTCTTTGGCTCCTCTTATTGTGATAGCTAATCACTCAAACAATGCTCTATAGTGGTGTAGTGCATATTAACATGAGCACAGCTTAAGAAGAGAATATGTTAAAAAGTGTCTTTGAGATTACTAAAACTTAGATAGAAGCCTGAGCACTAGAGCTACAATATTTCTTAAGGCTCATGGGAAATGTCCTCAGGGGACCACATACATACAGTTATAAAATTCACAGCAACTTGGAGAGTAAATGTAGAAATGGACCAAAGGGTGTTGGTCGGATGGACAGCGAGCAGACCTACAAAACCCAAAAAGTAAGATCACAGCAACGACAGATTTTAAAAAAGATAGAATTACCCCTCATGGTTGTCTGCCTCCGCCACTCAGACTAGTTTCAGGTTACATCCCTGTTTATAAAATATTTGTGTGAAGTCTTGAGTTATGGCTAAAAAGTGTTTACTGAGGTCACACTGACCTTGATCTTTGACCAACAGAATCTAGTAAGTTCATCTTTGAGTCCTAGTGGACATTTGTGCCAAATGTGAAGGGATTCTTTCGAAGAGTTCTCAAGATATTGCATTCATTCAAGGCCAAAACTGTGTTTTCTGAGGTCATGATGACGCTGAACTTTGACCACCAAAATCTAATCAGTTTGTCCTTCAGTCCAAGTGAATGTTTGTGCCAAATTTGGAGAAGTTCTGTCAAAGCATTACTGAGATGTAGAGTCCATGAAAATGGGATGGACAGACTGACAACTTGAAAACAATACACCTCTGACTCTGACTGTCGCCGGCGTGGAGGCATAAAAAAAAAGCCTCCTGAGTTTCATGTCAGATATCACATTCAAATACTGTCAGACGTTACTGGGTTACCTTGTCCCTTCTAATTGCTGCACAGCTGGTGCTTCAGAGAGAAAATGTTTAGAGAAACAAATTGTAGCCACCAGAATGAAAATGCAGTAGGTTTAAAATAAATCCAAAAGGGTCCAAGTTTGACCAGTAAGAACATCAGCATCACCCACAGCTGGCACAGAGCACACACATTCAGAGAGTTGAGTTGAGAGTTGATCCTTGCTAAAAACCTACTGAAATATGAAAGACCTGTTGGAGGGAGTGAAAGGGGGTGGGGTGGGGGAGTGGGGGGGCGGGGTGGAAGCAGACGCAAAGAAGGAAAGAGGTTTGAATGAATATTAGATAGGAAGAGGAGGGGTCATGGAAAGGTCTAGGACATGTGCTGCCTAAATCCATTGCTGAGAATATGACTGCATTTTACTGTGTTTCAGTATCATTGTTTATTGACTGTTGGTGGACTTTTGCTGTGAAGATATGATATTGGTCATCGCTTTACAAAATTATGTCCAAATGAATGATACAAGCAGTAAAACAAACACTTATAAAGGGCTTTGTCTGTCTATGTGTTCAGGCTCAGAGTATTATTTTTATTTACAATATAATGGTATATTCTCATGTTAACATTTTACATTTTAGATTGAGTAAATTACACAAATGAAACTATTTTAATTCAAGATGTTCTTTGTCAACAGTCTATTTTTATTTCATAATGGCTTTTTTTTTCCCCTTCACACTTTTACTTCATATCACTTCTAATGATTTACTTGTTGTCACTGCCCTCTCACTTGCATGTAATGCAAGCAAGCTCAACAACAACTTCCAGATTTAGCCAGATAGTATGTGCCAGGAAACAACAACGTCACTGTAACTCTGAGTCAGCTACTGTATCTAGCTGCTGCTGTAAATATAGACAGTACACAGTCAGAAACTAAAGCTCCATATTTTCCTCTTTTCCAGTGCTTTATTTGAAGTGTTGATCCATAAGAAGATATATTTGTGGTTGTGAGAACCAAAAGCCATCTGTGGTAAATATATATTTCCTATGCCAGAAATGCAGCCTGTCAAGTGGGTTATGGCATTTTTCAAATGAATGGCCCCAGAGGGGTATACATACCAGTTTTGGTGCTTGTATCCACATTTGAAAGATTATTGCAGTTACTTGCTGCAGAAATATGCTACATCATACGGAGGTAGTTTTAGCTTTAGGTCTTAGCAGACAAAACACTACCAACACACAGTAGTGGGCTGGGATCATTCTAAGCAGGTGTCCACTGTAGATGTTACTCAAGTCTGTTTTTCAGATACCACAATTTATATATTTGACACGCAATACTGGACTTGCCATCTATATTGAGTAGCCACATTAGAAATGTGAAAATTAAGTGTCAATTAATCATTCCTTACAGGCTACAGAGCATGGACAGTGTGTTTTTAAATACCTCTTTCCTTTTTACTAAGACCTGCTATATTTTGTTATTGCTTTTGATACAGGCATTTTACTGATTTTTGTTTATTGTTATTATTGGCAGAACGTTCTTTTTCTGCTTTATACACACAATTATACAGATATGAATGACTTCGTCATCAGGTGACAGGTGTAGATGACACCATATCTACCTGATTCAGAATCAGCTTGGTTCAGAGGGTATAGACCTACACTTCTTTTGCTATCTTTTTCACCTCCAAATCAGTGGTTTAGATAATATGATTAAAGCAGACTTCATTACTTATATTGTTTCCTTGTGAACTTCCAAAGATGCCTTTTTTTCCCCTTTAATTAACAATAAATAGACCCTTTCTACACTTGTGTGGTAAATTTAAATAGAATACATCACATTGATCACATGTGAGCTGCTACATTACTGTGCTTAAAGCTCCATATTTTCCTCTTCTCCTGTGTTTTATTTGAAGTGTTGATCCATAAGAAGATTTATCAATGTAGTTTTACATCTCCTCTCTCAGGCTTCTCTCTGGAGCTCTAGTAACAACAGGTCAGTGAGCCAATCAGAAGAGAGGAGGCTCTGAGCCTCTCTGACTGGCTGACTGTTTTCCTAGTGATCCAATAAAAATAAAGCAGATTTCAGGTAAAACACTCAGAGAAACCAAATCCTGCAAGGTTGGATGGTTGGATGGTTAGGGACGTGGGATGTGGCTGAAGGCGGTGACTGCTTTGTTGTGACATCACAAAGTTACAGAAGTCCTGAGGGCTCAGTTTCTGAATACAGGCTGTGTGCATTTCTCTGTGGACTGAGCGCTTTGATACTTTCACAGCATTAATGTAGAACCTAGACCTGCTTTATAATCAAACTACACATGGACAGAGACCTTTAGACTGTATGGTACCTTTAACATCTTCTTTTATTTGCTTAGCTTACAAGACAGCATGCTACCCACTTCGTTGGCCAAATAGATACTCGGGGCTGTGAACTTGGTCTATTAGTCAGCATCAAAGAAAAAAGACAGCAGTAATGGCGGTACCTAATATTAGCCGATTACAATCTGTGTTACCTCAGCTCTGCTTTGATTCTAAAGATGTTCCTCAGAAAAAGACAGACATCTCTGTGAAGATCAAAAAGACAGAGCCTTTGTCTGTGGTCGCTCCAGCCAACAGGAGTTAACTAACATTAGCTCTTCACTTTGATGCTGAACAATAATCCAAGCTCATACAAACATGACATGAAATAAAAGTGTCTTTGGAATTTTTTTATTAAAAATGTTGTAGCAACTACTACTCTCAAATTAAACTTTGTGCTCATTGAAATCTGGGACTTTAAATTGGAGGAAAATGGAAAACCAAATTATAATAAGTAATCTTGATACCAGATTCTCTGTGTCTGCTCTGAAGGAATACACAAGACCACGACATGACGTGACATGACATCACATTACATCACATCACATCACATCACATAAATGAGGATTTATTTATGGCTGAATATCTACAAACAACCGAATAAATGGAAAAACATAATAAGAAACACATGGCAAATAGGTCAGAAACAAACAGATGATTAATGTTGATCTTTGAATGACAAAATGAACGAAACACCTTTGAGGTTGTTAAATGAAGCATGTGGTTCAGAGTTACCAGAGAATGGCAGAATGATAGGATGACAATCTACTTCTCTAGAACTTAAAAATTCCAAGTGCTATTCACAACAGCAACTCTTATCGCGGACAGAAGAATTCAGTTTGCCTATTTTTGCAGTGTCGTCTCAAAGCTGAACCACTTTCAGTTGGATGCAAAGGTTCAGTGCTAAGTATACTTGAGATGATGCTCCACAGGCGATTGCCTAACATTGAGGATCAGATAGCAGCCTTCGCAGCTTACCTGGAAACCTCACTCCATGTATGATGGAGCGGCGATATGTTTGAGGAAGATTCTTGCAGGCAGGCAGAAATTGGTAGATGATGTAGCCTCTGTTGGTTTCTACACTCACTTTCCGTGACAAGACTTGTTGAAGAGACGTGAAAGTATTTTGTTGCCGGGACAACAAAACTTCCATAATACTATCACAGTAATACTTGCCTCATTCAGTTTTTAAACATTCATTTTTAGGAAACCCCGCCCACTATCTGAGCAGCATATAGGATGTTTACAGTTTACATCTTTCTTCCCGTTTCTCTCGGTGGATGGTGGATGTTTAACAGTGTTGTGCTGTGTGTGAGTGTCTACCCGGTTGGTAAATGACATATACAGATATATATTTCTGCTTTTATCAAAATTACAAACAGTACGTGACTATTAAAGGGATAGTTGGGGTTATTTGACGTGGGGTTGTGTGAGGGAGTCATGCATAGTCAATGCGTTAGTTGCAGTAGATTCAGATGAGCGCGCTGCCTGTTAGGAGAAATGGCAGAGAACACGGCACACTAGCAGAGCGATGTGCTCCTGTGCACTCGGCAAGCAGAAAAAAACTTGTTTCCTTTGGCACTACCATATTCCTAAGAACTAACCTTCACTTTGTTTTGATGGGAAGATACAGTATATATATATATAATGTTATCAGTCAAATTAAATGAGATTCAAATACCAGTGTATTGACTGTAACCATACCTGTACAAAATCATACAAAAAGGAAGAATTTCACTTGTGTTCACAGTGAAAAGGCAAAGATGAACTGACAAACAAATGATCCACAAGGCCTAACATCTGCCATCCCAATATTATCAATATATGTGTTATTAACATGGTCATCAACACTTCATTTTTTAAATATTATTGTTATCATCAATGATGGAATATCATATTATATAATAATTATAGGATTATTCAGATTGATATACAGGACTAGTTAACTATCAAGATGACTATCAATACTGCTAACAGCTTATTTCAGTTGGTTCAGACATGAGCTTTAACAAGGAGAAATTTCAGTGTTATGTCACCTCAGGATTGCATCGAATCTATGGCAGGGACCTGGCTGCCTTCTTGTCTTATTGCTCACTCAGGGTATGTGTGAGAGAGGGAGAAATATTGATGATTATTACATGTTTAATCCTGATCCTTTTCAGTTTGTTGAATGAGTCCTCGGTCTCGATTTCATGAGTGTGATTTCCTTCTCTGATCCTCCTGGCTGAGATTCACTGCCAGGATGGCCTGAAAAGGTTTTGTAGTGGTTTCCAGCCTGTTGTTAATTTGATTATCATGATTATAATTCATTGGTGAATGTCGATTGTGACACCTTTATTGTGAGTGGTGAAAAGGTCGTTTGGCAGACCCTGAGAGTTCCTACAAAGCTCTGAGTAGAATGAAAAAAAAAACTCTGTCAATGTGAATATGAATGGTAAAACATAATGTTTTAATAAGTTGAATTTTAATTATTTCTTAAATTATTTCAAATCTATTCGGGTAAGGCTTTATATAAAGGTCCTTGTAATAAGCATCAGTAAATAGGTGATTAGGAAAATAATAATAAAAATAAATAAATAAATAATAATAATAAATCTATTCATGATGATATTATTAACACGTATGTAGTCTTACTAATACATAATAATGTTAATAAGCATAAGGATTGGTAAAAGCCCTATTACCGATGAACTGATGCTTATAACAAGGACCCTCATTTTCTACACAAAATATTCGTATGATTATTTCTGTCTTTTTTTAATTAATTTAATATTGAGCACTTTGGGGTTGCGTACCTACAAAAGAGTATTAGGACCACATTGAAGAAAAAAATCTGAAATTTCAAGAATGAAGTTGTAATTTTGAGAATAAAATCATAATATTTCAAGAAAGAAAGTCAGAATATCATGAGAATAAAAAAATAAGAATACATTTTTACGATATGACTGTTCTTGAAATTTCAGATTTCTTTCTTTTCCTCAATGTGGCCCTAATACTGTGTCGTACAAACCTGTTTACACAACTGTTAAACAAAATGAACGGCAGTTTGCAGTCAAGGTATTCTTACTGAAACTTTAGTTCTGTCCAACTCACGCTTTCAATTAAGACAGTCCTTTTCAAGTATCACTCAACAGGCAAAGTGAGGGGTGGCCCTTTTGGCTTTGTGAATATTTCTGCAAGGGGGGTGGGGGGTTAGTGGGTGGCTGGGGGTATGTTTATAATGACTTCCATT
Organism: Seriola dumerili; assembly: GCF_002260705.1. Classification (NCBI taxonomy): domain Eukaryota; kingdom Metazoa; phylum Chordata; class Actinopteri; order Carangiformes; family Carangidae; genus Seriola; species Seriola dumerili. Next base: position 997,980 of record NW_019174522.1, on the reverse strand, counting down.
ATCCCGTCTTCCTTTCCTCTATGAGAAAATTACATGTTTATACACCATGACCCTGTGTTTTACATCATAACCTAATGCACAAATGTTTTGTTCATAACTCTCTTAAACCATTAAGAGGACACAGCCTTTCTGAAATGTCAGCATGTGTGTATGTGTGTGTGTGTGTGTGTGTGTGTGTGTGTGTGTGTGAGTGAGTGAGTGAGTGAAACTGCTCTGTTTACACAAGTGTGTTTAGAAAGTCTGTTCTGATAATCTATACCATACCCTGAGTGAGTGTGTGTGTGTGTGTGTGTGTGTGTGTGTGTGTGTGTCTGTGTGTGTGTGTTTCTGTGCATCCATGTTTCAGCTTTCAGAGAACTGATGAACCACAGACAGGGATAAGCATAGCTCTGACACACACACACACACACACACACACACACACACACACACACACAGCTTGGTGAAAATCATTACAAGCAGGTGTGTTTAGATAGATCCAGTTTCCCTTGCTACCTCTGCATAAACCTTAACTCTCTCTCTCTCTCTCTCTCTCTCTCTCATACTCTCCTCTCTAGCATCTCTCCTCTACTCTCTCTGATTCATCTCATCTCTTCTCTCTCTCCTACTCTCTGTGTGACCACCGAGCCAAAACAACTCTGTAGAAGTGGTTTTCTGATTCTACCACCCATCGGAGCGGTCAGTTTTCGAAACAAGCACAACAGATCTGAGACTTTGCAAACGCAGACCAGCAAGAAACAATAAAGACCACAGCGTTCCACTAGACACAATGATAGCCTCCCCATAAAGTCAGAA
>NW_019174522.1:951507-997160 GCF_002260705.1 Seriola dumerili | reverse complement strand
CTTCCATTATCCCGTCTTCCTTTCCTCTATGAAAAATTACATGTTTATTTACACCATGACCCTGTGTTTACATCATAACCTAATGCCAAATGTTTTGTTCATAACTCTCTTAAACCATTAGAGGACCACAGCTTTCTGAAATGTCAGCATGTTTGTAGTGTGTGTGTGTGTGTGTGTGTGTGTGTGTGTGTGTGAGTGAGTAGTGAGTAAACTGCTCTGTTTACACAAGTGGTTTAGAAAGTCTGTTCTGATAATCTATACCATACCCTGAGTGAGTGTGTGTGTGGTGTGTGTGTGTGTGTGTGTGTGTGTGTGTCTGTGTGTGTGTGTTCTGTGCATCCATGTTTCCAGCTTTCAGAGAACTGATGACCACAGACAGGATAAGCATAGCTCTGACACACCACCACACCACACAACACACACACCACACACACAACACACACAGCTTGGTGAAAATCATTACAAGCAGGTGTGTTTAGATAGATCCAGTTTCCCTTGCTACCTCTGCATAAACCTTATCTCTCTCTCTCTCTCTCTCTCTCTCTCTCTCTCTCTCTCTCTCTGTCTCTCTCTCTCTCTCTCTCTCTGTGTGTCTGTGAAGTGGTTTTCTGTTTGCGTCAGTTTTGAAACAGCAGTCGGACTTGAAACGCAGACCAGAGAAATAAAGAGGCATTTAGAACAAGGAGTCAAAGTCAGAAATGAGTCACACATACACCTATACATTAATCTGAATGTGAACTACATAGGAGGATTGCCCTGCACAGACACACACACGTAAAGATGGGCTGTGACAATGTAGTCATATAGCCTGCCCTTTGTGTGTTTCATTGGTTTACAGACTTGCTTTCATATGTCTTCAGTTCCTTCACATTTTTATTCTAGTTGTGTGTGATTACTTCAGACTTTTACTTTGCATCTTCGTTGAAGTTTTGCCTTTACATGCTTCATAAGCTGTTATCATGTTTTCATGTTATCACGTTTTCACTCAACTTGAAGCCTTGGCTTTCTGTGCTTTTAACTGTGCTGCCATCACCAGGCTTCAACTAAATTCAGATCACTTTATATCTCAAGCCAAGTACTTACATTCCAGAGCAAGGCATTCGTCCCTTTGTCGGTCTTTACCACTACTCCTGGTATATTTATGAGAGACCACAACAACATTATGTGGCATGTGCTATCACACTGAATTGCTTATTGTAGATGCACATACACCTATTTGTTCTTTATTCTGGTAAATGTTTGGTCATGTTTTAACTTAGGTATGTTTGTATATGTGTGATCTACCTTTATACACCTTTAAAGTGAACTACTGTCATCCAGGACAGCCAGTGTTAGGTTCAGTTAAGCCAGATAATGATAGAGATCCTGTTTTTTTTGCGGCACAGGCCTTGGGTCTCCACGTTGAAAGTTGTATGCTTTGGTACAACTGCCATCCGCTCAACTGTGTGTGGCATTGGTGGTGTCAGGTATTGTACTAGTTTGATTCTAAATTCAAAAGAAAGTCAAGGGCAAAGTATTACTTTTCTTTGTGCTGTATGTTTTAGTGTGGGTGGGATAAAGGGTGCCATTATACTGGATGACCTCTTCAGACTGCATTAGAGGCTGAAAGTGCTGTGACCTTAAGCACCCTTTAACCACTGAAAAGCCCTTCACTGGCAATCACCTCACCTCCATAAGTGCCCGACCATTTTTAACAGTGGCTTTACTAAAAACCTTTAAACTGCCTGTAAGGTAACTGGCCGTTTTTGTGTGTGTGTGTATGTGAATGCATTTGTTTGTAAGTGTATATCTGTAAATGATTACATGCTCAAAAACGTGTGGGGGTGTCGGCGGCTTGTGTGTCAAACTTGCTCTTTATTAAACTAAAGAAAGACGACAACAAAAAATTCCTGACCCGAGCATAGTTGTTAAAATGGGACAAAGAGTTTCTGGGGAATTTGCCATTTACAGTCAGGCACTGTGAAGAGCTCCCCTATAGGGACCTGAAACATTGAGTCCCTCGGGACATATATGCTGTGTTCTTCATGGAAGATTTATGACTGTTTATGTTTGGCTTGGTATTTAAACAAAACAAATGATAAATACCGGAGCTATGCAATAAAGTAGGCTAGACTAGCAAGAGGACTAAACCGTTTAAATGTGCTGAAAAGATTTTATAAGGGATATAAACTTGAGGAATACTTACAGAGTCTATAAAAATGAATGATAAACCTTTGATTTACTTTCCCTTTGGGGTGTGTTTGTTTTTGTGTGTGTCAGGGCTCTGTGGTATATCACAATCATGTGAATGGAAATTCCCATGCTCAGGTGCATTTATTAAAGTATAGTACACTGAAGTCATAAAAAACCTTAATGATCAAGACTTGATGGCTGTGTTCCAAGTGTCTGATTCCAGCTTTCCCTTTTTGCTGTTTTCCAATGCAATGTGTTAAAACGGGTCCATCCTTCCATACAGTCCAAATTTCTTGTCCACCTGGAAATTTGACTTTGGCTTCTCATAGCACAACACACCATTAAAAACATACAACAATAGTGCAAATCAGCAGGTAGCAGCAGACAGGTTATAGAAATACCAGAGAGCAAATCCTATAAAATAACAAAAGCAGGAACAAGTCTTCCCTGATGCAGTCATTTTTTGTTCAGTGCCTGTACGGCATAAGTAATAAAAGATGTTAAAACATTTTGGAGAGCATGTTTTTGCTCTTTAGGCTCAGGTTGCTGAACCAAGCAGTTATATTAAATGATAAGATGCTTTAAACCAGGCTCCTGTGTGTGTTGGCTAACGCCAAAGCTCCCCAGCTTCCTGATTAAAAACAATGGCTGGTTAGCTTTCTAAAACAGAGTGTCTCTATATTTACAGGCCAGATTGCCATAACATTTGGAATTACTGCCCTGGCATTTATGGGATCAACTCAACTCAAATTCATCACAAAATAACTTTATTTATCCGTTAGGAGCTTCATTTGTGTAAAAGCATCAGTGTATACACAACACACCAAAAAATCACTAGCAGCCCCATCTAGGATCCTTTTCATCCACTCTCTCACTCAGCTTTCTCACTAAGTGAAGGTCAGACAGTTTTGAGACTAGTACTGATTTATCAGAACGTTGATTGTTCTATATAACAGTTTCATATTGTAAGGGGTAATAAAAACTGCATCTCATATGATCTATGAGAAAACTAGGAAACACTCAGAAATGCTTATACTTCTGACAGGACCACACAGTCCTATAACACAGGTTGTAACTGGTCCACAAACGGAGCACCTGTAGGAACCGTTTGAATCAACTTTCAAAGCTTCCCTGCAGGAAAGCAGCTGGATACCAACACTGATAGACTGACATACTCTGTGTAATTGATGGTTGTAATTGATAATTGATTTGGAATTCAATCAATACACCTTAAATGTCAAAATAACTTTGACCATTTGTTTTTATCAGCTCTTTACCTCTTTAGTGATAATCGTATCTTCAAGCTCTTAAATTGTATATGAATATCAACCGGATTATAAGAACTGTAGATATTTTATTTAATAAAGTAGCGGAGCGTCGTTCCAGTGGCTCCAGCAGCTCTACACCGACAGCATGGTTCCACCACAATGTTGCAGCGGTACAAAACAATTGAACCCACTTTCATGCAAAACATCAGCTTTACAGTCTTTAACAGTAATGTTTGGTAAATGTGAGACCTTCATGTCACATGTCTGCAGCTTCACATGCTTCAAAACCAGAAACAAGGAAGGAGTTTGGTGACGTACATCAAGGTTTTGGAGGGACTGACTGATATTTGGTTGTATGTGGGTTGTGACATCGGGTGACAACTTTTTAATGTCAGGACAACGTCTAATGTCAATGTCAACTTAACATAGATAATAACATTCATTTTTTGGTGGTTTTAAGTTCGGTTGTTAACTATCCAAAATCCAACGTCATCATCTTGGCATACCGTATAAAATACTGACACTCTGGTCATGAGCAAGACCCAATGTCTGCTAAACGTCTCGTCAAATAGCCAACGATGGGTTTTTGACATCAAACCGATTACCATATCCAACCAAAATTTTACATCTGTCCAATGTGTAAATATAATAGAAATTACACAACAGCAGAGATTGCAATTGTGAAGAAACACAAATAAGTAAAACTCAACATGTACCTTTCTTTTTGTGTTTGGACCTGGTGCACACATGTTTGTGATGTGAAGAGTCATTTCATGCCATCTCTTTATCAACTTTACATCCAGTAGCCTAAGGTGTTCTCAGTGACCTAACTTGCTCTTGAGTTATGATAGGTCAGTGGTAAGGTTTGACCTGTCAGAGTGTATTTTCAGGTCATTAGATGCAGATTGAAGAGGTGACCCTTGATGTTGCCTCTTCCTTCGTTACAACCAGACGTCTACTCCTGTGACCAATTTCTGGCTCCAATTTTCATAGATCATAAACCCAAATTCCAGCCTTCAAATCATCCCACTAGAAATCTGTGGTGTTTGTTCCAGGACCATATTTTTCTACAGTCTGAGGAAAAGCCTATAGCAAATCTGTACTAGCTCTATGTCTCTGACTATAAAGTTGTGTTTGGCATTACACACAGCCATCAGAAAGAGCCTGAAGAATCTCTTGTAGCTTTGGAATAACTCCATCTCTTAGGTGGGAGTCCTATGGTTCTCATCTATTGCTCAGAGATACTTGAACCACTACTACCAACCCTCTGGATACCTCGCCTTTTTGTTGCATCAAGGGAAGTCCATGGAGGTCATAAAGCTTTCACACCTCAAATACCATTCAGCCAGCTACTGCGGCTGCTAGCTGCAAACTGGCTGCCAAGGCTGCCACATTCCACATTCCACTTAGTCATTTGAACCACTGTACAGCTGTTGTTTTATGCAGCTTTAATGACATAAATTTGTAATTATGCCTTTATTTGGACAAAACAAATTCCCCTTTTATCATATCAATTAGGCATTTAGGTATGATACAATATAAAATTGTGAAAATAGGACAAATAAACCACATTGAATAAACAAATAAATAAAGATTAAAATTAAGTAAAAATCAATATATGTTTTCTGACTTCCCTCTAGTGGTATCTAGTCTTGCAGTTTGCTGGATTTGTGAGATATTCAGGTCATAAACTTTTCCATTCAACAGCAGTTTGTCTTCAGAGGAACCATTTCTTTGGTGCAAAGCATTACCAGTGAAATCTGTGAGCAGCGAGGTTTGGATATTAGCCGTAGCAACCAAAACATTGTTTCTGGAACGACAAGTTTTTCACAGCTGTGTCTAATTTCTTTGAGCACCTCGAACAAAATTCCATTCAACTCCACTGTATTGAAGCAGAGGTTGATACGTTAGACGCATCTAACACATCTGCATGGCTACATGCCACCAGGGGTAAGCGAGAAAATACATGTTTTTTTCCCATGTTGTCACTGGTTACTCTGGGGAAATATGAATGTAAATGTGAATCGACCTTTCTTAGTTATACTTTCAATCTAGAAAATAATACATTTACAGCAAATACTGAGATTTGCCACAAAAATCCAGTTTAATGGATAAGAAAATGTTGTGTATTGATTCCATGTGGGTTTTAACACGGTTTTATTCACAACCGACACAGCTTCTATAAACCTTTCTGGTTCTGCACAGTAGCTTTTACCTTGGTAAATGACTGTATGCGGGTTTCAAAGATGTTTCCAGCTGGTGTCAAAGTCGAACATTTTTTTTTTTTTTTTTAACAATTTATTTTGAAAAAGTTTTTTTTTGACATTCCTCGAAGGTGTTATAATAATAATTACTTACTTTATCTTGTTTGAGTTTTATTTTGTGACTTTTGATGTACATAACTAATAGAACGAAAATAATCTTGCTTGAAATGTCCCTCTACAAATTAAAGAAAAAATATACCTTTAACATAACAGGTAACACTGGCAGACACATACACATCTTAGTATAAATCATATATTCCAATATATAAAAATGTGTAAATATAGAAATTGTATATTCCAAATTGTAATTTTTCCCCGTAACACATCCCAAAATGTGTGTGATTGTGTGTGTGTGTGTGTGTGTGTGTGTGTGTGTTGCTGTGCAGCCATGCATTTGTTTGGATGTGCTTTAACTCACAAATGTTTCATATTTGTGTAGATGTGTGGGCATCTGTACGTGTGCTCTTGCTTAAAGTTGTGTTAGCTTGTGTGTTTGTTTGTGTGTGTGTGTGTGTGTGTGTGTGTGTGTGTGTGTGTGTGTGTGTGTGTGTGTGTGTGTGTGTGTGTGTGTGTGTGTGTGTGTGTGTGTGTGTGTGTACCTGTGACATGTCCAATTTGCTGTGGAATACATCGAGCCATTAAAGTGAAATGGAGTAAATGTGATGTTGGTCATAAATACGCATTTCTTATCCTGCTAATAGGCCGTGTGTGTGTTTTTTGTGTGCCTGTGTGTGGCTGTGTGTGTCTAGTTGTGTGATTATGTGAGAGTGTGTGTATGAGAGAAAGAAAGAGAGAGTTATTGTAGGTAATAAGGTTACTTTTCAATTGCTACCAGGTGTGTGAGTGAGACAGAGACGTGGGAGAATTACAGACTCCCAGCTCGCATTCTGCTCCATTTGTTTCAATCTGCTTTGCTTTCCTTCGCTCCCCATTTATTTGTCTTTCCCTCATACGTTTCTTTCTTTCTTTTCTCACTTCTTTTCTGTCTTTCTTTCTTTCTTCCCTCTTTTATTCCATTCCAATTTCCAGCACTCTCGCTTTCCACTTCCTCTGTCCAACCTCATGTTTGCCCAAGAGGAGGATAATTTACTCAGGGAGGGGTTTGTTTAAATTACACTGATCCGTATAACATATATCTGGTGTGTGTGAGACAGTGCTCTTATTTTGGCACCATGCAGGGACCATTCTCGACAGCGGCTTTACATTGTGTAATGACCTGTTGATTAATTAGGGCAGGTACTGATAAGGCCTAACTGATAACACAGTGTAGATGCACAAGGAGAACAAGATGGACTTGTTCATTTTGCATTCACAGTTAACCCGTATCAAATTATACACTTGTGTGTTTGTGAAATCCTCCCCTCTGCAAGTCTCGCACCACATAAAGCAAAGCGCAGGATGAGGGTTGGAGACCCGCTTACATAAGTTAGCCCCAAATCCCTAATGAGTAGAGAGGGAACAGCTCATATATCAGTTTATTCCTCTGGCCAAGCAGGAGGAGAGGTTAGAGTCAGGGAGGTCAGTTTTGTCTTAGTTAACAAGGCAATGCCGAGGAGACTTTAGTGTCCTTCAGTCTGCAACAACATGGATACGCCACACTAGTAAACCGGTATGGGAGCTGTTGATTTTGTGTCATGCAGAGCGTAAACCCTACAAACAAGCTTCAGTTTTTCAGAAAAAACAATGAGTGAAATGCTAATGCAGAGACCGTATAGAGTTACAGAAGCTAGTGCAATTAAAATTCAAGAAGGAAAATAAGGGCTGCACATAACAGAGAGCTTTTGAATAAAGTGCTTGATTAAAAAAAAAAAAAAAGAAACAGTTTCAATTCTGAAAAGTCACAATCATTTTTATAATAAACAGTCTCAACACATCTTTACGTTTGATTTGATGAGTCTTTAAAATGTATCTCAGAAGGGATGAAGAGCTCCAAGAGTTCTGATTTGGACGTTTCTCTCAGATAGCTCCTCACTTGCAAGTGGTTACTCATCAAAGCAATAACCATAAAAATGTAGAAAATACTTTAAAAAATAGTTCAGGAAAACAAAATTGAAGATTTAAATAACATTAAAGAAAAGTGGGAGAAAGAACTGAAAACAATTGTACCTTATAATGAGTGATATGATATTCACCCCTACATAAAGTCACATTTGTGGCAGTAATATGCTTGAAAGTTGAATACAAGGTACTTTTAAACACCATCGACCATGTCCAAGTAAACAACTCCTGCTGCTGGAGGCAATGTGGGGAAAATTATGCACATATTTTTTTGTTCATTGAAAAAAAATACAAACGTATTGGTCAGATATTTTATTTAACAATGGAACAGACGTTCAGAAAAGCGGGGAAAGTTATAAAAACGAAATATTCTTTTAGGAACACGTCCTGAAAGCCTGAAATAGGAAGAATTATATCTGTTTTGGATCATGAGAATCACAGCTCTTAAGAAAATACAGGAAAAAAAATGGGCAAACAAGTGGCTAGAAACAGTAGACGATATATATATATATATATATATATATATATATATATATATATAATATATAGAAGAAACTCATAAAAANGGGGAGTAGCTATACCTTTATTAGTGGTGCAGAAGCTATTGCAAAAAGATAAAGACAATATTCTTATGCATGTTGCAACATTTATCATGTTTATCGAAAGCTCAAAGGATATATATATATATATATAATATGGAAAGGTAACTCATTAATAACAAAAAGAGGCTGGAAAAAAGACAGTCCCTCTTCAAATTAAGCAAAGCTAGTTGACTAATTATACTTGATACAAATTTCAATAACAGATCATGTTTGAGAAGATGATTCAACTGTAATAACAAGTCTATTTCTAAAATGAAATTTTATTTTAAATTCATAAAATACATTATTTTGTATACATACTGTATATATGTACATGGGTGTGTATATGTGTTTATGTGTGTTGTCAACAACAACAATACAACAACAACAAAAACAACATAGTGTTAAGTATCATCAAGTTATAGGCTGCTACTTGTAAGAATCATTATGAACTCAGTGTGTTTACACAAGCAATACTTGACAATTTTATTAAACAGCACACTGCTGTCACATAACCATAACCACATAACCATAAAATAACCTTCCCTCAGTGCCTTATGAGAGATGATTGGAGGCTTGAATTAGTATTAATGGATGCACAACATACAACAGCTGTTACGGGGCTTTTTTTAAGATGTTATGAATATATTTCCATCAACACTAGAGCACACAACTTTGCACTTAATATTTCCATTTGTTTGAATGTTGTCAACGAGCTTTGTAGTGGTTTACAGTGTTTGTGAGTCCGTGTATGTGTAATGTGAGTGTGCTGTAGAGAGCCTTCTTCCTAACCAATCCAATTTCACTTTCATGAAGTGCACCCTCAGCGTTCTCCCAAACCAGAATAATGGAGTGTGTTTCTTTACACACACAGAGGAGTGTTAAGACTCAGAGCGCAGGAAAATAAAGCAACACTGCTGATGACGTGTGCTGCGGCAACATTTCAGTCGTCGTCTCAAAACGTGTGAAAATTAGTTTTTAAAAAAAAAATCATCACATATCATTCTCTTAGAGTATAATGCAATCAGTTGGAATGAGTGAGGGAATGAGAATGTTATCTCTATAAAACCAAGACATTCAGAATGTGACCAATACCATAGCTCGGCCCGTTATCGTCAGCTGATTTTATCGCCCATATATTGGCATATTCGCTGACCGATAGAGACAGCACCACAGAGACGTAGTAATTAAGAGCGGGTTTTCTTTAGTTAAGTGCGCTGACAAAGCTATTTCTCTTCTGCCACTTACGGAACTCACTGAATGAAATCAGACTGTCAGGATCCCTCCTTCGTAAAACTTCTCATGAAGTTTTTCCAGGGGCTCATTTTAGAATCATTTTTGCCTTTTCATCTTGCTTTTTGTTACAGCATCCCTTTTTTTTTTTCCTCCAGTAGTCACTCTGCTGCTCTCATCTCGTTCTAAGAATTGTTTGATTTTTTTCATCTGTGGCTGCGCTGATGTTGTTCTTTTGCTTCTGTGCACTGAAGTGCTGTTGTGCTTTTTCCATTATCTCTCATTCTTCTGAGTGAAAATCCAAATTCAGTTTGTGCCATTTTGACTAGTCAATACTTTTTAAGGATTTTTCCTGCTATTATCTTCGAAAGCAGTTGTTGGTTTCTGTCTGACTGAAGTTGATATCTTTCTCTCAGCTCTGCCACCAGTGCATTATGGAACACTGAGGTTCCTCTTACAGTGTTTGGTGTTGCTGCCATTTGGTGTTTTGATTTAGTATTTGGGGAGTCAATCTGTTTAATTTTTTTTCACCAACCACCTGTGTGGTTCACTTCTGAACCCTCCACAAAGCCTTTTCAGTCTTGACATTGCTTTCATACAGAGCCACATAGACTTTTGATCTTTTCAAACCCTTTTCCTTCTCCTCTGCTTTGAATTTGAGGTTGGGCAGAGGGTGGCATGGTAACTCTGGCAAACAAAGCATCTTGGGAGTGTGGTGGTACAGGCCGCATTGGACCGCGTCTTTTTTATCTTCTCTCGTCTACTTTTAAATATCCAGTCTCCTTTTTTCTTCTTTGTTCTCACTTTGGCACTTCTGATATCACCTACAGTAGACTACTCTTCTTAGGTTTTTCTTCAAGTATCCCTAATTTTCTCTTTTTAGGTGCTCTTGATATCTTAATGGATTTGCTTTTATTTCATAGGCCTAGGACCTCTCAGCTGTTGTCATGTGTCGCATCTTAAAAACAGCCAAAAAAATAATGAAATAATTAAAATTAAAAAAAATAGACCCATACAAAAAAACTATTTTGCATGTGCAAAATCTGTAAGGGTCTATATTTTTATTTTGATTAAAATGATCGCATGTGACCACATGTACATGTGATTTTTGCACATGTGAAATTTAACATTTTAAAATCATATGTGAAATGTGCAGAACGCATGTGCTGGCACATGGTTTTGAAACATTGTTGTGGTGTAACTGTGAAATCCATGTAAGTTCCCATGTGTAACCTATGGGATTACATGTGAAACTTATGCAAACAGCCATGTGAAACCCATTATAACAATATGAATTTCATATTTGCAAATCACATGTGGACACACACACATATGATTTTTGCACATATGATTTTAACATGTGAAAAGATATTAAAATCACATGTGCAAAATATGCACTTGGGAAATTCATGTGTTTTTTTCTGTAAGGGGAATTACACATTCCAATTCTAAACTATCTATTTATACATCTACTTATATATATACTATCTATGTCAGTGTTTCCTATCAGAGTATACTGTATGTCATTTCCACCACACTCTTGTTATTTCCACCACTGAGGAAAGTGTGGTGGGAATGATATATCTGAGCAACCACCAATCAAATCTCTCTTACAGACCTTTGGTGGGAATGATGTTGATCCTGTGTGACGGCTGTATTTGGTGTAAAAAATAATGCAATTTTGCTCTCATACAACATGCAAAACGATAATGTGTCATATTACATAATTTATCACGCTATCAAAATATATAAAATGTTCATCATTGGAATTTTTAGTCATTGTTGCATTTGAGGATATAATAGTTGAATAACAAATAACTGAAAATAATTATCATTACAGAATCCAGCACATGCGTACATTATAAAAATACTTATGAATACTTGTGATATTCTGCATTCTATCTATTGAACATTCTCTATTACTGTAAATAAAAAATAATGCAGTCTGGCTTCATGACAGTACTGTAAATCCCACGCAGAATGCTGCTTGTGGCTGTAAATATTTGCCTGTTTTTGTAGTATCATGGTTTTACACAAGACATCACACGTTGTTGTACAGTATGCTAATGCTCTAATGTAAACAGGATATAAAAGGATATGCTGAACTGGCAGAAACTGCCATATATTTTTCTGACTTTTATGTTGCAATGATTATTAATTGATTTCAATTAATTTCGTGATTTGCACCGCTCACCCACACAGTTACAAGACATGTTTAAACACATCTAATTAATTCAGACACCCAACCAAGGTTTGCTCCTTTGCATCAAATATTCACATTGCCTTGACAGTTTGACTTCTAGAGGAAAGATCAGCATTTTGTGTGGTAATAATTCAAAATGATAATAATAATGATAATAATAATAACTTTATTTATATAGCACCTTTTTAAAACAGAGTTTACATAGTACTTTGACAAATGAATCAAAAGCAATGAAAGTCAAAAGCAGGACAGACATAAGGTGAAGTTACAGCGGGAGGACAAACAATATAATTCAATATAAATAAGGACAATTAGAGGGAGCAGATGTCTTACAGAAACACACAAAAAATGAGTTTTAAGAAATGATTTAAAAGAAGTTACTGATTCTGCCTCATCTCCAGGCAGGTCGTTCCAAAGTCGCGGAGTTCTGATGGAGAAAAAAACGGTCATCTTTAGACTTTAACCTCAACTTTGGAACAACCAGAGGGGCCTCAGCCCGCTGATCTAAGCCTGTGTACTGGCTCGTATGGGGTTAATGACTCTGTAATGTAGCTCGGGGCCCCAGCGTGCTTTAAAACTGATCAGTAAAATCTTCAAATCAATTCTAAAACAGACAAAGAGCCGATGAAGGGAAGTGAGGATCAGCGTGATGTGACGTTGTCTGTTAAAACCAGTAAGAAGCCGAGTTGCTGGATTCTGAACCAGTTGGAGGAGGGAGAGTGACTTTAGGTTCATGCCAGAGAGGAGGGAGTTACAGTCGTCCAGTTTTGAGAAAATGAATGTGTGAATGAGTTTTAGCAGATCAGGTTGTGAGATGACTGGTTTGATGCTGGAGATGGGTCTTATTTGGAGGAAGCAGGACTGGACAACTTCTTTGGTGTGGGTGATCAAAGGTCAGGTTAGAATCAAACAGTATTCCAAGATTTTTGCTGACGGGTTGAACATTTGCAAGGTCATTCTGAATAGGACTGATGGGGTTTAGTGGATTAAACTGTTTTATTTCTGATTTTGAATTGTTAAGTTGTAGCGAATTTGGTACCATCCAACAGTTAACATTATTTAGACAGTCTAAAACAGCAGCTGGGCTTTCTGGGTCATCAGGTCTTAGCGGAAGGTATATCTGTGTGTCATCTGTATAGCAATGAAAAGTAAGAAATTAAGAAAATAAAAAAATAAAAAAGTCTTATTTAGACCTTATTATCACTTGTTTAATAAAAACTGTAGAGTGCAATCAGAACTGCACTGGGAAAATGTCTCTCCCTTCATCTCACTGCCTTGTAAATACAGAAATGTTTGCTCAGTCCGACCATGGGTTTTTAGGAGCCATGTCAGAATTAACACTGGGCTAAAATTATGTTTTACTTATTAAATGACTTTTTTGGATAAAGGTACACAATGCAGTCATCGTGACTGAAAATAAATCAAGCAACAGCACACGGTTTTAGGGAGAAGTCGCAGTGAAGAAAAGCTGATTTGTTATTCCGTCTCATAAATATTCCAAGATGGTAAACAGGCTCGCACAAATTCACTTGGTTTGAGAACTATATTGAGAGTTAATGAGTTGAAATTTGTCCTCAGAGTAATGTCATGAAGAAGACAATGAATCCTTGTTCCACAAAGCTTGATGAAGTGATATCCCTGCAAAAATAAGCCTGCCCTAAATCTATAGTGACAGTTTCCATTTTCAAACAAGCAGATTTATAAATTTCACACAGTCAAGAGGGATTTTCAGGCGAAGCATCTGTTGATAAATACTGTATCATCAGCAACATCTTTAATGGAAATGAGTTAAACTTCAGGGCACAATGGGTGATTATCTCAGTGTCACTTTCAGCCTTTTATTTGTCCTCTCATAGGATCTGATGTTTGCAAAAATTTGCAGCTCAAAAACTGAGGTTCCTACAGCTAAGGGCTTAAAGTATTAAAACAAGGGGATCAGATGAAGTCACGTGGTGGTACAAATGATTATTTAAGGGTAACAAAATGTTTGCAAAAATTATGCAAAGGGTACAAATGACTAATTCATGTGAACAAATTCCCCAAAAACGTCGCCCTCGATACCTGCCGGGCTCCAGAGAATCTTTGCATGCACGAGGTGATCACAGTAGTTGTTCCGTGTGACATGCAACATTGTGTCACACTTGTTCAGTTTCACTCATGATTCATACTCACTTCCACCTGTTCCCTCATGAGCAGGACTTACTAACAGTACTTATTCCTCTGACTGCTAACGCCAAGATAATTGTAGAGTGTGAAGAGTGTGAGCCAAGTGAAACAACAGAAATGTCATTGCACCATCATTGTTATATGTTTAAGAGACGATAAATTTGTTTGATGAAACCCACGGGACCAAACCGATTCTTAATGAAACTAAATTTCTGCCTCCATATATAAGAACTGAAGCAGTCTCTAGGTGTTTGTGGTTTCTTGTTGGTAATAGACTCCAAGTCCGGGCAAAGCACATACAAATTAGGAGTTTGTTTTCCCTTTGGAAAGCCAACTTCCCTGTTGGGAGCAGTGTTGCTTTTGCTTATCAACCAGCACAGAGTCCTCTTCAGCCCCTTTTGTTCTGGCAGGGGGTCTGTGTATTTTGTACATGCCCACACCACAACCACCTCCACCAACAAACCACCCCTGGCCCTGTCTGTGCTCGCAGGTGGTCTCAGAATCACAAACACGCTGAACACAGTCAACCCACACTCTCCTGCTTTGCTGTGTGCCTTTGTGTGGGGGGATGACATCGTCTGACCTCATCTCACCTGTTTCATTTCTCTGTGCATCCCTGCTTCAGTCTATTCTCCCTATTTTGACCCTCCCTCTCTAATTGTCTATATTTACTATATGCATATGCTACAAAATGTTATTTCTCAGAAACAGACCCATTATAAACCCAAACCCTTTGTGACAACAGCATGAGGCACCACCATTTAATAAACAGCTACAATCTAATATGATGATTGTGATGATGACAACACACCCTATGATCCTGACTGTGGAAATATAACTGGACCATATCCAACCTGATTTCACAGATACGGCCCCTCCCAGGTCACTGGTTCAGGTCTCGGATACTAGGAACTATATAAACCTCTAACTAAGACAACACAAACCCCCTTAGCATCATGGAATTATCCATAAAGGGTGTTTTGAGAAGTAGTGCCACAAAGGGCAGAGGGTGGAGGTCAGAGTGGATGAATGGCTCAACAAAATGTCAAAACACAGGAGACCGTTGTTCATTTCCTACGGGCAGCCATCATTGATTTTGTTTAACCGTAGCTGTCTCCCGATTCAGGGGCTGCGTTTCAAGACCGACCAAGCCCCATTTTGAAGGCTACTTCAAATGCGTCCTTCTTTTCCTGGGCAACAAAGGCAGGTGGATCTTTTGTGATCCAACCTACCCAAAGATTCATTGGTTGCCAGTAATGAAAGCAACACAGACAGAGTCTGAGGATTAAACTTTTAAATGTAAGTAAATGGTTTCAGCTCAGTCAACAGCTAACGGTTCAACTGTTAAAACCAAGGACCTGAAAACCTCAAGTTTTTGTGAAGTACTATTACGTCTTGTCAAGGTTGCTAGGCGACATGAGCCATGCTTTGTGGCGCAACGGTAAGGGGCTTGGACATCTGGTGAAGTACAATGAAAATCCTCCATAGACCAGACCGTCTCGGTTGAGGTTCAGCCTTGCCCCACGTAGACCACATCCTACGAATTGAATTGTGACACAGCTAATGTCTGTGGTTACTAAATGTGGTTTACAAAATAAAAACTCTGCTAAAATGTCTCTTCATTTTCGTTGACTAAAACAAAACGAGACGAAATGTTATAACGTCATTTCGACTCGTTCAGTCGAGTTATTATTATTTTGCAGTATTTCTGTTTCCTGTGTCTCACTTCATCAGGTCGCACTGCGCCGACGCATGCGACATCACTTCCTCAATCCCCACACGCGGGCAGCATTTAGAAGTTGCAGCTGCGGTTGAACGACAATTTCAGAAACATAACACGACAGAGAAAAGGACCGATGGCCGGCAGCCAGTCACATTCATACCAGAGTATGAATAGAGCACACAAAGACTAGACTAAAACTAAAATTAAAACAGGCCGCCAAAAACAACACTACCTGTTACCTGTCTAGTAGAAGTACAGCAGTTTCCCTCCATCTCTGAAACGCTTCTCTGACATTGACACATGTCCATCTGAAGGGATGAGCACACGCATCTGCATTTGTAGAACAGTCAACAGGAACGTTCTCTGTCTCTGACGCAGACCTGTGATTGGCTCCTGTCATGCTAGATTTTTAAAGTCTGAAAACAGAACCAAGATTAGGGGCAGACGTCTAGTTTGCTCTCAGACCATTTGAATGACAATACGCTGAAAGGTAATTATGGAATTTTTGATGATTACTGCCTACCTTAACTTAAAAGGATTGGTATGTTTTCATCCTTTAGATAAAAGAAAACAACACAGCTGTTTCAGCTGCCGAGAATATAAATAACCATAAGAATTCATTTGTATTTGTGTTATGATATCTTTACCTTTCTAAAATTGAAGTTTTCCCTTGCGCCATCATTTCCCACACACCCTCGGCCTCTCTTTAGCTATTGTGTTATTTGGTTTTTGTATAGGTGTGAAATATTTACACACCTTCACATACAGTATGTAAAATATGACAACATCTGGTGCAAAGAAGGTTTCCTTGGAAGTGAAGTTGTGGACAAAATGCAGTGCAATAGTAATGTAAGATGAAGATTCAGCCGTGGCCACTAAGATAAGCTATGAATACACAGGCAATTACAATAAGCTTGTGTTGACTTGTTGAATAATTTCATAACAAGAAATCTTAATAACAGATGCAATTTTTTTTATTTATTAGTTGACTACATGTCTGGCATTTACTGTTTTGGTTTTCATTCTACAGTATTGTAGAATGAAATAAGCAATATTGTAGTTGACAATGAAGCTGGAGTCCTCAGCTGCTGAGCTGGAGAGAAGGTGGCATGGAATGGGGTTGGACAGGGGGACATTTGAAGGTCATAGGGGGTCAATGCCTCAAAATTCATTCAGTGACCAGGACACAATGCACCCCCTGCAGAGAGAGTGGAGGCAGTGGAATAATACTAGACCAGAAAAGAGCTGCGGAACTACAGGGGTTAGCCTCTGTGACACAAAATGGCTGACTGCAGAGATGCTATGGCATGGAATGACATTTGTCAGAGAGACACTGGCTGACTGTGTAGGGGGTCAAACTGTGTAACTCCTAAGGTGAATGGATTACACTGGAAAAAAAAAACACAACGACTGTAGGTTTACCACTGAGAGGCAGATAGAGACTGTCCTCCCCTAAAAAAAATGAGCCCACAGGTCGACTGTGCAAGCAGCTTATCACGACCCACAGTTACATTTTATTGTTAGGCGACCTCTGGCAGCCATAGTAATTATGACGGGAGCAAAGGAGGAAGTCTGGTGACCTTGTGTAAAGAGCAACAAAGTGGGGAGGAAGTGATGCACGTGACTTTGATTAGAGGGACACTGCTGTATTTTTCCCACTTGAAACCTTTAGTAATTGTTGCTTCTTTAACCAGGACGGTTCTTAACTTTGTGTTTATTATCGTAACCATGACAACAGATGTCCTGTAACTTTAACAAAGTGCTTATTTTAATCCAAACCATGATCTCTCCTTGAACCTAACAGTTATTTTTGTGTCTAAACCAAACCAAACCTAACCATGACTAATCCATAATCTTAACCTCATGTTTATCACTGTGACCATGACAATCAATAATGATAATAAAAATAATAATAATAATAGCTTTATTTATATAGCACTTTTCTCAACAAAGTTACAAAGTAACAAAGATAAAAGTTAAACCAGATAAACGAAAAGTCCAAAGTACCTGGGCATCATAAAAAATGTGGCACAAAATATGTAAAAGCAATAATTAGGGATAAAGCAATATAATGAACACATATGAGACATTACCAAAGGCTAAGACAAAGAAATGTGTTTTAAGAAGAGATTTAAAGTTTAAGACTTACAGTGTTACAGGACAGTGTCGGGGATTTAAAGCAAACGCCCGGTCACCTTTAGTCAGAAGTCCTTGAACTTGAGGTGATCAGCAGGCCTCCATCCACAGATCTCAATTCTCAGTTGGGCACATACCATGATCAGAGATGTAATTAGGAGTGAGGCTATTTAAAGCCTTAAAAGTCAGCGATAAAATTTAAAAATCAATCTGAAATCTAACAGGGAATGTAGGGAGGTGAGCACCAGAGTCATGTGATTGTACCTGTTAGTTCCAGTAATAAGACAAGCAGCAGCATTTTGTCTGAGCTGAAGAAGGTGGATGGAGGACTGGCTGATATTTCAATGAAGTGTGTTGCAATAATCAAGCTGAGAATAGATAAAATGCATGTGCAACTTTTAGTAGGTCAGTGATTGATAGAAATGAGTGGGTTTTAGAAAATGTTCCTGAGCTGGTAAAAACAAGACTGAACCACATGTTTGACTTTAATTATCAGTGAAGGTAGACCACTGCCA
This sequence comes from Seriola dumerili, assembly GCF_002260705.1. Taxonomy (NCBI): domain Eukaryota; kingdom Metazoa; phylum Chordata; class Actinopteri; order Carangiformes; family Carangidae; genus Seriola; species Seriola dumerili. The sequence goes on along the minus strand of NW_019174522.1, from coordinate 978,901 downwards.
GAACACTCAGCGTGTTAACGACTTTAACCCTGACATCGAAGGTCCGTGTGTTTGCTGCTGCTCTTGTGGATCGTATCAGAGGGACGAACGACCTGTAGCTATGGTCATTAATGTCGGAGGACTTGTTGAGTTCATGACATGTTTCAGGACCATGTCATGTGATGTAACACTGCAATGCTGCCTTCACATGCTATGGTAATAACCACCGGAACATCTTCACAGTTCAAAGCAAAGACTCAATACATCCTCACATTCAGAATTAATTAAAGCTTTCAAGTCTCTAGTGAGCTGAACTTCTCAGCTCTTTCTTCTTACTGGAGTCAAAGGAATCAATCTACAGGGAAACCAAACCCCAAGGACCACCTGATAGCTGAGATTAAGGGATGTGAGGTGATCTGTTACTATAATTTGTAAATGACCGTAAACAATGTGGACTCAACCCACTTGCTTTTACATTAAGGAAAGCCTTGACCTAATGTCAACCAAAATAGTGGAACCTTTTTAACATATTTCAAACAGAAATTCCCTTGTTTTTATATGAAAGTAAAAAACTGTAGTGTTGGTACGAAACATACAACCTTTTCTGTGGCATGACTAGAATATTGGGGGTTTTCACAGGATACTGTCTGTATGACACAGGATCGATGGTCCTGAGAAAACATGACCTTGGTGGCACAAAGTAGCCGAAGAAGAAAAGATAAGACAGTTATACAGAGCCACATTACACAGAGAGACTCTTGAGTGGAGAGGAGCAGGCATCATCACTGTGGATGCTGCTGAAAATAAAGAATATCATTAACATGCTTATTATAAACCGCCTGCTAACGTAGCAGCGGCTGCCGTTCTTGGGGTGCATGAACTGGCAGCCCCGGGCCGACACTCTGCCATGGAAAAGAATCAGACAGAGAGACACTGCCTGTCCATGGGTGGTCTAGCAGAGCTGGGGTTCCCTGCGGAGTCTGTGCACTGCCTACTGAGTTTCCCATGACCGTTCATTTTGTAAGGGCTTGGAAACATGATGGCTTATGAAGGCTGAGGCACAATGCGCATGACAAAGCGCATCGCAAAAGACGGTACAGTGCAGCGCTGCTTTCAGCCTACCTTGCCTCACACTTCACATCGTCTGCGCTCATCCTTTCATTGTCTATGGATGGAGAGCTTTCCTGCTTCGCCTCCGGTCCATCTTCATTCCTCACTTTCCTAAAAAAAAATCCTTTTTCGAAGCAACTTTACTGCCAAGAAAACTGAAGGCCTGTATTATTTAGAGAAGGTGATTTGCTGATTGAAAAGAAATGGAGTAAACTTTCTGTTTGCTTTGAATAAACACAAACACGCTGCCCGTCATCGTGCCCCTGATTGTTTTAGAGGGTCATGATTTTGTAAATCCTGTCCTTTTCTGATGCTTTAACTCAAAGTTGTCTCCCCTTTTCTGTGTCCTCCAGGTGTTGGTGTTTGCTTTTGACTTCCCTGCGCAAAAAGTAGCTCTCTTCAACCTGTAAGACGACTGTCATCTCAGACAAAGACACTGACCAACTTCTCAAGATCATAACATACCGGTAAGACTGTGTTATTTTTCTATCAGATATTCAAACCATGTGGAATTGTTTGGTCTTCAGTTAATTACATTAGGAGTTGAACGGAAACAAAAACAGTGAGTCAAGTGCTGACTCCCTTTCAGAGTTCGATGTTAAAGGTGCAAAATTACTGCAGTTTTAATTTAATTACACAAATAAACATAAAATCAAGCATCAGCGGAGTTTACATGCAACGCCCACAAAGCATAGAAAAGGCAAAGTGGTTCCACAGTGAAACCGAGAGTGCCGCTCTTAAGACACACACACACACACACACACACACACACACACACTCACACACATACACATACACGCAGAGGCTCCATGTAGGATCAATGAAAACTTTTAAGACCATGACTCAGGAGTAACGTTTTGAAGAAAGGGAGGTGGATGATTGTGACAGTCATCTGTAGCTTTGACCTGCATCTCTTCTTCTTCTTCACTTTGAAGCCGTCACTGTCTTTTTTTCTCTATTTTCTCACTATTGTTGAAAATTTGGGCTTTTATCATGATGTTCATATCATCATAACACCGGTTGCACCACAAATATGTGAATCGATGCAGCTGCCATTGTTAAGACTGGTGCTCCGCGAGACTTGTCACAATTTGATTGGGTGCTGCTTATGTGCCTCTGCTCATGACAGGAAATGATGTCAGTAGACAGGGTTGTAAACCTCAAGCATGTTCATTGGCTGTTGAATGTTGCCAAGGGAAAGCCTTCGTTCTTGGGATGAAAACATTTCGACATGGGTTTCCTTTAGAGGCGCTCATACAACAACATCACTTCCTTGGAAACCACACTTTGCAAGTAACCAATTAAAATGCAGACTGCAAGAGGAGGTCAGCCAATCAGCTGTATGGCAGGTTGGATAATTTACCCAATCACAGTGCAGGGTTTCACATGGCCACATGTACTACGTCAAGTCCATAAACAGATTATGGTGAATGGTTTGGTTTTGGTGTTCATATAAGCGACATGTGCTTTCAGTCGACTGGACTGGCAGTTGTGTTAAACAGGCAGCAGCATGCTGGTTAACATGGCAGACCAGGGAACGGCGGAAAACGCCTCACAATCCTCTGACATCATGACATTCGCAGACTGCACTTGACTTTGAGAGATTATAGGTCTGGCTCCCTGCTGTAGATAAAATAAGAGGCCAATCAGTCAAGAAGATGCGGTTAAAAATACTGGAAGTGCCTGCTGATGTGAAGTTGTGATGTTGGAATGGAATTTGTTTTATGTCAGTTGTTTATTAAAAATCAATCAAATCATTTGACTGTTATTGTATTTTATACAAAACATGATCAGTGTACAGTCAGTGTGCTAAACAAGTCAAACTGATGAGGTGTCATTATTTGATCATTTAGTTTAAATTTTTATTTGTAGATCAACAATCGAGACAAATTTTAGTAATAAATTTGGAACTTTTAGCTCAATACAGCAAAAAACACTGAAACTAGAAGCTGGACAATGAAATAAACACAAGGATACCCAGCACTGTGCAAGTGTTAGGGTGCTTTTGATAGTTTAGATTTGTACCCATCACAGATGCGTCTGATTGGTCCCAAATCCATTCATTCAGATGGTTTGGTCCCCACAGAGCCCTGACCTGCAGTCAGTGTGGGATTACACAAAGAGACAGAAGCAATTGAGACAGACTGAATCGACGGAACTGTGGCAAGTTCTCCAAGACGCTTGGAACAACCAACCTGCCAACTACCTTTAAAAAACTGAGCCTTGAGAAAGTGTACAAGGAAAAATTGATGCTATTTTGAAGGCAAAGGGTGGTCACAGCAAATATTGATTTGATTACCAACTGTGACAGCCTGGCTCGTATTGTTTTTTCACCATGTTAATCCGTGTGTGAGTGTGTGTGTGTGTGTGTGTGTGTGTGTCCTGAAAACGCCTACTGTGTAGAAACTATCACAGACGTGGTTTTGAGGACTTTGGCAAGTGTTTATGTCTGTGGACAAGTTTCAGACCAAGTTTGTAATAATGGAAATATTAATAACACTAATGTGATAATGTCATAATGACAAGTACTCATGTAACTAGACATATTTTGTGATGGGATCAGGCCAACCGTGATGCCCATCAATATGCTGAAGTTCTGACCCATGAGTACTCAGTAGTCTACATTATGATGACTCAGTATGGAAGTCATGAACTCTTAAATAAATAATGACATTCAAAAATCTATTTGAAAATCCAATTTTAAAGAGAAAAAATTAACTGAATTCATAAACTTAATCAGGCATTTGAGAAGGGAACTGCATTTTCCTTTTCCATTTTCCTGCTGTTTTTTCTAACCCTTCTTTTCCTTTTCCTTTTGTATAATTGCTTTTACATTAGCTCGTCCTTCTAGCCTCTCCGTTTAGCTCCGTTTAGCATTTCCATGACACTTTGAGCCTTGTGCTGTTAGAACAAGGTAAAACAATGCACATTATCCCTTGGGATGTAACAAGCCCTCATGTCATGTAAACAGAGCATCAGACATATGGTGGATAATTCATCCATCCCACAAGTTACAATGTAGAAAGCTGCAAGAGCCACCACAAGCGTTCTAAATGTATATCTCAGATGATTCCTTCACACACAGACCCATTACCACCTACTCCTTAATACATCCATGACATGTCTTATATTTTCTGTAACTCACATGCCCAGTGATAGCCAAACAGAGAGCCTGTTGCATCCCAGGACTAATTTGCATTGTTTTATCTCATTTTACCAGAGCAAGGCCCAAAGGACCAGAGAGATGCTAAATGGAGAGGCAGGAAATATTCAGTTTATTCAGTTACTTATTTCTCCTTTAAATTACATTTCCAAATTGATCTTGAAATACTATTATTTATTTTCTTTATGTATCTATCCATTTATTACTTATTGACTGCTTTGTGTTTTATTGTTTGTATATAAATATTTTTTTATAATTATTTTTTGTTAATTTAATCATTTAATTTATAATATAAATAAATTTAATATACTTCCTTGTTTTTCTTCTTTTTTTTTTTAAATATGAATTAATGAAGTACTGCATGATTTTGTTTATTTATCTATGGATTAATCAATTTGTGAAATTATTTATTAATTTCTGTTTTATTTGTCTGGTTAATGGAATATTTTATCACTATTTTCATGACATTGTGGTCTTCCATTAATTTCTTTTAAAATTCTGTTTAAAATTCTGTGCACAGTGTCAAACTAATCTTAGTTAAACTGTATTCAATTTAAAGAAAGCCTATGTAACTTTGAAGTGACACAAGGAGAAGGGAAATGCAAAAGTAATGTTTTACATAGATGTTGAAGTTATTTGCTGTTTGTTCCAAACTTCATTGAAGGAGCAGTTTCTAAAAGGTGTGTGGAATCTAAATAAAAGGATTAGAAGTGAGAGGAGCAGAGAGACAGGAAGCAAGAGAAAGAGAATAGAAATCTTTGACAGTCACCCCCACCAACAGCCAAGGGTGGTGTGGATCCACGCTGCCCTATTTTTTCACTATTCACTCTGGTTACAGCCTCATACTGTGCATACTCTGGTGTTTGTACGCTTGCATTTGTGTGTGTGTATACATGCTTGAAATGATGCCTCTGTTTGGCTTGGAATTACATTTCCTTGTGTATCCTGGAAAAGCTTGTGTGTGCACAGTTCTACCATACGTATGTACAACACTTGTGTTGGGGAATGTGTCTTCCTCTATGTGTGTGTGTGTGTGTAGTGTGTGTGTGTTTGTGTGTGTGTGTGTGTGTGTGTGTGTGTGTATGTATGTATGTGTGTGTGTGTTTCTGTGTATACGTGTCAGAACCCCCTCTGGTGCTTATTTGCCATCTCTATGACAGAGCATACAGCTGCATCTCAAGACAAACTAGGCCAACAGCAGCTCTGTGGAGATGGAGCTGCTGACATTTGGCACCTGTTATCCAAACCTCTGAAGACTTTGTTATATCAGAAACTCTCAGGTGTGAACAACTCTCTGTGCACCTCCAATCCTGACCTGGGTTTCTTTCTTCTTTGCTTGTTTCCTTTCTGTTCGTATCCAATATGTGGGCTGCACATGTAACAGCTCCACATTCACGTTTATGTTCGGCAACGGGAGAGAGAACTGGATAGAGACAACATGACTGAACATTAACACCCGTAGAATACAGCGATACAGTAGATGTTGACCCTGATACTGTGAGTGTGAGCCTGTTCAAGCACTGTGGCAGGAAAATTCAATGTCAGCATGAACAAAATGCATTATAGCACCTGCAAAGTAGCAGCAAACCTGCCGTATTCTTTTAACACAGTAGAGTCTTATATCATCTAAACTACTATCTACTACGTTGCCATTTTTAAATGTATCTCTTTTCCTATGTTTCCTCCTGCTGTCCAAACTACGGAGTTTTTAAGCCCTGAAAGGGAACAGTTTTGGAAACTCTGCTGGACCCATTTTAGTTAGAAAACTCTGGGGTTGTGTTGTAGTCTAGACGGACAGAAACCGGACCTTTGGAAAATGATGAGGTAGACCTCCACAGTCTCTCCCTGATTGGGTCTTATCAGCCTCAACTACCAGTGGTGAATACAACTTGAATAACAAATTGCAAGTGTTACTGACCTTGTTGTCTTTGCAGCTGTTGTTCATGTTGTTAAATTCTACATTTTAATACTACAACTGTCTTACCTCTTCCTCCTTCGTAGTATTTTGTGCAACTAATCATCTGCAGAGTAGACTATCTGCTTCCTGTTTACACCGGTTCTCACATGCTCAGTGTACGTGAATGGTCATGTATGTGTGTGTTTTCAGGTGTGACAGTCTGGACCGAGATAGTTTCGGATACAGAGCTAAAACGGTCGTCTGGACGGAGATCAATCTCATTTTAAAAAGGGAAACATAGTAGAGACAATGTAGCCTAAAGGGGTGGGCGTAGCTCAGGACGTAGAGCCACTAATCGGAAGGTCAGTGGTTCAATCCCCGGCTTCTCCAGTCAAAGTGTCAAAATGTCGATGGGCAAGATACTGAAAACACTCCTGACTGCTGCTGTATGAGTATATGTGAACGAGTGCGTGTGATGTATGTATGTGTATGGGTGAATGTGGCGAGCATTGTAAAGCACTTTGAGTGGTTGATACCACTAGAAGAGCAGCATATAAGTGCAGGATACAAGTGTCAAAACATCCACACTGATTGCTTTATAAGTAAGCAAAGTGAGGTTTATGCCAGTGTTCTACGTAGTTGAGTTGATGGGCATTTATACTGTAAATGAAAATCAACATCAAACGCGTTGCTTGATTCATTATCATTCTCTCATGAAACCAAGATCAATCAATCATCCAAATTTGGATTTTTTTGCTTCAAGCAAGTGATTTCCTGCTGAACTCTGATGCTGCTCTTGGCAACACAACAAACTACAAACTGCAATAAGAGCTTGCTCTATGAAAACATTTTGAACATCAGTACCTAGGATTTCTGTAAAATCAGGGCAGTACAAGCACTACATCCCTAGTGTGTCTGTGATGATTTATACCAAAGAGGACCAAAAGGAGAGAGAGCCAATAAAATCTGATGTTGGTGCGTCCAACTTTCTTTGATTGAAGCACACACTCACTGCTGTTTAGGAGATCATTTTGGGTTTTCCTCTAATGTGACATTGCCCACCAGTATCTGTACCAACACCAGAGTCTGAGGAAACAGAAATAATCTTTGGCATCTTAATTAGTGGGGATGGGCTGCTCTTCACTGTTACAGCCCTACTTTGTGGTTTAGTCATACAAGAGTGCCCCCCCCCCCCCCCCCCCCCCCCCCCCCCCCACATAAAAATGAGCCTGATGCAGCTTTAAAGTGCAGTATTTTGCGTCTCAAACCAAACTGGGACAACCCAAAGCTTCAGAGATGCAGGGGCGACATTTAGCATTCACAGCAAATCTCCAGGGTTCCTCTCAGAAGTTCTATTCTTATCTTTGTTTCCTTAGGTATGTTTGTTTCCTCACAGTTTCTCTCTGTCTGACTTGCTGAGTTTCTTTCTTGATAGCAGTCCTCTGAGAAATTGAGCCTTTTAAGAATTATGTGTCCAGTCAATATTTTTTTGGTCTATGTCTCTAGAACCTGACTTTAACCTAAAGTAGCCTAAATAAAAAGAATGATCATCCAGTGGAATTTACTGAGCACAATCATGTTCAACTAACTTAAAATAAATGGGCTATTTTTGATTAGAGAAGTTGAACATAAAGTTTTCAAGGATTTATGACATCATTGGCCTGGCAGACTGATCTGAAGGTCAGTGGTTACTAACAGACGGTGTCTGTCTGATTGGTGTCGACCACTTTGGTCCAGACTGAATTAACTCAACTAGTGCATGGATTGCCATGCAATTTGGTGCAGACCTTCATTGCCCCCTTAGGATGGAACCACTTTCTATGGTGATCCCTGACTTTTCATGTAGCACCACCAGCAGATCAAAATTTTCATTTCAGTGAAATCTTTCAGTATCTACCAGATACGTAGATATTTGACATGCATGGTTCTCAGACGATGGATTGCCATGCCATTTGATACAGACAGGATGTATTGCAATAATGTTGGTGACTCCCTCCCTTTTACTCCAGCACCATCATTAGGTTTCACTTGGTTCATGACACAAAATGACCCCTCTCAGCTGCACGCTGCATATTGTGCTAATTACCAATGCATGCTAACATACTAAACTAAGATGTTGAATAGAATAATCACTATGTCTATTAAATGCTGGCATGTCAACATTGTCATTGTGAGCATGTTAGCAAACAACCCTTTAGCTCAGTCGTGCCTAAATAAAACCTTGAGAGCTGCTAGCATGGCAGCACACTGTGCAGTCTTATTTAGGTGTTTGTACATTATACTATGCATTTTACATGCTTTATTGTTATGACAGGGCGTTTGAAGAAAACTAAAACATGGGGACTTGAAACTGTCAATCTGAGAAAGTTCATCATAATGCTAGCATCGTCCTGGCAAAACAGTGGGTGCTAGAATAAAACGCCTCTGACCCCATGGCCTTTCCTCCAGCAGCATCCTCCAGTCAGGCATTATATTAGTTAATCAATATAATGCCTATCTCAATGTAATGCCTATCTCTGTTGGGGCAGGAGACTGGACAGAGGCTGGATACAACTTAAAATAGTACCACATACACATACAGAAGGGAAACCACATTCACATTTAAAACTACAGCCGATTTGCCCAACTAACTGTTGGAGGAAACCAACTTCAACGACCATTTGGGTCACTTGTCCACATATCTTGAATACAACCATAGCCAGCAGCAGCTACACCAGACCTTCTTACTTGGTTACTTAGGCTTAGGAAAGTACTTCCTTAAGGTTAGAGGACTTTCGTCAACATAGTTACAGTAATAAAAATGCAGTTAAGGTTGAAAGACATAACTTTTCACACTGGAAATTAACAACGCTTTCCAGTGTGAAAGTCCTGTGTTTTGTCAACCTGTCCTCCTTCCAACTTCCTCCTGTCGACTTACTCTATCTATACTATGTCACCTGATGTCTTTCTACAGCCACTAGAGGTTGCCTAACAACAAAACGTAACGACAACTCCTCCGACCTGAACAGTGATACAGGTCGTCTTTTTCAACCCTCTGATACGACCCACAGGACTGTCTCCCGAAATAGCGCCCCCACAGCGGCAAGTGTACTAGGCCGTATTGTCATGGTTACCGACAGCGGCATACCTACCTCCTCAACATTACACAGTTTGTTGTCATGGTTAGAATATAAACAGCTACTTTCACACGGGAATGGAACAGCACTCTCCTGTGTCATATTCACCCATCCACCACAACCTCCTCCTGACGTGGACTTTGTCTCTCTCTATACTACGTCACCGCACTTTTCCACTTTTAACTACTACGACCACTAGATGTCACCTCACAACAAAACCTAACTATGAGTCATACTAACCTGCCGCACAGACAAAGAATGGGCATGTTTTGCACATGAGAACAGTCTCAAACGTAACTATGGGTCGTAATAAGCTGTTTTGCACGGATGACCTATGGGTTTGTTTTTCACCTGACAGTCTTAAGGAAACATCAAGTGTTCATGAGTTGTACTGTGTGTGTGTGTGTGTGTGTGTGTGTGTGTGTGTGTGTGTGTGTGTGTGTGTGTGTGTGTGTGAAGCAGAGAGAGGGTATTCAAAGGCTCTCATTTCCTATTAGTTTCCATGAATAAAAGTGTTTGTAGCAGCTTTGCCTTATTATACAGTAAACATGCATATCTGACAGCAGAACCTTTTCACAGAAAGAGGAGGGCAAAGTAATAATGGGTGAGGTTTACACACAACCACACATAGACACGCACACACACAGGGGTTGACAAGCAAGGGTAGTGTGCGTAGTGTGATAACTTCATCTCAGCATGGGGGCCAGTTGTGGTAGAGTGAAGCACCTGGGGAGAAAAGGATTATGGGTAGGGAGTGGGGCGCGGCGTCGAGACCACACGCTGAGCGAGAGGACGCTTGACCCAAACAGAGAGAGAGATGCTCACACAGTTACACACACACACACACACACACACACAAAAATGCATAGCTTCTCTGGTTGTGTTACAGACAAATCCATACAACTAGACCTCGCTCTCTGAGACACACACGAATAAGTACACACTCCCTCACACAAATCTCTCTTCCAGTTCCACGATGATTCTATCTATCAAGAAAAAGAGTACTGCCTTGACCCTTACAGCTGTCCTTGTCTTCCCTCTTTGTGCACCCTTTCCATTTCCCTTCATCTTTCCTTTGTTCTCCTCTTATGGCTCTTGTCTGACTGCATTGCATTGACTACCAGTTACCATGGCAAATGACATGCACAAAGAGCATGACCTGCACAATTATAGATCTGTCCATCTCAGTCGCACATGGACACAGCGGTGGCATCACACTTGGCGCACTCTGACCTTTTGTTACAGAGAGATTTAAAAAGTGTGGAAGAAGAAGAAAAAGGCTGGAGTTGAAAAAAAGAGGAAGAGAACAGCAATTAAAAGATAATTATCTACTGAAAAAGGGCCACAACTTTTAGATCGTCTGCATTGCTGTTAGAAAGATGAAGAAGGAGAGTGAGTGGATTCCTTGTAGTGTAAATGTCAAAGCCTCGCTGTAACCTTCTGCTACTCTCTTGTAGTTCTGCTGCGACAGAGTGTCATTCTAATTCAGCCTGACTACTTACAATGGATCTTAAATCCTATTTCATGAAATGATCAGACTCCCAAGAATTGCTAATCTTGCAATCACAAACATTTGCCCATAATTTGTAAAGATTTTGCAATTCTGTCCAGTCTTTGGAACATTTCCATAAAGAACTGTCAATCTGAAGAACCAAAGCTGCCAAAGTGTTCATATAAAGAATCCAATCAAGATCCAGAACCAGAACCCCGGGTTAAATCAAACCAGACCTCAAGAAACCACCTTCTTTATGAAATGATTAAAGCCCTTCTATCCTCTGCAGTAATCTTCTCAGGCAGCACTTACATCCAGACTGTGTATCACCCCCCAATAAGCTTCACCAATTCAAAATCTCAGCAAGCCATTTCTGACCTTCAGCCTGAACCAAACCAGCTCTAACCTGTAATACCTCAAATCAACAACTGTATTTAGGAAGCTTGCTGGTTGCACTGCAGAGTCTGAAATGTTTCTCTAAATTCTCTTTGGTCCCCAATAATCACAAAAATCTACAACACCGTTTTTTCTTTTCTTTCAAAGTTGAATTAACGTACAAGTTCATGTCTATTAAGTTGGTAGCCACAATTGGTCATATTCTCAGATAAGTCCAATGATATTTGATATTTTTTTCATTATAAATAAAGCTCATGTGAAAACTGAATGAACAATTGGTTTGATCTTACTAATAAGCCTGATGGATCTTATTCCTCTGTGCCATAGAGCTTCATTGTTGTCCATACTCCAAAAACAAATCAGTGAGCCCAACACTGTCTCTTAAAAATCACATTTATTTATGTGAGCTAGAACTATACTGCTATAACAAATATGTCATGTAAGAAATGTAACAGCTGGCTGGATGACACTGAGAGGCAACATTTTAAATGAATGAAGTGACATGTTTATTATTAGCAGCAGAGTTGCCATGAGGTGGTTGTGATGGATTGCAGGTGTACAAAGTGTGCAACTGTCACAGCTGAGGTTCACCGTCTGTGGTTAGGTTTAAGCAACAAAAGCACTTTGGTTAAGGTTAGGGAAAGATGGTGGTATTGGTGGTACTGGGATTCTTTGCAACTCCCCACACTGACGTCACCAAATGGAAGGAAAGGTGTTGCTTATTCCAGGTAGAGGTAAGAGTAGCAGCGGAGGAGCAGAACTCTTGCAGAATGGTGGGAATAAGGCAACAGGGGGTGTGGACAAGATGGAAGGTCACCTGGAGGAGGGTGTAGGATCTTGAAAGACCCAAAACACCCGATGATTCGAAGAACATCACCAAAGATGTGTCCAGAAGCATCAGCAGATGTATTCGCACAGACAGTGAACATTTGATATATTCACTATCAATGTATTTGCAACTTTCCAAATACACAAATTAACAACCTTTCCTCATTATGTAATTGAAAAAACAATCACGTTGCAATTGTTCTCTACAAAACATATATGCTGTTGCAGTTTATTTCTATATAAACATAATCTCTGTGAGACAAGTTGGCTTGAGTGCCACAGACAGAGTTTGGAAGTTGAGAAGTATTAAGAGATGGACAAACTAAGATAGACTGCAGACTCAGGTTTGACCAATGTCAGTGTGTCGATCTAAATAGCGTCTAAATAAAACTATTTGGTAACACTGTAATTTACAGGCCATTAAATATAACACAAAAATTATTTTGTAACTGTGAAGAAATTGCCGTGAAAAAACAGTCAAGTAAAATTTCTATAATTACAAGTTGTACTGGTATAATTACCTGGAGTTACTGTGAAATATTGTGCAATTACAGAGGAAAAAATTGAAGTGGAATAAGGAGGGTTGGTTGGTAATTACATGGGAATTGTTATAGTGAGTAGTATAGCTCACATACAGGGTAAGATAGGAGGGTCATTTCTGTATCAGCTACCATTAATATCTACAGCATTAATATCCCTTTTTGCATTGTGAAGTTACACACACAGTCACGTTTACACTACAGGTCATGGAAGGCCTGTCATAATGTTCTAGATTCCTTTTTTTGTCTTTTATCAATTTAATTAACTGTTTGATAATTTGAATTTAAGAAAAGAAGAACTGAAAGAAAACAGTAACAACATTAATGGTAACTGAATTCCATTTCGCTGTTTCAGTTTCTGGGTCATGCTGGCTCACTCTCATACTGTCATGACTTACTGGGGCAGCTTCAACAGAGCTATTGTTAATGCTGCTATCATTACTATAGCTCTACATGTCAATATACCTGCTGTGAAAATGCTTGTGACGGTTTTCTTAAAATTCATTTTTATAAACCAAGTTACAATTCCATTTTGTAAATATTAAACAAATTTTTACAGAACTTTACAACTGCTCATGCTGCTATTATCAGGGCATGCCAATGTGTGTATTCCCATGTTAAATTGCTGTGAAGCACATTTGGTCATACGTTACATTGTCATAATCATTTTTTATTGTGTAATTTAATTCAGTTTTTATATTTATTGTTGCTTTTTGCAACAGGGTTTTTGTTCCAGTGGAGACTCACAGAAGAGGCATCAGTGTACTTTGTTATGGTTATTCTTTTTAATACAAGTTCCACTGAGAGAATAGAACACGCTGACACAGAGTGACGTCACTGTCATATGAAACGTCCCTGTCAGGCCTGGACTAGAATGAGGACTCAGATGCAGAGTGACAATAAGGCAGCCTTTATTTAAATACTCCTACCTCGAGAGGGAGTGACAAATAAAACCAACTATGAAAAATTATGCTATTCGGGAAAGAATCTAATAAACAAAACCCACTCCAACTGGAGGGACAAAACTGCTGAAACAAAAAAGGAATAAACCAACAGAAAATCACTCCACAAGGAGGCTACAAAAACTGCTATGAACTTGACAAACAAAACTCTATACTATGAGAATACAAACAAAAAATCACTCACATGGAGGTTACAAAAACTACTATAAACTTGACAAACAGAAAACTCTATATTCTATGAAATTACAAACAAAAAATCACTCACAAGGAGGTAAAGACGAAGTATAAGGCAAAGACAAGGCAAGGCATGGACTGTGATAGTAGGCTGGGGTGCACGACTGGAACGAGACACTCTGGCACAAGACAAAGGGAGACGCAGACTATAAGACACATGAGGGCAATGGGAAACAGGTNTATTTATTGTTGCTTTTTGCAACAGGGTTTTTGTTCCAGTGGAGACTCACAGAAGAGGCATCAGTGTACTTTGTTATGGTTATTCTTTTTAATACAAGTTCCACTGAGAGAATAGAACACGCTGACACAGAGTGACGTCACTGTCATATGAAACGTCCCATAATCTCAGTGCTTTTTTGGGGTAAATTGTCCAATTTTAAAGATACAGTCAACCAGCAAACAAGCTTTTAGATAAACTGATTTATACATGTTAATATTTAACATTATNGAGGAAGGGCAAGTGACCTGAAACGAGAGGAGAGTTACTTTTCAAAATAAAACAGGAAATGACAAGACATGGAGACAGGACAAAACCCCAACTTAACCTCACCGTGTGACAGTCCCATAATCTCAGTGCTTTTTTTGTGTAAATTGTCCAATTTTAAAGATACAGTCAACCAGCAAAAAAGCTTTTAGATAAACTGATTTATACATGTTAATATTTAACATTATATTTTTGTGCAGGTCAAAGTTTCTAATTTTGAAGCCACAGTGTTATGAAACAGTGGCATCACTTGTTTGTCTTCTTTTTTTTATGAAATCTTCAAACACACCAATGTCAAAAGTCAGTGGTAAGTGTTATGATGAATTGCTTGTTGACAACTGCTTTCATTATAATGTGTAGTGCAGGGAAATTGGAATGATTTGTGGAAATTACAGTTCCTGTCATTTGTCTGAGAGCTTGAGAGCACTTTTATTGCAAGTCCTCACAATACAGCTCAAAAGAACTGTTAACTCTGTCCCTCCAAAACAGAAGGCAACAGTGGTGTGCTTGAGGCTCGGCAAGTTGCATCATTAATTTGCTGTATGCAGCACAAATGTGTGTGTGTATGTGTTTGTCTGTTAGATTTAGGCAGTAAAAGAGGAGAGAATACTTTTTCTTCAATTTCAGCTTCCACTTCGAATTGTCCCCAAGGGGAAGTTTTGTCTCTTTGTGTCAGTATTGTCTCCATTGGCTGTCATGGTAGCCTTATAGCAGTTGATAATCAGTTTCCTCAGGTAGACAGGTAAGTGTCCAGGCTGTAGACCAGTGAGGAGTGAACTTTTTACTAGAACTGACAACAACTACCGCCGTAGCTCTGTGAGTGTCATCACAACCTTTGCGAGTAAAAAATCAATTAGCGTCCTGCATCACACCACCTCTTCAGCAAGATTTAAACATGTAGAAAAGCTACATCTTCAACCTCTCCATCCACCAGAGTTAGTTTTACATGAGCGCAGCACACTGACATTGAGCTAATAGTGAATTATCTGCACTACCAGCAGCAGAGGGAGGAGGACGGAGGAGATGACAGATAGTGACCTTTGTCTGTGTTCTTCATTCAGCTTCATACAAAACTGTATATGTACACTTCAACATTTGTTCATTTATTGCAAGTCATATCGTCATCGCAATATTGAGCAGGGTCACCGCAAATCGCAGATTTTCCTCATATCGTTCAGGCCAAGTTAGAATAATAACAACGTGGTTAACTTTGTCGAACAGTCATGGATAATAGAAACAAACTGCTGCTTTCACATGGGAATCGAACACCACTGCCATCCACCACAACCTCCTCCGGACGTGGAGTTTGTCACTCTTGACCACCAGATGTTGCCTAGCAAACGTAACTATGGGTGGTAATAACCTGCTGCACAGACGACCGATGGGCTTGTTTTGGGGGACAGACTCATTTTGCTTTCACTTTGTTCGTCCCTTGGTGAGTGCAGCAGGATTTGATTTGGAGTTTGTGGTTAATCCTACTTTCCACATTCATCACCTGTGTGACACTGCAGAGCGTTGTGCCATATCTGGCTCAGGTTCCCTCGCTGAAAGAGAACTGAAAGTGACTCTTCTACATGGTTTGGCTGGTAAAGGTGTTTTCAACTTACTGATGTCTGTAGAATGTCCTGGTTTGGTGGCTGTGGCGATGGCAGCAGTATGTGTGAGGGTGTGAGGGCTTCTCTTAGGAAAAAAAGCTGGTCACGTTGCTACAGTTTGACCTGTTTTCTGCAGAGTCATCTCCCGCCTCTAGGTTAGATGCTGGCTTAAAAGTGCACTTTACTCTTCTTCAGCTGGAGAGAGAGGAGCGAGGGCGAGAGTTCAGAAGATTGGAGGCAGAGACAGCTATTAAGATGCATCAGTACGAACTGCATCGTTCCTACTTCTGATGGTGCGGTTACTGTGAGTTGAATTGAGTGAAGATCTTTCTCTGGTCTCTGTTTTTCATGAGTCTAGGTGTCACTAAGACATATGATGATATCCTAAAGCATTTCTGTAAAACTGTCTGCACCTGCCAGATCGTAGGTACACAAAAACAGGTGCAGTCATTGTACACTGTGTTGGTGTACTGCCCAGAACAAAGTCTGGTAAGCAGTTTCTGTTGCGCCTCCACTCATTTTTCTTAGGCGGTTCCCTAAGAATCACTGCACCAGCCATCGCTAAAGCTTTGACAAAATTCTTTACCACCTTCTGTGCAGGGAACCAACTTTCTCTCAAATTCCTTTACCACAGACAAACAGTGTATGTGTGTGCGTGTGTGTGTGTGCGTGTTTGTGTGTGAGACACACAAGACTACTATCTTTGTGTGCTAGGTCTGAAATAGCCTGAAATTCACTTGTGAATGTATGTAATGCATTTCATTTGTCACTGACTGTGTCTTAACACACATGCCCACAACAGAAGTCATTTTTTGTGTTTATAATGAGGGGGAGAGAGTGAAAGCCACACGCACACAAATACACACACACACAACACACACACACACACACACACACACACACACACACACACACACACACACACACACACACACAAGAGCCGAAAAGAAGGAGGAATGGAGAAATGTGTGTTCAGGAGAACCAATTTTTTTGCAGCAACTTATTTTGTGACCACTACATACAATGAATTAAAATGCAACAGCTGTGCTTTCAACCCCCTCCCCTTCCCCACCCCCACCTGCAGGAGGCAATCAAAGGTAATGACAATGTGAGTGACAACAATGTGTGTGATATAAAAAACACAGGTGATTGGCACCCATAATACAGAGTCAATAAAATGATATCCAACCGTAACTACTATGTACATTTAGGATGCACCTAAGTACAGTGGATGTTTACATACCACCGTATCCCAGTTTTTCTTTTTACTCTATGTAGCATATTATGGTTTCCTAAAACCAGAATGAGGTCATCAGGTCTATTTTAACGATCCAAAGCTCATGGTCTGAAGCGCGTGGCGCAAGTGCATTTAGGGCATGTTCATTTCTTTTTTGCTATTTTATTGGTGGAAGAAACAGTCGCTGCTCCAGGCGCATTGTTCAAAAGGATTGTACTTACTCTTTTGATTATTCATAAGTATTTTTGGCATAAACCAATCACAGTGCCATCTCCCTTTCCCCCTATTGCTATTATAGTGGCACAGTCTCTCATATAGCTAGATTCTGTTTGTGATGAGTTGATCACATATTGTGACTGACCAGTGAGCCCAGTCCTGACCAGTGAGTCCAGTCCTGACACAGGCAGCAGCTCTGTTCACTCTGAAGAGCAATGAATGAGTGAATTTACACGCTGTTCACAGCTCTATAGGGAAGTAAGAGCACAAATCATAATGTTAGAAATATTTGATGTTAAATGATGAGAAGTGTGAATATATCTTCTGTTCGTTATGAAACTCTGGTGGACAAATTTAGTCCAGATAATGAACGGGAAACAGTGTGGAGGATTTACCAGGTAGTAAGAAAGAATGCTTTTCTGCAGAACCTCATGCGTCATGGATGTCTAAGAGACATCTCTTTACTCATACAATAAGGCACAAAGAAGCTCCGACCTTCTGAGGCTGTATTGTAATGTTCCACTTGACTTATTCCAACATCTAAGCACATTTCGTCTCACTCTGCTTGTGCGTAACAGGCACATTGTGCGCCCGCCTATGTAGGCACATTACTTTCTTGACAATACGCCCTTAATAAAGCAGTGAAATACTGCGCCATTCACTTAAGACCAACCATTGGCGCTCAGATAAACGCAAGTGTATTTGTTATTTAAACAACATGGACGCTTGACAGGAAAATGACAACTGCATTGGTCTGAAACTAGCAAGGAAACTTGTAAGATAGGGCCCCAAGTCAAACTCAATACATTTGACTGACAATTTAAAATGTTTTATTCATCTCAATGAATGGAATCCATGTCAAAGGAACAGCAAACTGAACATTACTGGAACCACCCAGTCAGCCCAAAGAGTCTATTGCTCCATCTCTGCCTCTTTAAACTCTTTCTCACTCTTTCTCGCTTTAGCCATATATTTAGGTTTCAGTATATTATAGACATCTATATGAAGCGGATCTAACACTGTTATTACTTCAGTCACCCACAGCTAAATGAACCATCAGGGATGCTTCATTACTTCCTGTTTTAAAGAAGCATCCTGCCATGAAGTTGAATTCAAGGTCTAAATGAATCTGCCACTGAGCAGAAACTGCACAGAACTGATGTAAATATTTGCGGATGACCATGATAATGGAGGTATATTATCACCTATATGGTGCAGAAGCCTTAAGGACTCTGGCTGGAAGTTGCTATTGACTAGAAAAGGTCAGATCAGTTTTTTTTCCTTTTCTCAAGATCTGTTTCTTTCTCTTGTTCTCAGAGTGATCACACGATGCCGCCTTCTTCCTTTTTCTTTCCTTCTGTCTCTCTCTCAAACTGTTCTTTCAATCAAAGAATTGGTCCCAAAAGTGTCTCAAATATTATGACTGGTCCAATAGCTATGGAAATCACGTCAGCGCGTTGAAGACATGGCCTTTTCTGAAGGACCCCAAGGACCAAGCAGTCACAATACGGTCTGGTCTGTCAATCTCAATGTTCCCTTCTCTCCGTCATATGTCAGAATTCTTCCACTTCCTACCTGATCACACAAGTAGACTAGACACTAATGCACTCACTCACACACATACTGGCTCCCCTGGACACATTACATATGGTTAGTCAGAAAGGCACACTCATTATAAACCTATACCCACGCTGCATAGTTTTACATAACAGAGACTTGCATAATCGCACATAACAGTGTAGGTAGTACAGACACATGGCCAGTCACATACACACCTACACATTGGCCTATAGAGAAACTGCACATGGAGTTGGCAGACTGTCAGATATGCAGTGTCACTACTGTTTCTAATCAATCAGACATAGTGAACTGCTAATCCCATAGCAACGCTTTCAAATCTGCTGAGCTACCTATACATCCCAAAGCAAGTGGCCTTGTTGGTAACCCAGCTCGCAGGAGGTCTGAACACAACAGAGAAAAGAAAAAAGTCCACCTGGTTTTATCCCACTAAATGTTTTCCTACAGTATGCTGACAGCAGAGCTTCTAACTCAGCAGGATTTATCCGGATAATATTATAAAACATTGTTTTATAATACTGTCAAAGATGCTTTTCTGCTTAGACAAGGATGAAACCTTTTCACCAAGATAACCAGAAAATTTAAAGACTGTGAAATAATATACACATGCATATAGAGTGTATACATATATATGTATATATATATATATATATATATGTATATATTTTTTTTTTTTTTTTTTTTTCAAAATTACCACCATGAGTGCAGTGCCCATGCAAAATGTGTTTGTAAATCTTATTATTAATAGATCAATATTTCATTCAGTCATCTTATCTTCATCATCTAATCTCCATGTCACTGCTGCGTTATGATGATAATAACAATAATAGACCCTATTTGTCAGATACCTCATTAAAAAATATTGGACCACAAATTCATAAGGATTTCTGTGACACATACACTCACTCTCCAATGTATTTGGTATATTGAGCTTATACTGAAATCTAATGCAGTTTACAACAGGCCTGCAATGAATTCTCTTATAATGTTCAGTTTTTATTGAATCTGTTTGGAATTGTTGTTGATTTTGGAGGCTCTAATTTGTGGAGCTGTTGAACTGTACTTGGTGATACTGAGGGGCGTTCCTAATATTTTGCCCATCCCAGTTATGTAAATTAATATCCAATATTATTGGAACAGCACCACAAATTACATCATCATTACAATAAATCAGTATCTTCTTAAACAGGTTTAATACAAACTGAACATTATAATCCTCATTAAGGAAGGATTTGTTGCAGATTTTTTGCCCGTTGTATTACACTGCATTAGTTTTGTGTAGGTGTAACTAACACATTGGCATGTTAGTGCAGATTAATTTAATCACAATTGTTTTTTAATGGATTTATTTTACCAGTGAAGTCACATGCACTTAAGAAAATGTCTGTCAAATGTATTTGTGCATCAGAAAGGAAATTATTAGAAATGACTGAGTGTAACAACAGACTGTAACGTTAGTTTAAGCCATTTTCTCACTCATACACGGCTGTTAAAGCAAACTGAAAATATAACACGGCCGAGTAACAACATTATGACACATGGTGTTACATCATGTTACCATAACAGCAGCAGTGCATAAAGAACCTGTTAATAATTCAAATATATCAGGATAAAAAGTAAACGGTGCTGTGTTGTGTTTTAAACAAAGGGAGCTTTTGATCCAAGTGACCATAGCTGTTGTACAGATGTGAGATGCCATTTCTTATTTGCAGAGCTTGATTGATTGATTGATTGATTGATTGATTGATTGATTGATTGATTGATTGATTGATTGATTGACTGATTTTATTGTCCACCTCAGTGGACACCATTAAAGCATACAATATGTACACACAATAGGCAAATGAGCAGGTAGCAGCAGATGGGTTATATAAATACCAGAGAGCCAATCTTATAAGAGAACGAGACAAGCAACAAGGTTCCCAGGTTCAGTCATGTTGTGTTCGATGCCTGTACCACGTATGGTATAAAAGACTTCTTGTATGTGCTCCGGCTGGCCCTTGGGGCCCTGAATCGACGGCCAGATGGAAGCAGTTCAAACTCTGAGTGTAGTGGGTGTGAGGTATCTGCAACTATGTGTTTAGTCTTCCTATGTACAGCACTCTCAAATATATTGCAAAGTTGTTTTATGACTTCTCAATCACCTTCCCTGCAATATTAACAATTTCGGAGAGCATGTTTTTGCTCTTTACACTCAAGTTTGTTTTGCTTGGTTTCTGGGGAATCCACGCTCGGTTACGTGGATGAGTCGCCCTGGTTTAATGTTTCTCCATCTATGTTTCTGAAGTACCGCTCATCCGAAAAAAAACTTCACAGTCAGCAGTGTGCAGCGTACTCGGGTCCTCAGCAACACCTGCACCTTGAAGTCGATGAGCGGTTGTTGAGAAAATCAAAATACTGAAAGACACAGAGAAATTCCTCTGTTCATAGTTAGATATCTCTCAGCAAATATTCCACCACACATTCCAACCGTGAGGTCAGTACAGTGCATGAAGTGAAATCAACAACAAAATATCGTTAGAAACTTAGGAACAATATTTAACACATCCTGATAAAACCATTATGAAGGAAGTATAATTATAAATATATCTAATACATAAGATGTATTTAAATATACATACTGGTAAAATCATAAACAAATACAACTAATTTAGACTTTATTGTTATATTTTTGCTCACGATTTGTGAGTTCACAACAGTCACCCTCTAACATCAGCTCTCCAGTGATAGTGATACAGTTTATTTTAGTATTTGAAAATCAATTTCAACTTCTGGGCAATCTTTAAAGCCATCTGTATGTTTTGATCAAGGAGAAATCAGAACTGAATGCACACTATAGCCAACACAGGCACTCTGTGTACAGTACTGTCATTGGAATTCTTTTGCCAAAAATGAAATATTTCTTTATGTTATGAGTGGAGACCCCAAAACTGGGTCATGGTCCCTGTTTTTGGTTGGTCCTACCATAACAACAGCGTCCTAATGAGTTTGAGTCCGTGAGAGAAGCAAAATTTATTCCATTTCTGTCCCCGGCTGAGAAAGTTTAAAGAACCACCACAGTAGGGGATTTTCAAGCAGCCCCCTCCTGTGATTCTTCAAATACTGCAACCGTCAAATGGCTTGAGTTTGGATTCAATATATCACACAGAGGATAGGCCTCTATTCCACATAAATATTCAAGGGAATTATATCCTCTTTTCACTGTCCTCATTGCTGTAGGCCTTTAGTGACGGGTCAGGACCAAAGAAATGGGGCACGGGTTTGTTTGTAGTTTGTAGTCAAGTCAAATTTTATTTATATTGCTCAATATCACAAATCACTAATTTTTGCCTAAAGGGGCATCTCACAGCCTCTGTCCTCAGAACATCAAATTAGATGAAGAAAAACTCCCCATGAAAAGAAAAAATATATATCTGAAAAAAAAATCTCAAGAAGAGCAACACGAGGGATCCCTCCTCCGGGACGGAGTACATGCAGTACATGTCGTGTAAGGAACAGAGCAGCGAAGTAGGTTTACAGTATGAACAATCAGGATGACAACATTATACAGGTACTGCCAACAGATAGAGACCTGAGCTATACAACTTCATCTCCACCATAAACTTGGAAAGAGGAAAGACTACACAAACAGCACATCACAAAATCATCTAGGAGGAGGAAACAAACATGCAGAGGGGGAGAAAGACAAGGAGGAGGCTAGACTCCTGGAGGACGAAGATCTAGATCAAAAGCATCTGGAGTAAGGCACCTACAGCCGGGGGGGGTCCCAGGGCAGCTGATGGTCCAGCACAGAGAGCCTCAGTAAAAGGAGAGGAGAGGGAGGAGTAGAAAGGGAGGTGGGGGACAGAGAAAGATCGGCTGCCTGGCCTCTCATGTGTTTGAGGGAAAAAACAAAGAGAAGTTTACAGTAAAGTTGTTGAAGTAATATTCTATACGTCTTTCTTCTGCCCATACGCAAATATATGTACAGTACATATATTGAATTTCCATATATGACATATACGTACGTAAATTAAAATAATGTAATTTAAAATGTATACATCAAAGCAGGTTAGAAATTGGAACAATTCATATATTGACATATATGTCTAGCCAATGCAAACATCTATGTTTATGTATGTATGCTTAACTTGGAGACATGTTACATGTTGTAATTATATACAGTAGAGTTCAATAAGTCTGAGACCACTTTCCCAGAATGTGAAGATAAACATGTTTAAAATGAATGAGAAATGAATAATAAAAAACTTTTATAAGCATATAGACTTTCCATATGTTTGTTGTTTTAATAAACTTGAACATATAAAAATTAAATATGAATATAACATAAATTGGTTGCAACATGTTATACCATATAAATTCATCATATAGATATTTTTAATATATGGACACATAAATATTTTAATAAGGGGTATTTCATATATGTTATAAACTTATATGATTATTTTTCCAGAGAATGTATATATGTGATAATAACATAGGTGACATATAAGTCAACTATTATTATCACTCTTGATATAGGGACATATACAGGTATGTCATATATTACATTTCTGTATGGATGTCTAAATCTTTAATCATAGGAGAGAAACCAAAGAAGACAAAGAAACTGCAGCAGCTCCAATACAGCCCAGTGTACCTGAGAAACAACACACATGAACATCTACCAGTAATATTCAGTGCCAATGCAAAAACTGTCACTGTCATGTTTCCTCAACTTTAACCAATGCTATAGATGCCATCCATGAAAAAAATGTAAATCTGAATCATTTTAAAACACGTTGGTGCTGAAAGCAGTTATGTGAATTATGACTTGTCATTCAGTAACACATGCGAGTGGTGTGACACTCGTAAAGCACCACAAAACCACTAAAGGAGGAGATCTGATGTGACTTGACCAAAACCTGTAACTGTAGAGCAGCAGTTCCCAACTCTTTCCAACTCATGATCCACTTGAAAATCTCAAAAATGTTGGCAGCCACATCCATCCCCATAACAATAAAGACGCCAAATAATGTCTTCTCAGAGCACTTTCTATTTTAATGATGATGATTAAACATTCAGGACTGAACTGAAAGCAGGGCAAACTCAATTTTTCTTTTTGTTTGATGGAGGAGAGATCACTTGTCGATTCACCATCAGTCTCTCAACTCTCTTTCCTTTTAATTCTTGCTGTTGCTAACCAGCTATCCAGTTTGATACTCCAGTTTTCGCCGTGCTGCTATCAAGGTTCTCAAATTCTGGTTATCAAGTCCTCCCTTCAGCTCCTTTATGGCCAAATCACTATGTCTGATATTGTTGTGCACACTGGACTGGACATTAAATGCAGGCAGTCCGAGAAACTCAGGGAGGACTTTATCAGAAAGAGAGCGAGTGAGGCTATCAGGTTATCACTAACTGCTTAGGAGGTAACTAGTAAGCTTGATCTGTGCAGCTTGTAAACAACCGTGGGTTGTGAGAAAGTTACTAAAATAAAAAGAGAGCTGTAATTGCTTGAGTGCAACTAGTGATGTACAGTGGGTTCAAAATCTAGTATCTCTCTGGACCACCTCTCGTCAAATCCTGATTTTATAAGTGCAACGTCATCTGATCACCAAACACATAAATGAAAGACAAAGTCTGAGCTTAGATTCCAGCTGTATTTACTGTAACATGATGACTCAGAGAGAAAGTTAGAAGAGAAAGACTGTCTTATTTTTTATTTTTTATTTTTTTTGCCTTTATTTCCGTCCGGGATCCATTATGGTTTGGTCTTTATTTACTTCAACCCCAGAACATAACAGACTTTTATTAGAGGGAGGTCTTTATGTCTAACTCCCTCTGTTTGATACGTAGAGTTGGTCATAGTCGTTAGTATGAAGCCTCGTTAGCCATGACTTCTCTCTCTCCCTCCCTCTCTCCTGCTCTCTCTGCTATCCAATAGCTGAGTCACCGGTTTACAGGCACATTATGGTCTATATGTGGCGTTGCTTTCATTAAACCTGCTAAATGTTTAAATATAAACATCGAAATGCCATTGAAACAGTAGTCATGTCTCCTGTAGACATCTTAAATACTCTCAGTGTCAACCAAATTCAGCCTTAATTTAATGACTAAAACACCTCTTCACATTGGTACATAAGTACTCTGTGTCTGTGTATTTAAAAGTACCATTGCATACAAAAAATATCATCCATGCACACAATAGCTTTTTGAGAAGAAAAACCCACAACAGACCACTGAGGCCTGAGGCAAAAAGTTATGTAAATCAATAAGCCATCAATGTGGACAGGAGCAGGACATCGCCAAAGGTGAACACGGAGGCTGAGGTCAAATAAAGTTGGTACTGGGAAATAAAAGCTTGTAAGCTTTCACACGCCTCTCAGTCACTCAGTGAGAAAGTTTGTGCACTCAAAAATATATAAATAAGTAAATAAACAAATACCCAATCAGAACAGGATGAACAATTTACACAAACCGCAGTAAGCCTCACTGTGAGTGAAATGTGCTGTATAAATAAAGCTTTGCTTGCTTACAAAAATGTGCACAATATTCAGTCAAGATGCAATAAAAGAGTATCAAACTAGTTCAAATCCAAAAGTATAGATAAAATCCTCGTAATATACATAACAGGTATTATTATCTAAAATAAACTATCTAAAGTAAGAATGACAAATTTAAAAGCAAACACTCATTTGTCTTATTCATCCAGTTGAGGAAATCAATCATATTTTCATCTGTATCCACTAAAGAATCTGTTGCTTTTCCTAAGTGACAGCTCTTATTTCAACATTATACATTCAAAACATTCATGGCCATGTTGGGTTTTGTAGAATTATGAGTGTACAACCTGACAACCCCACTGATGAGGATCTTTCAGATTGGATGTGTAGCCACTGACCAAATTATTTTATAATAGGCTGAAAATTACAAAATTAATTTGACCATAAATCAACAAAAGTGACCTCACTTCTATTTTATCTTAAATGTGATTTTTACATTATGCAGAAATAATAGCCCTTAGGAAGTCTTAGCATTGCAATGAGAACAGTAGTGTACAAAGCTGTGAAATTAACATCAGCATTTCTATGACTCAAGGTTCAATAAGGCCAAATGAATAACGGCTTTTCAGTTTCTTTAATTGCATTATGAAACTACAGCTTACTGTTTTTTAAGAAAGGTTTTTGCTTGCCATTAGTTTTCAAGTTTACTTTTCCAGCACTGAATTTGGAGCCCAGTACACATACTGTGATTGCTGAATTGAATTCCAACAATGGGCCATAAATTTTAAATGATCATTTTGTCTCCATTTAGATTTTTTTTTTTCCTGAATATTGCAGTGTTAGTGTCCACATGGCCATTATTATTCCAAAATGCTTTCTAAAATTGCTATGTCAGTGACTTAAAAAGTGATTTTTTTGCTTCTGTTTGGGCCAAGTTGAAGATACTTGTTCTGTAATAACACAGACTTTTATAGATTTTGATATAATAATGTGCCATGTGAAGAAATAGTATAACTGCCATAAGGATGACAGAAACCACCACACCTGACAACATAAAGCTGGTGCTAGAGGAGATGAACTGCCGTGGAGAACAAGAATCTGTGCGTGTACGTGGACATATTCGCATATAAGTGCATGTGCGTTTGTGTGTGTGAGTGTGTAAAATGTGTGAATGGCTCCATCTCACAGCCTCCCGTCCCCTTTTTATTTTCCATGTAAAAGTGCCCAGTCAGCAGGACTTAGTGTGGATCCACCAGCTTGGATAGTTTTCTCCCCAGACACACACACTCTGCCCCGAAAGGAGAATTAGACTGCTGGATATTGGCCATATTTCATGTAAATGGTGTTTACCGACACCTCTTTTTTTTTTCCCTTCCACATTGTTTGATTTTTTTTTTGCTCTTCCATTCTTCCTCCCAAAGTCACCATCAAAATAGAAACAAAACCCTATTGCAGCGTTTTCATGGCCGTTTCATGGCTCTAAAAATTTAACTGGCTGTGATTACTTTCTTTTCTTGAATCTTAAATTCACTTTTTCTTCTTTCTTCCTTCTTTTGGCCACAACAACATGTAAGCGTATTACATTTAATATGAATACTCATCGATGATAACCCCCCTGACCTTTCCTTTAGCACCATCATCAGGCTAAAAACAAAAACTCTGTCCTCAATGTATTGATCACAGTTATTATTCACAGAGGATGAACCCTTGGAAATTCTTTTCATTTTTTGAAGACAGAACTTGAAATGGTTGCATTAAACACACACACACAGACGCATGCACGCACGCACGCACGCACGCACGCACGCACACATACACAAATAATCATTGAATTCTTTAAACTATTCTCAAACAAGACAATTTTTACACATTTAAAATAAGGGAGGCTACGAAAGTAAAGGCTCAGGTTGAACTGCTGTTGGAAATGAGCTCATCCAGAAGTGCAATTAATATCCCAGTGCCACCTCTGTGAACCTCCTCTTTCTCTACAAAGAAGTGATTACCTCTCCAGTGTATGACATTCAGATACCAACCACTGCAAACTGATACCACTCACACTGATCAATAAGACTTTGTACCTCTGCTA
>NW_019174522.1:911507-946507 GCF_002260705.1 Seriola dumerili | reverse complement strand
ACTTTTAAGTTTTCAGTTTTTCAACTTTGGTTCAAATGTTATAGTTTGACCCCTGTATTACTATATGTAACATTTATTTTTCTTTTGTTTTAAATTACAACAATAATTACAAGAAATATATTTTGTCCAATTAATTAGTCTCCTCTTTCCTCCTGGAACCTCAGCCTCGGCTCCATTTACATTTCAGCCCTGCCGTTGTCCCCGCCACAGAAGCCTGTCTGCCCACATACCTAATGTGCTCTCTTTCTCTTTCTCTCTCTCTTTCTTTTTCCTTTTTGGTTCTGTTTGCACTCACCACACACCTTCGCAGTGGTCACTAAACAAACTCACTTTCATATACCTCTGCAACTTTCCCCTGCACTGTTTCCTGTAATGGATATATATTTGTGTGGCCTATACCTTGCATGCATCTCCCTTTACTGTCTATGCTGAATACAGATATGAACACTGCAGAAGCTTTCTTATTTCTCTTATATTTGACACAAAATTAACAACTGAATGCATCAAAAATGACAAAGGTTCTGTTAAAAGGTTATGTCGTTACAATACTCTTTGGAATTTTTGAAACTGTAATTTAATACGATTCACCTAAATTATTTCTGTTAAGCCTCTTACATTCTCCTTTTTCCTTCCGAGCCGTAGTCCATCAGTGTACAAGTTGCCCCCCCCCCCCATAAAAACCCCCCCCGCCCCTTCCTCTGGTAAAAACAAAATACTTGCACACTGACACAGCCAACTTTCTTTAGGGAAAACTTTCTTATTCACCCAGACTAAATTAGTGACTCGGTGTTTCAATGTGTCAGCGCACACTGACAGTAATCTGCAAAATTAACATTAAATATAATGTTTCACTTGAAAACACTTCTCACCATAGGTTACATGTTCCAAATAATATGAATATGTTTCTCACATTAACTTAGTGCATGATGTTTTCTGCACACTGTGACAGCACCGCCACTGGATTTGTGGTTTGTGGATGACGTTGCATTGTTTGTTTCTCCAGTGCTGTCTCTCACTGTATCTAATGCCACTTTAAAAAGGATGATTACATATATAATAATTACGAGGACTAACCAAACGCGTGAAAAAGTGTAATCATAACACCTTGACAACCTCATAGGAGTATTGTATAATCACACTCAAGTCATTACTTTGAGCTGACAAGTTCTCATTACAATTACTCCTGAGGGACACGTGCAGCATTTTATATGCAACATAATCTTTTTCTTAGAGAATATGCTCATAACAACTTCTAAATAAATTACAACTTTTTTTATGCTCAGACATAGGAATTGGTTTAGAGTACAGCAACTAAAGCAATCACTTCAGTTTCCAGTTATGCCCCACCCAACCCCACACAGCCACCCCCCTTTTTTTTTTTCTTTAGAACAATGAATGTGCATGTATTATGCTGTATTTGTTAGCAATCCTTTCCAAAGCTGCTGATTTGTGATTTGCCCTTGGGCATAGGCAGTGACCCATAAACAGCTCCTGGGGCATCTGTCTCTCAGATGTGTGTGTAGGCCTACGAATAATTAAATGTAGCCTCTATACATGAAGGGGAAAATGTGTTGATTTATTTTATTTTTTTTAAAAAGGGAGGCTTTGGAGGAACAACACCAGGTTTAATTTATGATTGTTGTTTAATTGTAGCTTCCCTGCTGTACAGTCAAAGTCACAGTGAACTTTATTGTCATTCAGACCGAACAACAGAAGTGCACAGCTGAATGAAACTGTGTTTCTCCAGGCTAAATAAATAAATAAAACTATAAATATAAATATAAATATAAATATAAATATACAAACCTAAATAGACAGAATGTACATAATAGACGACTGGGACATGACAAATATTGCAACATGCCAGTTGTAATAATAAAGTGCTCAAGTGGTGGAGACATTGAATTCTTGCACAAGGTAACGGCAGGTAAAATACAACAGCAGCAGATAAAAAGTAGAGAGACCATTCAGTGTGTCCTCCTTTGACAATATCTCATTGGTTTGGACTCGTGTGAATGTCTTCCACATCGTTTTGATTATATGAGCATTGGTGCGGCTGTGTGCTCAGTTTCCGACCACCTCTTCTGTATCTTGTGTTTATAGAGTGTCAGACAGAGGGGAGGGAAAAACCCTCATTAACCGGGTGTCTTACAATGTGGGCTCCGCCGTCACCTGTCACAGTCAGGGCGCACAGTTCAAAGTCACGGCTGACCCCCCACCACCCCACAACAATTCCCGTACCGATCATTCATGTAGACACACACACACACACACACACACACACACAAGACGAGAGAGAGAGAGAGAGAGAGTCAGTGGCGCAAACGCGCACGCCGGCACACCGGTAGAGACGTCAGGATTGGACGCAGCAGGGGATCCCCCAACATTCCGTTTCTGCTCGCCTTGGCCCTATCATTCGTCTTTTAAGGGGGGGGGGGGGGGAGATAAGCTCGCTCCGGCTCACACTTGCAGAGGGCAGCAATAACTGAGGAGGACAGTCCTGTTCCTCCGTTTTACCGGAGCGCGGTCTCCCTCTCCTCCTCTCTCTCTCTCTCTCTCTATCTTTCTCTCTCTCCCCGTCTCTGTGTAGCAGACTGTTTTGCTGTTGCACGCGCCGGGCGGCCGGGACAGCGCGAGCAAAAGAGAGCAGAGAGTAAATGGGGGAAAAGGTGGTTTCCCCACCTGAGTGACTTCGCTTTGGACGAACAACACCGAGCTCCAGTGAGCCAGTTTAACTGTAGTTTCCCGCTGTAGAGACGGGAGAAGCCGCCGTTAGTCCGTCTTCATTCATTTTACTTGTGCGCCTCTCTGACAGCCGTGCGCGCCGTGCCGTCTTGGAAATATCCAAGTATCTTTGAGCCTCTCTGCATTGTTGTGCGCTCACAATTACAATTGAAAATCTCACAACACACTTTTTTTTTTTCTGGCTTTCGCAGTAAGCTCATTGCGAACCGTTTAGAAACGTGAGTAAAGTGAAAAGGACGGAGCACCAGTCCGGTGCTGTGAATGCGCTCCTTCTACTAATTTTGTTTTTTGTTTAATTTACAACAATAAGATTGAAGTCGAGCTAAAGCAAGTGCAGGAAGTGCAAGTTTTTATTTTGGTGGGAAAAAAGTGGAAGAAAACAAGCGGCTGCATGACGGTGGGAGAGGAGGATCCCCAGCACGAGGACGAACAGGTAGGACAGACCTGACAAACACTGATCACCACAAAAAAGAAGAAAAAAAAAAAGGAAAAAAAAAAAAGAAAAAGAGAAGAGATGTGTAATGAAACGGGACACAGGTATTTGTAGCGTGGTCGCCATTCCGAGGTGAACTTCATGTCGTATCCACGACAGATGCCAGTCTCTCCAGTAAAAAATAGCAGGTCACTGCTGCCTGGCATGTCGACACGCACCACATACAGCACATGTTTTTTAGAGCTTTAAAATGACAGTGATGCCGCTTCAATTCGGCACCAAGAAAAAAACAAGGAAACGCAACTTGTTTTATACAACAGTAACTTTCCCTCTGGCTTTGCTTGTTTCCACCGGAGCCATAAGAACCTGTTATAGAAGTTGATTTTATTCCAATGGGCTCAGCGCATTTAGGCGCCTTTAAACAAATGCACATTTGTAATATATAAATACACACACATACACACACACACACACACACTCACACACACATATATATATATGTATACACACATGCGCAACCTTTGCTTTAAGTGAGAGTTGTCAAATTTCTTGTTTTTAAATGGCCTTATCCACATATTTGAGATTTGGTTTGTGGGCAGCTCCACAGTTCCCGCTGTGTTTTATTGTGAAATCTTGGTGGAGACCGACACTTACATAATCTCATAAAATCGTAGGCTAATAAAGGCGATTCATTTCACAATGTAGCTTTGATGTTTCAGTGTGAGGGAAATTTAAAGGTCAGATAAGAGGAGAGCAGCTTGGTGTTGGAGTGGGCTGAGCACAAGACAAAAAAAGGAAAAAAAAACCGAATGAATTATTTAGCCTTGGAAAACAAATGCATATCAAACTGATTACAAGTAGGAAAATGTGCTGTTTATAGCTGCGATGTTCCCAGATGTTTTCACTTGCATATTTATAAATTTATTAGATCAAATTCCAACTTGATTTAATTAATTTCCACACTGCTGTATGGTCATTTTATGAATTAATTTTAGATCTGGGGAGAAACCTTTTATTATACCTGTCCTCCTCCTTGTGAATTGAATGACACTGAAATGAAGCTGTGTTCCTGCACATGCTACGAACACCACTGGTATATAATATGACAGATTATTTCAGATGGAACAGTTGGATTATTCCTGTTCTGGTATTGATTACAAATAACACCCCACTTTGAAGGAGGAGTGCCTGCCTTTGTGTGTGTGTGTGTGTGTGTGTGTGTGTGTGTGTGTGTGTGTGTGTGTATGTGTGTGAGAGAGAGAGTGAAAGGTAAAGGTACTGCCAGACTGGTATGAAAGATTGTAACCGCAGGAATTCACACCAGTGAAGGGAAACTGGCAGAGTTGCCACTGGGTGGCTTTCTCTTGCCTTCTACTCCATGTCTTCTTGTGTCTTTGTTGGCTCTGTTTGGGCAGTTATCCACCATATAGGTCCTGCAGTGTCCTTAATTGCCCTCATGTAAAATGTGCAATAGGTATTTGTGCACTCTGTTACAAATGTGCAGTCTATTTTGTAGGCCCTTTTTATTTGCAAACTCAGCCCCTGCTTTGACCTCTAATGACACTTTGTCTTGCCCTTCCCTCTTCTTTGTGGGATATGAAATAGAGAGCGCATGTCCTTGGTCTCTTGACAGCACTCAGTGACAGGTATCTTTGTCCCATTCATGTATTAAGCTCTGGGATAAGTAGATACAATATTAAACTTAAGTTTCGTTGCGGAAATTGCCGCACTCTTTGTTTAGAAACTGGAGCTTTTGTAGTTACTGCACAACACCGGTGAGGCTGTTTCATGCAAAGGTGTGTTAACTGTGACCTTGAGTTAAATAATCAATTAAAAAGGTCCAATCATTATTACTGTTATTATTATTATTATTATTATTTGTTATTTTGATGCATTTTGATTCTGGTTGTGCCGCAAGTGTGATTGATAAAATGATATTGATACGTGAAAGGTAAAGATGTTGGGTTGTTTAGTTCTTATACATTTTATCACCATCATCATTTCACACATCATGAGGAAGGTGATGAAGTGACTGTAGTTGTCCAGTGTGGTGTACTGTATATAACTGCTGCTCATGTAAAGTGCAATACGTATATGTATATATGTTCAGATATTTCTTGTAAAGTAAGGTGACATATTTATAACAATAGTAATGATGATATCAATACAGTGACCTGAGTTTGGATACGTTGTGTATCTAGAATCTTACTTAATACAGATTTCCTTTTCAGGAGCGGTATCACACCAAATTGATGCAGCTTTCTGAGGTTGTGGTACAGTTCTTCAGTGAGAGTCTCTACCCTCTACTGTATCTGAACTACAGCCTCCACTGTAGAGGTGTTAAATGCATATTTACTGGTACCTCCAGTACAAAATCTGTGCATGTTTTAATCTGTGGTATGAGTAGGATCGCGTATCGTTTGGTCCTTACAGTTATTGATGGAAAAATTTTACTTTTACAACTCTACCTGTGGCTGAACTGATGACACAGAAAGAAAGAGAAAGAACAGCTTCTTTTATTGCCAATAATTTGATCCTTTGTTAGTATTTTTTTTATTCTTTAGAATTCTTTTTCAGAAAGAAAAAAAATGCTGATCTCTCATCAAGCTTTTGTAGCAGGTATTCCATACGTGACCTTTCCCCCTATACACCTTAACTCCTCGCCCTCAATGTTTTCATAAAACATTAGATTTAATTTCATGAAATTTGTGTCTGGTCTGAAATATGTTTGGGTGAGTAAACCGTGTGTATAGGTTCTGCAACAGCTTTGCAGTCTTTCTGCAGTGAGTAGTGTGAACAACCTGCTGCTGTAACACAGGTGTCCTGAGCTCACTCGCGCTGCAGGAAGTAGACTGTGTTCGACGTGACTGCAGTCTTTTTAAACTCCACCCCTGCAGTCGCCAGCAGTTCACATTGACCGTCAAGTCAGTTGAAGTTGATGTCGAACGCATCTATTGTCACCCTATTGCCGGAGCCACGGATGCCCACGCAGTCTGCTGATGTGCTTTGCATGGGGCCATGCGAGCAGTCGAATACGGTGCCTTCCTCGCCTTTCAAGTGTATCCCATGTGTCGCCAGATGCTTCATTAAATTTGTCCCTCCTTTACATGCTATAGTTTTAAACATTTGTTGTGCGTCCCAGTGTCAGAATCCTTTCGAGTGAAATACAGCCACACTTTAGACTGTTCCTCTTTAGGCATTTTAACTGTGTTTATGATAGCTACTAGCTAACGGTAGGCTACCTGCTGCCATCAGAGCAAATGTATTAATAACTAGCAATGGCACGTGATGGTTCTGTTGTCTGGGACGTCCTTTTTTGAGTTTTTTCCGTTGACGGTCACCAAGACGAGGCACCAAAATCTGCATTTCGATTTGGTCCGGGAGGTTCTGTAGGTACCGGTCGTGTAGGAACTGGTGCTCTGGTGACAGGGTTTGGTGCTGAACCCTAAGTGTGAACTACAGTAGTCTGACCATAAAGAACAGTCAGTTATAGCAAACAGGCTAAAGAGGAAGGTAAAATCAATTGGGAGTAGTAGTAGTAGACACTGTAGCATTGTGGAAGTGTACTGTACACCATTGTTAGTTTCACAGATGGCTCAGCCCCCCAACCCTCACTAAACACAAAAACAAGTGAGCAGATTGTGAGTGAAACAAATACTTAATCTTAGAGAAAGACAGTGTTGAAACATTCAGCGTTTAAAAAGCATGGTTAAATAGAGCAGATGATAGACAGCTAGATGCCTCTGTATGGGTTCTGTTTAAAGGATACTGAATGCAGTATACACTACGTACCAATTCATACTTTTTCATATGTGACAGTTTCTGTGAATATGGCAAGTTAAGAAATTTTTTCTGAAAGTTGTTTCTGTTCACTTGTAGATTATCATTATTGTGGCACGCAAAGCATATATCACTATTTTTCTATTCACCATCATTTATAGATGTGACCTTTTTCATGTTAAACATGAGAAGCTGTGAATATTGTTTTAGCCAGTGTAGAATCACTTACGACAAATCACTGGACACTATAACCGAAATACTAAAGTTCAGAACAAAGCGACTTTATGGCAGGCAGCTCTTAAAAGGACAAATTCAGCTTGTGTTAAATTAAAAATTTTTAATGGTATTTTTGAGGAAGAAAAGGAAAAGTACGCACGCTCACCCACTTTATTTATTTATTTATTTTTTGTAATGGCAGGTTGGTCAGAGTTCATCACAGGCTGGAGGTGCATGCCCACTAGGGAAATGGAAGTAACTAACCCCCCCCCAAAAAAAGGTCCAGTACAGAAACTACCTCACAAAGATTTTGCTCCCTCCTCCAGGGTCTGGGGGGCAGTTCAGGTTGGGAGACATTTTTTTTTAATTTTACCAGTCACTCTATTCTTACACAATTTTATTTGAAAGGTCTGCAGGTTTGGCTATTAAAGGTGATTCTAATCTACTTTACTGTCAAAATCAGCGAATATCTCCTCATAGTCCTCAAAAGCTGGTGTTCCTACACAGCCCTGACTCTGTAAATGGGCCATGGCCACACAACGCTGTTCTAGCCAATCAGCAACAGGGGGCGTTCATGCTCATGCACAGGACAGGGAAAGAAGAAAAGAAGAGGGGAGAAGGGGAAGGGGGCAGTGGGAGTGAGAGAGGGGAAGTCGAGCACATACTAACGGATAGTGTATGACCAGGGAAGGAGAAGATGCAGTCTACCCTCCCATCTCCACGCCAGACCACGTAGAGTTTAGAATGGGATCGACTGGGACCGCAGACGAGGTGTGTGCACGGAAGGAACATGAACCGGTGGTGGCGTGACAGTAGTGTGTGCTCCCCAACATAATCGCATTGTCAAGACGGAGAGATGGCCGAGCAACAGCGAAAGAGGTGAAGATCAGACGAACAGAGAGTGAAAACAGTGCTACGATCAGGCAAGAGAGAAGAAGAGAAGAGCCGTGTTTACATCAGTGAGGCTTTCCAACAGTGGAGACTGGGAAAGAAATTTGTTGGTGTGAAGTTTGCTACGGTGGCAGGAGAGTTGTAGGAGTCGCTGTTCGAAACTGACAACTTTTCCTGTGGCGTCGTTTGTTATCCTTGTATCGTGGTATTTGTCCGTACAACACATGAAAGGTTTCATAGCCATGAAGACCTTAAAAACACAACTTTGCAAGATAATTTGAAATTCTATACCAGGTAACATTATCTTCCTTGTTAGCTTAGCTACAAAGCTACGCTGCTCTTCTCTATCACAGTATTGTAAAAGCAATCTAAACAACTATCTTGTGCTAGTTTTTACTCTGCTGTGTCTTGAATGGTGTGTGTGTGTGTATGTGTGTGTGACGTTCGTTTGATGAGGTTTTATATTAAAAGGTTTGCTTTGCTTCAGCTATGAGAGAGTATCCACTTCTACGCCGTATAAGACCATCACTGTGTCGTTGTCTTGGGAATGCGCGTCTGTAAATTCAGTCTGCGGAGATTCTGAAGCGACACAGGAAGGAGGGGTGTGTTTGTTCTGCTGTTCAAATATCAACAGTTTTTCTCCACCTTTAAGGTAGCTGTGGGAAGTTTTCACATCAGGACATAACAGGTGGTAAAAATGCTGCTGTTTTGAAAGTACTCAATTAGCTGCTACTTCTTTTTTTTTTTGATGAAAGCAGTAGTAAAATTCCACATTGTTTTTTACACAGTCTATGAATTATGGTTTGTCTTGGTTTTGTTCTCTAAAACAAAACAGCTTGAAGTGCTGAATGTTAGGGCTTCCCTGTAGCACTCAAACACTGCACCACAATCAAGTGATTTTTTTTTTTTTTTTTTTACATTATTCTGTTTAGTGCATCTGTTTTAAAACCTGGACACTCCTCAGAAAATGGATTCCTTTTCTGTTTTTGTTACATATTCTAATATCGTTCATGCTGGTTATTTCTTAGGTGTAACTGGTTAGTCACCACCAGTTGTCCCACACATGACGATAGCACCTTCAGAGATTGCCATGTAGTTTGTTGACAAGCCAGCAATTTAAGCTTCTCTAGTCATTGGAAAAACATTGTGGATAAATGTATCAGGTCCAAAATGCCTTGATTTAGATTTTTTGCACACCACGTGTTTACAGTGGGTTGGCAAATAAAAGATTCCTACATGAGGGAAATTTATTTTTTGAAGAGGACCTGTTCAGACCTGGTATCAACATCTGTCTCAGGTGATCCGATCACCAGTGGTCAGCTCTAAGTTCAGGTGTGAACCCACACATTGAGGACGCATTTGAGATCCGATCTCTCAGACCACATTTACACACATTCCACACTCATTCCTTTGGCAGTGTGAACGTGAATGCGTTCTCATTGATTCACTCAGCCCCTCCATGCCTCACTTTCTCTTGCTCTCTCTTTCACAAACACATGGCTGGCTATAAACAACAACACATACCTGTTTATTTGCATATAGAGCAGGGAAGTGAGACCTGATCACAAGTGGTCACTGGAGACACGTGTAGAGATCTTAAAGCCACATGTGAATTGATATCTTTAGAGCTGAACACTTGTAATGCAATCACCTGAGACACATGTAAATACTTCCATGTATATTATTATTGTGATAACCAACAGATTAGATGCCAGGAGACTTAACCTGACATTGAAATGTATATACTCATTTTGGTTATGCATTGTTTACCATACAGAAAATATTAGACACTGTGTGTGTGTGTGTGTGTGTGTGTGTGTGTGTGTGTGTGTGTGTGTGTGAATATGTTAACACAGACAGACAGCTTAGTGACACAACACACAGATATACACACACACTTGTCACTGGATGATAACAGCGGACAAGTGTGTTATGCCTTAGCACGTTTTGTAAGATATTTGTGTGTTTAGCCATATGTGTTGTTAGTGTCTGCATAATAGTGGCTAAGTGACTCTGTGTGTGTGTGTGTGTGTGTGTGTGTGTGTGTGTGTGTGCGCGCCTGTTGTATGCTTGTGAACAGACTCGAAAGTATGCTGTGTGTGTGAATTTCTGTGTGCATATGTACCCTGTAGGCTGTTTGTACTGTGTGTGCATGTTTGTGTGTGTGTGCGTGCGTGTGTGTGTGTGTGTGTGCGCGCGCGCATGTGAGTGTGTGTGTATGTGTGTGTGTTTTCAATAATTACCATGAGAACCCTCAAAGTGAAGATTTATCTGCATAGTGTGTGTGTGTGTTTGTGGATGTGTGTATTATCCAGGGAGTGCTCAGACTGAAGATCCAGCTGATGAAAGCTACCTGGAGCTTCATAAATGGAGCCGCTGTCCAACAGCGGAGCCTGTGTTGTGTGTGTGTGTGTGTGTGTGTGTGTGCGTGCGTGCGTGCGTGCGTGCGTGCGTGCGTGCATGCATGCGTGCGTGTGTGTGTGTATGTTACTGAGCCTAAATCTTAGCTGAAACTCCAGTGCAAACAAAATGTTTTAGCTTCGTGCTTCGAGTTTCGTGCTGCAGCCCATGTGCCACACACCTACATGCTGTCACGCTTCTGTGTCGTGATTTGGCAAGAAATTCCTTAGTTTTTATATCCGAGTTTAAAAACTGTAGGGAAGTTAGGCTATATGGATTAATTAAACTTAATTGTAGGCTATTGACAATAGTGTTAATTTGGAACTAAAAACATATCACTAGCTTGCTAGCTGTATCTGGGACATATTCTACTCAGCAAGACATTTCATTTAACAAAATATATTCGTATTTTGTAGAAATATATTTGGACGTATGCATGCACCTCCGAGCGGAAAAAGTTTAACCTCATAATGTTCAGGTCATCTGAGGCAGGCAGTATATTTTGCTGGCTTCCATTAGGATCCCAGCAGCGTTAGACTGTAGCACAGGTGGCAAAATTATAGTTAATTGGCATTAATTCCATCACACAGTTGCATTCAGTACATAGTAGAATTGAATGGAGGTCAATAAATTGTCCTGAATAGTTTGCAAAACTCGTGTGTGTGTGTGTGTGTAAGATCATTGAGTACTGATTGCATTAAAGCTAAATAAAGTAGACATGTTGTTCCATGGTCGTTGAACAGTGGAAAGGTTTAATTTCTTCAAAGCTGCTGTAGCCTTCTGCAGAAACAAGCTTCAACAATAAATAATAAAAATAATAATAATCATTATTATGATTATAATTATTTATTTTGGGTTCATAGCATGATCAATATACATTTTTTCCTCTTTTGTAATTAAGAATTATGGCTGCACAATTAATCGAATACAAACAAAAACGCAATATTTCCAAGTGCAATATCCAATCAATATCCAATATCCAAATCCCAGGAGCTGCAATTCTTCTGATAAAAGATAAATGTGTCACATTCCTGTGCATTGTTAGCAAATCATATTCTCCAGATGTAAAGGAACATGTTCTTCTTTGGTACAAGACCAACAAACCATTTTTTTTTTTTCGTTGAACATGAAATGAAGAAATCACAATTCCAATTGAAATTGCAATCACAACATCTGCCAAGATAACCGCAATATGATTTTTTAAATGCCCTAATAATAATGAATACATTTTTAATTAATTTAAAGAAAATTCTAAAATCGTGTTTTCACTTTGTCATTACGGGTTATTGAGTCAAGATTGATGAGCAAGTGTGTCGGAATACGTTCTGAAGCCACAGTATAAAATGTTTAAATACCACAGCAGATTTAAAAAAATATCTATATATCTACAATTCCGTTTTATTTTTGATGCGCTGAATAATAACATTAACATAATAACAACCCATAAAATGTTATCTCAAAACGCTACTCGCATATAATCATACATTTTTTTAATATTAATATTAATATTAATACAGAAAACTAATATTCCCACCAAATATTGGCAGCAGTGGCAGGGAAAAGTCCCGTTTCACAGGTAGAAACCTCAAAGAGAACCCGGCGCATGGTGAGTGGCCATCTGCCTCGACCGGTTGGGTAGAGGGAGGGGGAGAGAAAGTGAGAAAGCAGGAGGAAAGAGAACATAGCATAATCCACATAAAAATGTATAATAATAATAGTAATAGGACACGTAGTGGAAATAATAATCATAATAACAATGAGACTGATGATAATAATAATTGCAGCAGTGGCTGTTGAGCATTGTTTTGCGATCACAGATCCAGACTCTACGGCTCCAGGGGCAGAGGGCGGCCGGAGGAGAGAGACGAGAGAATTAGTAACGTGTGTTAATGGTGGATGGATGTGTACTGGAGGAGAGGGAGAGGAGGAGCGAGGAGCCCGGTGCATCCGTCGAGGCCTCTAGCAGCTTAAAGAAGGGATGGTTCAGGCGAGCCTGAGCCATTCTTCTGCTGTTTACACTTAAACATTATTATAGCAGATAAGTGTCAAATCATTCATTCATTCACTTGCTCAGTTTACACTTAACATTATCCTCACTCGGGGATGCCGTTGTGCTGGGATTGTGAGGATGGGGAGATAAAGATGGTTAGTGGCTGCATAGTGAGGCTTTTGTGTAGTAGCAGCCTACACAGTGAAAGCTTCACCTGTGTTCAGGGGCGATGTATGGACGATTCTAAGGGCCTGTGACTGACAGGGGCCCTGAAAAATATTAGATCATTAGGTAATTTTTTTTCATTATGTAATTATTAACCTACCTTCATTAATATAGTATTTTATTTACAATGTACTAACAAAACACTTTCTTTTCATTTACTTGTATTTAGCAACAAACCCCCCCCCCCATTACATGAAATGGTTCGATCCTGCCCCCAAACCAGCCGCTAACAGTGTTTGCTAGCAATGAATCGTACGTGATGAGTAAGTGAGGAGTGCAGGTGGAGCATTATGTTGTCTCATAAAGACAAGTCTGGTTTCCAAAAACATAAAGAAAAGAAGGAGAAAGAGGAGAGCGAGGGGAAAGGCCGACAAAGGTCGCCCAATTTTTCTAAAAGAAAGGTGGGTTTAGTGCGTGAGTGGTGTAAATTAATACATGGCCATAGTGAAACAGGCTACTGTTGCCCCCCGACCATTAGTTACCTCATATCTTCACAGAAAATTTGAGATGTTTACATTTCACTCCTCTTTTAGCCAACAATTTAATCAATGCTGGTAAACTTTTAGAAAACTGTTCATGCTAAGTCAGCTGTCCCTGCTGCCGCTGGTGCCAGGTCCAACAGATGCACCTTCAGCAGCTTCAGGCTCAGCAGCCCTGTCTCACCACCCCCCTATTGAGCCAGCCCTGCTCCCCACTGAGGACGGTGAGCAGGCAGCACTGTGTTGAAAGACATGTCAGTTGACAGTTGAATTGCAGGGCGTCAGTGGCTTTTTTTATTATTATGAAAAAAAGAAAAATTATTTAATACTTTTCAATGGCGAGAATTCAAACTATTTAATTATTTCCACATAACGATTATTATTTGAAACAAAACGGCCTATAGCCTGTATTGGATGCTGGACAGTTGGAAGCACTGAGTGACTCAGTCTGTATTAAAGTGACAGCAAATTTTAAAGTAATACTTCATTCATAATTCACAATACCTTGATACAGACTTGACATGTAATGGTAGTGATACACAACTGAAGGTAATTTAGGTCGATATTTTGCAGGATTCTTTTTTTTTTCCAGTGGTGCATGCAGTTAATTTAAATCAGCGGAATAGTAGGAACTGAAATGTTATGATGTTATTAGAAATAGTATTATATTATAGAACATATTACCATATGTGACATGTATACTTTGCAGAACCAGAACACCACAGTGTTATATTTTCACAGCTCACCGTCTGTTAGTAAATATCATATTGGACTACAAGAGAGTTACAAGCCTGCAAACGTCCAGTTATTTGTGTGGTTGTGTGGTTACAGCAACTGACTGGGCCTGAAATCCCTGGCGGCGCCCCTGCCTGTGTTTGAAGAATGTAAAGATCTAAAAAGACACAATGTAAATAATAGCGTACACATTATGCTGCGTAGTGAGAGCAGAATATAGAGAAGAATTATGTCTGCCAACGGCTGGCGAGGAGAGAGAACTGTGACGTCCCTCAGTGTTTGATTTGAATACATGCGCTATGCTTATTTATTTCACTGTTTTTATTTGGGTTGCATTGGTGGCACAGAGCTTGAGTGTAATTGTGAAGCCAACGACAAACTGACATTGCTCATTTTCATAAAAACAAGAACCGAAATAAACAAAGTAAAGTTTTAGAAATCCGCTTTCCACTCACAGCTTCTTCACAGCTTCTTCACCCTGACAAGGACACACTTTGGGCGAGCAGTGAACTTGCCCTTTTAAAGAAGTCCTCCAGTTATTGTCAGCACCCAGCAAAGACTGAGTGACATTTGCAATACAATGGCTCATTGTAAGTGAGAAATTATCTTGTACATAAAATGAGTTTCTGAATAAGGAAACCAAAGTGATGTGTCCTTGACATATGCACATATGACACAAAGGTATTTCAATTATGATACAATAAGTGGAAGGATAAAGTGCACACATCAATACAAACCCCCACTCAGAGATGCAGTGACAGTCTCACCTGATATCACAAAGATGAAGATGTTTGATATAACACACACACACACACACACACACAGGTAGTTACTCTCACTTTTGCCTTATCAGCAACACTTCACCTCACGTGTCATTCGTTCAATGTCACACTTCACTGGCAGAGGGTGTGTGTGTGTGTGTGTGTGTTTGTGATGATTTTTTTTTCTGATGATAATATGCTGTTTCACACCAGTGCAGAGGCGTAGTGAATCACATAGGAGAAATGCTAAAAATCTGAATTATTACCGTTCACATTCCACATTTTTGACGTTGGCATTTTGTGCAGCAAGAGAAACAAAGATGGATATTTTTTAATCAAAAGTGGCGGTTTTATTAGATTTTGGAACAGTTCACGAAGCCTGGTGGTTTGATCCTGGTTGTGGTCAGTTCCGAAAAAAAAAAAAAAATCAGGATGACAGTTAATTTGGAGCTTTTGTAGGAATGCTCTCTGCATGAAGTCAGGCTCCCAGACTTTTCAGAGAATTGATCATAGGGTTGTGCAGTAGGATGGCATTTTATGGACACGTTTAAACTGAACAAAATTGTCATCACAAACAAAACGTTAATACTTATTGTTACGACCCAGAGAGAAGCTCGTTACCCAAAGAGGTCTAACATAATTACACAAGTCAAGAGTTACAAAAAGAAAAAAATATGTTTATTTTTACAGACAGAGGACATATGACCATAAATCAAAAAAGGTTAAGTCAAGATAAAACCTAATTAACCCCAAAGCCTCCCCCAACTAACTGAACTGACAGGCCAGCGAAAAAGAACAAAGGAAGGGAGGTCACCTCAGTCCAACACTTACAGGGCCGAGCTCTTCCCTCTGCCGTAACCAAACATCCCCAAACTAAACCCTAACACCAGAAACAGAGCCGCAACAACTGAACCACCAGAAAAGGGTAAAGGAAAAAACAACAAAAAGGTACATGTGGTCAGTCTGCTGCTGCTGCTGCTGCTGTCAGGCCAGGAGTGAAAAAGAGAGAAATCT
This sequence comes from Seriola dumerili, assembly GCF_002260705.1. Classification (NCBI taxonomy): domain Eukaryota; kingdom Metazoa; phylum Chordata; class Actinopteri; order Carangiformes; family Carangidae; genus Seriola; species Seriola dumerili. The sequence continues at coordinate 930,838 of NW_019174522.1, read as the reverse complement.
AGAGCCCCCCCCCCATTTTATTGACTCCTCAATCACCCTGAGCAGCTTCACCTGGAGAGAGGAAAGACATAGACCATGTGTCAGTGACATTGGAGGATCACATGATCAGAAGGGGTGAGAGCATGTAACAATAATAATTAATTATTAATCAGAGCATTTCCATATAATCACTCACATCCTGCAGGCAGAGGCACGTAGAAACAGATGTTTATGGCTTGCAGTTCTCTCTCTCTCTGTCTGTCCATCACTTCCCCAGTCACTGGCAGAGGGTGCGTGTGTGTGTGTGTGTCTGTGTGTGTGTGTGTGTGTGTGTGTGCGCGTGTGCGTGTCTGTGCATCGACGTTGCAAGTGGCAGGGCAAATTAAATTTGATATTAATTCAATTGTACCTGCTTTCTGCTTTCTATCTATCGTTGATCACTGAGATCAATGTCCATAGTCACAACCCTAACTGACCAGATACAGTATGGTCAGGTTATATGTTGGGATTCTGTCATTCAGCAGTGTGCTGGCATTGGAAATACGGACGTACAAATTGTATGAATTTATCTTTTTACTTTGACTATCCGAACTTTATTTTGTATCATTTGATATTGAGATTTTTAAAGCTCTTTGACTTTAAGTCTTATATCAGAATCATTAAAACTGTCTTTGACCTGGCTCACACAGTTCACAGAGTTAAAAACATATGAGGTAATAGTTCAATCAGCTGCTTGACTTTCACTGTAAAGCCCCGATCAATATCAGCAGAAACAATTCCTTATATACACTGATTAGGCTCAGCTGATATCCAAAATGTACTGGTGTGATAAAGTCCAGACCAAATACTGTGTTATGAGGGGGTTATGATATAATTATATTACTGTAATTTATGTTTCAGATGTTTTTCATGTTTTTATATTTCAGGTGATGCTCAAAATTGTATTTCACACATGCTAATGTACAATGTACAATAAGCAAATGAGGGTTGGAAAACTCAAAAAAAAAAAAAAACATTATGAAAAATAGTTCATATGATGGGAAATCACGATATTTGATATTATTGAATATCCGGCCAAGCCAGATGCTGAGACCTTTTTATTTTTTGTAAAGACTTTTTAAAATCTCACTAACAGTGACATGAACACACAACAGTAGCGTTCGTTTTAATGTAACCATCCGTCCAGCAACACAATGTGTGTGTGTGTGTGTGTGTGTGTGTGTGTGTGTGTGTGTGTGTGTGTGTTATGAGTGCACTAAAGGATCATAGCCATCCTGCACTGAAAGTGGGTCTCTTGCTGGCCCACTGCTTATTTCCACACACACACACACACACACACACACACACACAGTGACATTAGTTTTATGTGCTTATGTTAAAAGCAGGCTCATTGGTGCTCAGCCAGGCGTAAAGACTAGTATGTGCACTGTAGTGTGTGTGAGTGTAAAATCTTCCACGCCACAGGCTCACACCATGTTCTCAGCCCAGTGACTCAAGAGCACAAGGGAACATGCGAAGTGATAGATAGCATGGAGCAACGGGAACATATATTTTCATGAGCAAATGCGAGTAGCAGAGAAACTTCCCTTACATCTTCAACATTTATCATATTTGACCTCTGCTCTCAAATTTTTCTTTCACTCTTTGTCAGTCTCTTCTGTCACGTTCCCGCCTCTTTAATGTGAACATGAGCCACACCATGGTGTTGCTTCTATCCTTGACTGTCGATCCTATTTCTGTAAAAATAATTCTTCCTTTTGACTGTGAAGAAAATTCATCTTATACGCAAAACATGACGTCAAAACTCAGTGGATATTAACTATGTAAGATATCATAAATAATAATAATAACATGAATAAATTGTCTTAAATATAAAACAATTTGTGAAATAACAAATTATTAAAACACAAGTGATTATTATTATTTCACCATTCATTTTCATATTAGCCACAATTTATCACAATTTTTTTTTCTTTTTTTTTCAAAATGGCCTTTCACTTGTGTTTCTTGTATTTTCAAGTACTTCCCTGTTTTTGTCCTCTCACTATGTTTATCCAAATATTATCAAAATCAAAATTTGGCTAAGTGGAATTTCCAGATCACAACAGCTACAATAATTTTGATAAAGGTAAAATGTGTCAAAACAAACTGTAAATGAATTGTTGTGGTGCTACAGAGATGCCCATACCTATAAATCATATTCTCCAGACGTAAAGGAGCATTATTGTTTCGTACAATACTAAAAAAAGATCACATCATCCTCATCTTTATCATTTTTTAGTGAAAAAGAAATGAAAAAAACAATCATTTCAACTGAAATTATGACTCGTATCGCAATTGCAATGCACTGGCTGTCGTGTTCGTTAACCTCTTTAAATCAATAATCCAGCCAAGAATAGCTTAAGCCTAACTCTAAGCATACATAGTATATACTGTACTTACATGGTACTTACACTGTGGCCTAATAATTGAATAATCGCAGTCCTCTGTGCCATCATGTGGACCCCAGGCTTCTCAGCTGCTGCCAGCCCCCTCTGTGACCCTGCCCAGGCAGTCTGTCTGTGAGGGATCACAACCCTCTGTGTCATTAAATGCTCCATGGTGGTCTCCTCCCCCACCTGCCTCCTCCAGGTTGTCAGAGCAGTCTACTAGTCAGCAGGGTTCACACTCTGTGTCGTAAGTTAAAACTGCTGGCTGTCCTCCCGTCCTCGTCGTTGTGTCGTCTACGTGCCGATCAGCGGGTGCTCTCAGTTTGCGTCGCTCCTCTCACTCCGCCCACCTGTGCACAACGTGTGCACCAAACTATCACACGGACCAAACCAACAACTCCTCCGACCTGAACAACCACACGGGTCGTTTGTTTCAACCCCTCTGATACGACCCATATAGGAGTGTCTTATGAAATAGCGCCCCTATGGCGGCATGTGTACCGGACCTTCGTCGTCATTGTTACTATAATAACGGTCGTGGCTTGGTTAGGTTTAGGATTAAAATAAGTACTTTCTCAACATTAGACAATCTTTGTTGTCATGGTTACAATAATAACAACGAGGTTAACTTTGTTGAGCGGTCATGAAGAAATAGCAGAAACTGCTAGTTTCTCTTTTGCTCCTGTCACAATTACTACGACCACTAGATGTCGCCTAGCAACAAAACCTAACTATGGGCCATAATAACCTGCTGCACAGACGACCTGTGGGCTGTTTTTTTCCAGTCTCGGCCAAACAGAAACTATGGTCAGAGTGCTGCATGTGCTGGTCCTCCATGAGAACAGGGCCCCTGTCACTGAGGACAGATATTATAGCTTTTGTAATTGTCTAAGCAGAAACTAAAAAATAGTGCAATTTTATGGTTGAATTTGCAGCCGTGAAGTACACAGGCAAGGGGCAGTGAAAATCTGGAATGAAATGTTATTAAGACATTCATTTCCTTTTTGACTTCATTGTGTAGTGGGGTGGATTCATCAGAATAACTCAAGATGCTTATGAAGGGACATAAGGGACATACTTTGAAATATATCAAAAGTACATGTGTGGATCAGTTGTAAAAGAAGTTGTAAATACTGTTGTTCACAAACCCCTCACTGTCATTGTCACCGTTATTTACAGATCAAATGTTTGTCTGTACCTGAACTATTTACATGGGCTTTGCACCAGTGAGTTTATTGTCTGAGGTATTTCTTTGAGCTGTTGTACAACACGCACACGGGGTTTTGTCTGTAACATAAAGCCGCATGGTGAAATTCTGATTGTGTCAAGTCTTGGACTGTGTGACGCACCTCCTCAGATGGCATCAAATGCAAACAGCATGATGTGCAGCCTAACAGTATTTTTATTGCTTTACCAAGTGGTGGTGACATGAACGGGTCTTACCGAAAAAATTAACAACCTCTCTGTGGATGATGTAGATGGCAGTTTAATGTTATTCCTTAAAGCAGTAAAACAATACATAAATACAAGGTACCATGGTGTGGAGAAATGCCGTGTGGAGCAGGACACACAGCAGCACATGTTCTTCCTTGCCCCAGAGGACTTTTTTTTTATTGACAAGACAGGTAGAGAGGGAGGGAAGGGAGGTCTGGGTTAGGGGAGCCAGCTGATGCACAGGGGCTCCAAGGTGTCGGGCGAACGAGGGAGAGAAGCAAGAGGTCCCCAGGGACCCACAGCTCGGCTATGAAGTCAGCAGGTCTCTCCAAGAGGAGAGGATAAAGGAGTGGAGTGGTGGGCCTCTGGTGGTCTGTTGAGGAGAGGGTCCTCTCCACCTACAAAAATGAGTTTACAAGAAAAGGAACTGAAACATCTATCAGTTTGACTTACAGCCTTGCATTTTAAGGCATCAGTCGACACCTGTCACCTGTCTGTCACATGGAATAAATATGCTTATGTTTCTACACATACATCAGTCCTCACCAGCTCTGAGAGACACCTGTGAATATTCAAACCTCTGCATTTCTCCTATTTTTATTTTCACTTTTACGAGCACACTCTTCACATACAGCGAACCTGAGTACACCCCTGCTCAACATCACTAAAATGTTACGTAATTGTAATGTAATTACAAATTCCGTCCATTTTATTACCACAATTTTATTTGCTGCAGAGGCAAAGCCGCAGATGAATCAAGCCAATTCATTTGAAAAATAGAAATGTTTGACTAATTGAGCTGTGATGAAAATTTTTACCTTCATTACAGTGATTTTCACATTGTTGGGATCACTGTGAGATGTCTGAAGACCCCTCTGCTGCTGAGCTTCTTGAGACTGGGAGTCATCTTTTCTTTCAGTATTTGGGTACAAACTTGTCTGTAAATGTCATCTCCCCTGCACCTTTAGCACTCATGCAGCCCTGTATCAGCACACCCCGGCTCCCTGTTTCATGGCTGGCACTCTGCCCATACTCTGACCAAGTAATGTGCTGCCAATATTCTATTCAATAATCTTGCAATTTTGTGAGGACTGGTTTTCTTCTTAGACGTTATCCGTAGAATATCCTTTTCACTGTCTGATCAGTCACCCGTGAAAAACCCATTTTAACAGATAATTCTTTTTCCATGTCAAAAGTAAATTTAAGGTTGGATAAATAGTGAATTGTATGTGCCGTCAATTTTGGAGAACAGCGACTTTGCCTTCTGTCGTTGGTAGTTCAGGCAGTTCACCATGTACAGCCATGATATGCATTAGACACAACCCAGGCCCAAACTGAAGAAGCTGTGGAGTTCACAGGTTCATTCATGAAAGTGTGTGTGCAGTCAGCCTTAATTGAAAATCACAGGTGTAATCACAAGTGTAGTTTATCTAACCTATTTTTATATATATGTATATATGTATATTTTTGTGTATATAATATACCTGTTTACACAAGATCAAATGATACAATGATGATACGATGATACAGTTTTGAATCACTTAACATTTAGTGATATTGGACAGGGGGTGTACTCACTTTCATTGTGTACTGTATACACTACTGGTTACATTTTTAGAACAGCCCCATGTTTCCAGTTTTTTATTGAAATTCAAACAGTTCAAGTCCAGTGGATAACCTTAAATGCTGTGTGTATTGAACTGCAAAAAAAAAAAAAAAATGTAGATAACCAAAGCAAAAAAACAAACAACTTTCATTTAGTTTCATAGAAAATTGTCTTTTTCAGGGATAAAGAAATTGTTAATTTCCATCTTTCCTGCAGTAATGGAAGTAAATTATGAATGCAAATAATTCCTACACACTGGTGACACTCAAACCTTCTGTCCTTACCAACGCAGTGATGGAACAAACTGTACCTTCACCCTCTGATACATTATCTGCAGGAAGTAGGACTGTATGCTGCTGTAATAATGATGAGAAGAAGACAGTAACAAGGGAAGACAGACTGCTCAGGGCTTCATCCAACGGCAACATAATGAGCCACAACATTAGAAGAACAGTCCTAGACAGCGACTTCACGTGATGAAGACCAGCACCTATAACCGACGTGGTGAGGGGATTTCCCCTGCTGTGATTTAGGCTTCAGCACCTCATCTAATCAGTGTTTCCACCTCTTTCCTACATAAGTCCACACTCTGTTAGTGTGTTCTGGCTGCTGAAGCTAAAAAGTAAAATGCACTTTCTTGTGTGAGTATCAGAGTTCTTTTCTGCGCCGTCAGAGAGGCGTGAACATGGCTTGAGCATGAGCAGCTGCTCGTCATTCACCGTCATTGTCAAAGGTCACATTCGTGGGAACGTCTGCAACAGTGTTAGGATGAACTTTCTGATTGTAGAAAGAACGAGTGAGTTCAGCGGCTGATTGAGTCAAAAATTGAGATTACATTTAGTTCAAAGAGAAGATTAAATTATTTCTTGTTTTTAAAATCTTCAACTGTTTATTTATTCTGTGCTTTAATTTCAGAAAAACTGAGACATTGAATCATGTAAAGGTTAAAATGTTCTAAAACTGGTCCTGCATCTGTGATGTAATTGATCGAGATTGTCCTCCTGTAAAAAGAAACAGCCCATAGTCTGTCTGTGCAGCAGGTTATTATGACCTATAGTTAGGTTTTGTTGCTAGGCGACATCTAGTGGTCATAGTAATTATGACAGGAGCAAAGGGAAAAGTGCGGTGACGTAGTATAAAGAGAGACAAAGTCCACGTCAGGACGAGGTTGAGGTGGATGGATGAATATGATACAGGAGAGCGCGGTTTGATTCCCATGTGAAACTAGCAGTTTATGTTGTTTCTTCATGACCGTTCTACAAAGTTAACCACGTTGTTATTATTGTAGCCATGGCAACATAGATTGTCTAATGTTGAGGAAGTACTTATTTTAACCCAAATCACGATGTTTTCATAAACATAACCAAGCCATGAGCGTTATTATAGTAATCAAAGGTAGGGATGCCACTCTCAGTACAGTCTACATGTTTATAATTGTAACCATGACAACAATGGTCTGGTGCACCTGCCGTAGGGGCACTATCTGAGGAGACACTCCTATGGGTGGTATCAGAGGGTTGATGGTTGGAGGTTGGAGGACTAGATTAGACCAGATATTAATCAAGGATCCCAGTTTCACCCTGATATTTCTGGTTTCCATATGGAGCTGTGGTGAGCGGAGGGTAACAAAATAAATCACAAATTTTAGAAATCAAATTTACTTTACTACTCCGTATTCTACTCATGGAGCTTACTAACATGAAATTCCTGATGTTAGTCATCTTTGTGAAGACACTGCAGCTGCACTGCCGAAAGCACGACTTGTTTCCGAGGACAGTAATGAGTCTGTGTGGATTCCACAGATGGACACTGTTCTCACACTGCTGACATCTCACCTCTGCTGTGAATTTTGGGTCACAGTATTCTGTTTAATGTAGTTCTGTGGTTTAGCAGTGAGATTGTACAGAGCTACCGGTGCAGGCTTGAGTCCCTGTGAACGTGACAGGAGCCTCGTATAAAACACAGGTTGCTTTAGTAGAGCACATCGTGTGAGAGGTGTGCAGTTCTCTCCCACGTATTTTATGCTTTATCCCAAAGACATGAATCTTTTTAAACCTGTCACATTCCAGCTCCCTCTGTAGTAAACAGGTATATTTTTCTTTAAGATGAACATTGACAGTGCAGATGAAACATGGTGATGGTTAAATATTGAGCTGCAACAAGCGTGGAATGTGTTTACCGACTCATTTTGTTCAGACCAATAGAAGATATGGCAGCAGAGTTAAAGTTATAATCTGTTTTTATAAACTTTTCCACATTGAAATGTCTAAAAACAACTAAACCTCTCTTCTATATATAGTTCAGTTGTCTTCTTACCAAAAATATTTCCATCAGTTCTCAAACCAGAGGAATCTCACCTGCCAATGACATCATATCCTCTATGTGCATGTGTCAGTGTAGTATCTGTCTGACAGAAGCTCAACATTGACATTTAGATAATCATTTCTTTCTAGATAATCATACATCTCCTTAGTGTCAATTGTGTCCGAGAAACTAAACTAATTCAAGCCTCTGCTGCTGCAGACTGATTTTGAATAAAAAAATTTAATATTTTTTTAAGCTCAAAAGCTGAGCCTTAGTAATTTTTATTTTTGTTGTTGATGTATGAAGTAAATCACATATAATCATTACCTTTAATGCGGTGACAGTGATTCTGTTTGTGTTGAGGGCGATTTACCACTGCTTGACATTGGTTTTATGATTTGGTTTGTTTTGGTATTTGTAAAACACAAGACTACACATGACATAATGCTATGATAAAATTACAGGCAGCAGTATCTGTCAGCATCCATAATGAGTATATGTTGGTTGCAGGGATCCATACAAGATTTTTGAGATAATTTCTTCTTGTATTTCTGGTGGGCCCAGTCTTCTTATACATAAGCAGGTTGAGAAAAGAAAAGAAAAAACAAAAAAAAGTATTTGTGAGGAGTGCTTTTGCCTTAAAAATGTAACTAGAGATACAGTGCAAGCTTTTGACAATATGTGTTTGTACTTAATTTATTTTTTTATCTTTATTTTTTTTTGCGAATTCTTAGCCGGTCAAGCTGTGTTGTCCTTTATTTATATATTTCAGTGTTTAATTCTCCACCCTGTATTGTTTGTATTGGTATTATTTTTTTTAACATTGTCTCTTGTTAAATTAAGTATTTTTCTTTTGTATGTGGTGCAGATTGTTTTCAGATTTTCTTTCATCAGATTAATCACTTCTGGCATTAGCAGTCTTAAAATGTCTTAGTAGTGGAATACTCTTTTCAGCTGGGAATGTGTGTGTTTGGCAGAAACTGGTTCTCTGTAAAATGCTGAAATAATGTCTAGTTAACATCAAATACCTGTGACTCCTGCAGAGTCATTTGACCTGGGACTGAATACTGATTGTGCCCTTTCACATTAATGACAAAAACTTGCTGTTAGTGGGTGTTTTTGTCCAGTGTGAAAAGAGCTTAAGACACAATTCTTACAACAAAAGAGGAAGATAAAATCCTCTTCTTTATTTCTTCTGCGTCTCTTAAGCAATTTCCTCAAAGTTCTTTTTTATTTGATGATTTGATATCTATAATCAGCCGATCAGAAGACCGGCTCTGAACCTCTCTGAGTGTAATAAAGATAAACATTTAGAGAAACCAAATCCTGGGAGGTTGGATCGTGGGCCCAGGTGGACGGGACTTTAGGCGTTGCTGAGAGTGGTGACTGTTTTTTTGTGACATCACAAGGTTCCAGAAGTCCTGACGGCTTGTTTTAAGGCTCAGTTTCTGAATACAGGCTGTGTGCATTTCTCTGTGGACTGAGCGCTTTGATACTTTCACTTTGTTAACATAGGACACTTGGACATCTACCCTTATATTATATGGGACTTTTAAAATTCCCCTCCACACGTTTTAAAGTAGGCCTATGTAAAGATACTCTGCTATGATTAATATTTTGTTTAGCAATATTTTGTTTTCCCACATGAAATGTAAAAACACAGAAAGAAAAGCAGCTGGAAACACATCTATGCTGACTTCCTCATTGAAAAATTCTGTACCAATAATGTGCAGAATTTTAAACATCAACATGTTGCCAGGCATTGTTGTTGCTGTTATCTCATTGCAAGACAGTCTCTGGATTTTTACAGAAAAAAATAATGGTCATATTTAACTTGAATTTTGTAGGTCCACATTCTTATACTAGCAGTAACTTAGTATTGTTGTGTGCATAGTTTGGAGCATTAATGCTAAAAGGTCTATAAAATATGAATGTGTTACTTAAAGCTATTATGAAAGTACATACATATGCACACTGACTATGAGTCCAGGCCCAAGCTGCTACATGTGTTCATTTCAATGACAGCCTTGATAGCTTCACCACCTGGTCCAGTGGTAGCAGAATTGGCCCATAAGGATGTGATATCTGAGCACAGATTCCTTTGATGTGACGTAAAAAGATTAGTGTTCATTATATTCAAGTTCTTAATGTGGCTGTTATGCTACTCATGAAATTATGTACAGTAGTGAGTCTTTCAGGAGCAGAATCAGTTTCAGGGAAAGCCATCTTTTAAAAAAGTCTCTCAGTGTTTCTCACAGAATTCAAATCTTTGTGATGGAAACTGACGTGTGTTACAGGTGTTATTATCAAACGATACTGCACTGCAAATATTTTAATTGCCAAGTATTGCCAAGTAAAGCTCCATAGCTTCATGTTGTGTCAAACAAATAAGAACCGACTCAGGTCAGCTTGGTGAGGGTCAAGTACATATTATGATTAGCCAGTGACCCCAGACCCGGCACACGCACATAGCACGATCTCGTGTGCACCCTAAATGACAGGCACACTCAGAGGGCCAGTAAAGAGACACACAGGGGCGGTAAAAACTTTATGGATTTTTTAACAGTCCATCGGCCCACTGATGTGGCGAGATTTCTCTCTGTGCTCCCAATGACCAGTCAGTGACAGACGGGTCTGTTGTCAATGTGTTTGTGGGAGAGAGAGAGACACGGGGAGAGAGAGGGAGAGAGGCAAGGAGAGGCTGAGCACAGCGCTACAATGAAGTAAGATTTTACCCATTGGAAACATAAAAAATAAATAAATAGATGGATAGAAAATCAATATGTAGCAGTCAGGTTGCTACAAATGAATCAATGTATGGGAAATGCTGCCATTAATAGCTATATAAAACTCACTGCATTTGAATTCATCAGGTCACTGATTCACAGCACTGCGACTCGCTGACTAAAACACACAAACAGCACCTAGCAAATTCAATAAGTGATACTTGCTGACATTAAGTGTCAATAAGGGATAAATCCGAAAAAACATATGGTTAAAAAAAATCATAGAAAACTATAAAAGTCAAGCTGAAACTATTCAGATTACATATTCATAAATATTTAACTGTACCAACATTGTTGCAGGCTAGGCCTAAGTTAGGCCACAACTGAAATGTATAGAAATATAATGAAAATAAATTCTGGATCAGACTCAGTATTAAAGACACAAATCAGGTTTGGGTGGTTATGCTTGTCAGTCCAATTTTATCAAACAATGTGTTTTGCAAATAGCTCTGCTGCCATTAGAGTGAGCACCACTGTGTGTCTGTTACTCTTGTGTATTTGAATAACATGATGAAAATCAGCATCTGTTAAACATGTCACTCTGCAGTTTATCCATGACACCTGTTTGTTTTCCTAACACAACTTTGCTTCATGTCACTTAGTGTCATATTTATGTTGAATTTAACCTAAGTCTGACTGTAGACTGGAGCGCTTTGTTTTCAGTTTGTTATTCACTTTTAGAAAGCAAGAAAAATATCTCTGTGATTAAACTATTTGAGTGAATGATGAGTACAAACAATGCACTGTTAGTTCCAGAAAGGTCAGTCTCTCTGAACAATTCTGTTCATTAAAAGAGACAAATGTAGTGGAGACAGTTACATCATTAGTCCTGTTGAACAGTCTACTCCTGTGTGTATTTTTGTGTGTGACTTATCTTCAGATCCTCTATCTGTCTCTCCGTTTCACTCTGTCTGTTATGATGTGCTGATTTATAATGTGTTCTGGCGGTGGTGCAAAGATTGGAAATGTGTAAAAATTTGACTAGGTGTTAGCACAAACAAATATGAGAGTGTGACACTTACAAATAGACACAGGAAACTGCAACGTATCAATGAACAAGGCAGAGACACAAAGACATGCAATTAGTGGCCATTTTACAGACTGGGCTGACGAGTCATGTTTGAGATGAGTCAAATAGTCAGAACACAGATTCACAGCAGTGACTCGCTGTTGTGAATCTGTGAGAACACAACTACGACTGAGCATGTCTGCTCATTATTAAACACTTAATATTTGTGCGCAGGCTTGCTGATTGTGTCACTGCAGTTGACTGTGTGTCAGCTGAGTATGACTCACATTTATCTGCTCCCATTTTTATCTGGACCGCAACAGCGAGGCCAGCCCTATAGTCGTGACTGACTGACTGACTGACTGACTGACTGATGATATTTCCACCACTGGTCAGCGGAGTGCTGAACCGCAGTCTACTGAGCAGCTCTGGTTTCCTGGCTACTCGGTAGACTGCAGGGAAGAGGAGTAGCACTTCTAACACACTGAGCCTCACCTCCATAACAGCAAATAAACAGCTTTCATTACATGTATCATTATTACTAAAAGAGGCAGAGGAAGAACTAAACATAAGACACACTGAGCAGAGAGAGAAGGAGAGAGGGAGGGAGAGAGAAGTCATGGGTAACGAGGCTTCGTACTAACGACTATGACCAACTCCATGTATCAAACAGAGGGAGTTAGACATAAAGACCTGCCTCTAATAAAAGTCTGTTACGTTCTTGAGTCTGGACTAAACTGTTGTGGATCCAGACGGAGGCTGTGCTCTGTGTCAGAGACTAAATAAGAATGGCCCTTTGCTGCTTGCCATTCTCTCTCTCTCTCTCTCTCTCTCTCTCTCACTCACTATGACTGAAATAAAGGCAAAAGTCTGAAAAATAACTGTAAAAAATAAGACAGATCGTGTGTCTCTTCTAACTTTCTCTCTGATAATTTTACAGTCTTTGTCTTCAATTCTTGTGTTTGATGATTTTGTTAGACAATGTCATGTCAGTGATATTAGGATTTGACCAGAGGCGGGTCCAGACATGTATTAGGTTTTGACCTAGTCTTGTTAATTTAGTACTGACCTCAACCTCAGATTAAGTACCAACCCATTTCAGTCTCCATGGAGTTTTATTTTTTTGCCTGTTCACTCTCCTCTCCTCTGGTTCTTTATCCCTATTTGCTTTGATAGTGAAATCCCCTCCACTTGTCTCACCTAAGAAATACTGTAAATGGGGAAAATGCTTGAGTTACAGTTGATGACAGAAAAATTGAGATCACACCAGAGGCAAAATTGAGATGGCTGTTGAACTGCGAAAAACCACCCTGCATCTTTTTGTAATGTGCTACTTTGTGTCCTTATCTCCCCTTCCAATGGTCCTCATGTTTAAATTATACTCGACAAATGGGACATTACAGAAGCTCCAGACAAAAAAATCTTTGTGGGTGTTTGACCAAACAAGCCCAGACTTGACAACTTGATGACGCAAACCATCAGTTAAAGATTATATGCAATTAAAGTGATAAATCTCTTCCTAGCATATACTCTTTTTCAATGAATACTGATGGATGAGTTTCAAAAAAAATTCATGTACATGGAAGTAATTCAGCAAGAACCCCGCTTTTATCTTTACAATAGGTTAGAACTTATTTTTCCTTCAGATCGTGGGTGTTTTAAGTAAGTGCTGCAACTGCCTCTGGGAGAAAGGTTTTGACCACTTGCTTTGTACATGCAGAAGAAAACAGTGGGAACTGTCCGAAAATCCATAGCAATCTGAACACCCCTATGCTGTAAAATAAAGTTTAGTGAGTCGGAGTTGGAGTTTGTTTGTGTGCCCAGTTTATTAATGATATCATTGGAAACTGACACTTTCACAAATTTTTATAGACTTTTATGTGATTTCTTTTTATCGTCTTTTTTAATTGTCTTTTTATCTTTTATCGTCTCCATATCACCCTTTTATTACTTTTACTGTGTTTACGTGTGTGTTTTTATAAGTGATCTTCTGCCTCTAATTGTCTTTACCTATATTGAAATATATTGTTTGTCCTCCTTCAGTAACTCTACCTTTTTTCTGTCCTGCTTTTGACTTTCACTGCTTTTGATTTGTTTGTCAAAGCACTTTGTGAATTGTGTTTTTAAAGGTGCTATATAAATAAAATTATTATTATTAGTATTATTATTATTAATACACCCAGCCCTAGCCTGCTCTGAATGAATGGCTGCACTGGGCTTTCATACTGGGACCAGTAAGATCCCGACTCTTTTAGTATTTCTTACTAACGTGCTTGTTTTTTTGTTTTTTTTTTAGCACTGTGCACTGCTGTCCAGTCCTGAACGACACTGATGCTTCAATGTAAGGCTCCCTTCTGCATCACACCTGCCAGCACAGGTAATGATGTATGACAGCACACACACACACACACACACACACACAGATGCATAAACACAAATACTATGTGTGCTGCAAGGGCTGGAAAAGAGCTACAGGTGCCAAATAGGCCAGTGTGCTCATGTGTGTTTGTGCTTGCTTGTGTGTGTGTGTGTGTGTGTGTGTGTGTGTGTGTGTGTGTGTGTGTGTGTGTGTGTGTGCTCACAGCCCACTCGGTCCAGAGGACAACTGGCTGAGTTTAGGTCTTTAAACGGTACTGGCTCTGATTCGTTGTTCAGGGACTTGGTGGAACTCCCAGGAAGTAGCGTTTTAAGCCATAAACAGCCAACACACAGAGCTGGAGCACATTATTCAATTTTCATTTCATTCATGCTTTACTCTGTCGGCCGGCTAAAAGCTGCAGCTTATCACCACTGTTCTGGACTCACAAAGCTGGGGAAAAAAAGAAGGGAGGAGGACGTCTGAAAAATTTGATAAACCCATTTTTTTTCTGTTGGTTATGTTTCTATGTATTGCAGTGCAGTGTTGTAGAAATTATTACTGAATGTGTGCGGAGGTGTGTGTGTGTGTGTGTGTGTGTGTGTGTGTGTGTGTGTGTATAATATAAATCTGGCAAACTGGCTCATGTAGGCCTATACATGTTTGGCAATTGCATGCATTAAACAAAGCTAAATCCAAATGACTGTGTCTTTATAGTAAAGCCTTACTGACGTACATGTGGACATGCTCTTCTGAAGTAACTGTTAACAGAACGAGGAGGTTACACTCGCGTGGTCAGTGTCTTGTTTCTGCTGGTGATTGTTTGCTTGGTGATGATAACTGACAATCTCTCAATATTGTCATCTGTATTGTTATTGCATCTGCTTGTGTGGATAGTCCTGACCTACATATATCATTTACTGTTTGTAGATAGTGATGATAAAGACAGAAATAGTCAGCTAAGATTTAGCAGCAATGTTATAACAGTGACAAAACCACGAACAAAGATACAACGTCATTCAATAATCAATATTTTTCCCAATGACAACATTTTCCTCCGTATTTTATTTAGTGTTTTTGTGTATGTTGTGTTTGAATGAGGATTTAGAAACATATGAAAACATATTGAAACACTGGAGGCAGCTGTAGTGAGTCGCCGTGATCGATGAACGAAATTTGAAATCGTCACATCGTTTCCCGTGTATTGATTTATTTACGAGAACATCAACATTCACTGCCACAGATTATCATTTATGGTCGTGCTGCTTCTCCTGCTCTGCTCTCCTCTGTGCTCTGCCTGGGGGAAGTGTGCGCGCACACACACACACACACACACACACACACACACACACACACACACACACACACACACACACACACACAAACACACACACCAACACACAGCAAATAGCAGAGCCAGGTGAACTGTACTTTATGTCGCTGTGAGTGCAATAAAAAATAAAAGGGCAATAAGAACTTTATCAAACATCCTGTTCAACAAGCAACTACAAATGTTTTGTTTTCAGATGTTTTACATGTTTTACACAGTCACAGCGCCGGTTAAGCTAAAGGCTAATTGGAAGGAAAAAGCTGAAACGAAAGCTGTGTGTATGTGGTCTAACTGATGATCTTAGTTTGCCATGAACTGTAAAATGTTGCAGATTGCTGTAAACTGGGCCACAGGCTGAGACCCCCCCTCCCCTTCCCCTTTTCTTGTGAACGTTACTGTTGCTGCTCTACAAACAGTGTTTAGTTCACAACTAATCCTGTTTTGAATATAATAAAGATAATAAAAAAACACAGTTCTTCAGTCATGAAGAGCAACTAGTAATATTCAGAGCCGGACTGATAAGGGTCTGGATAAGATAAATATAAAATGTCTACAGCTGGTTAGTGGTTTCGCCCCTGAACAACCCTTCACTATAAGTTTACCCAGCATTGTTTTGTGATCATTATTTTTTATGGCGCTCAGTGAGATCAGACGCACAGATGTGGATTGTTTCATTTTTACGTGATGTCTATTCATTAGTATGGAGAGATTTTTAATATCATCCTTCTTTTTCATTTTATTAGTGTCTAGGGATTATTCTACGTCAGACGTTTTTTTGGTGGAAAATTAATTATTTAGAATAATCGATTAACCAGTAAAATTGCAGATGGATTAATCAATAGAAAAACAGTCGTTAGGCCTTTTTTCTCACATCTGTTCAACTGAAAAAATTCAAGCAAAGTTCTCCTTGTTATCTTTCTCTCTCTCTTTTTCTCTCTGTTGTTGTCTACCTACTTGTCCTTCTCTCAACCCCCCTTCTCCACACACACACACACACACACACACACACACTTTCTCTTGTTCTTTTTCAGACAGCTCTTTGGGTTATAATAACCACCATGATATATGATGTTGTCTGACCAAAACACTAAAAAGTCCCACAGTGATTTAAACAGAACAGTGTGCTCAGACACACACACACACACACACACACACACACACATACACACACACAATAATGCCCACATTGACAGGTTTTCTGTTGTCTAAGTGTGTTGGCATTTTACACTGGACATGTAACACACAGGCAAACAAATACATATGCATGTGGACTCGAGCACATGGTGTAACCACACATGATCTTACATATACACAGGCAACGTGTTCTTACTGGGGACGTTGTTATGCATTACATTAAAAACATTAAAAAAAAGTTTGTTTGTTTTTTTCTGACAACTGACAGAAAGTTTTTGTATCTCAGACAATGAGAAGTCATGTACTGTACGTTACAGCTATCTCCTGATTTGGTTCAGTTTGATTCATAAAGTAAAGAATTGATTCATTTTGAATCTTGATGAGTCAGTTACATCAAATAAATATCAATGTTGCATCTCAGAATTCATCTTGGGAACTTAAATTTCTTATACATCCAAGTCAGCAACACTGTTCCTTGAACATAAAATAGTGTAAAGTCCACATTATAGGCTGAATTTCACAGTATAAAACTGTAGACCAGAGATTCTTATTCTTAGAAAATGCAAAATGATTTAAACATAACATTTTACATACAGCTACACATGGACTGTGAGCGGAGGTGCAGACATTCATGTTAATGATCACTTTGAGCACAGCCAGGACAGAATCTGCTCACCAGTTCATCTGCGCTGTTTGTGCTGAGAGGACATCAGCCTGATATCTGCAGACAGCGGGTGGTTAGCTGGTGTTAGCTGCCCAGCAGGGACAGACTGAATAAAGCAGTATTCACACACTGTTCACTCCACGTCCACGGCCTCACATCTCCATAGCCAGAGATAATATCTCCTCTACAAACACTGTCCAGGCCCAGAGGCAGCAAAACAGGCCCAAACCATGACGCCCCCTCCACTGTACTTCAGCTGTGGATGATGTGTTCATGTTGGTATACAGTGAATGTTTTACATCATACGGAGCCTTGCAGGTTTTTACAGTTCAACTTTAGTTTCATCAGTCCACAAAATATTTTCCCAGTAGCGTTGTCTAGCGTCGAGCCGCTGTTTGGTGAAATTGAAGCAGCGCAGCGTGTTGTCCTGCCACGGACACCGTGCACCGTGTCGGCCAGCCCCACTGACTTTTTTATCCGATAGCCGTTTCCTCATTCAGGATTCTACATTGTGCTTTTGTATACGGGATGAAAATCATGTCATATTTTGAAACTGAAAATAAAAGAAAAAAGGTTTGAAAGGTTGAAACTCTGTTTGACATTTAATAAAAAAAAAAGGTTTTGTATGATTGAAACAAGGTTTTGAAGGCTCACATAATGTTTGGCTTCGCTGAAAACAAATTTCAAATCTCTGCAAACATTGTTTTGTGTTTGAGTTTTCCTGTTTCACAATTGCTCTTCACTCAAGTGTCTTAATAAAAGGTCTCAGTACTCACATTTATGTGATATTTCCCTTTTACTAAATTTCTTAACATTTTTACACATTTTTTCACTTCGTCATCATGGGGCATTGAGTGTAGACTGAATTTAAGTGATTTTTTGGGGGGCTTTTTATGCCTTTATAGACAGTGCAGTAGAGAGAGACAGGAAATGGGGAGGCAGAGAGAGGGGGAATGACATGCAGTAAGGGCCGTCCGATGCCGGACTCGAGCCGGGGCCGACTGCAGTGAGGACTGTAGCCTCTACACATGGAGCGCCTGCTTAGACCACTACGCCACACGACGCCCCAATTTAAGTGATTTTAGCACGAGACTCCAACATAGCAAAATGTGAAAAAAGTGAGGGGGTCTGGAGACTTTCTGAATGCACAGTGTAGGGCAACACCATGCATAGGCAATATATTCATGTTTGTCACAAATCTCAAAAGTATGCACATATAAAAAAAAAAAAAAAACAGACAATGAAAAAGAACCATGAACAGATGCCGGATGATCTTTTCTCAACAAAATTATTGATTTGTAAAAAATGAAATCAGGGATTTGTGAAAAATGCTGTTATTTTATAAATGTCCACTGTAATTCTTTTACCAACCGATCAATCAATACTTATCATTGTTGTGGTATATATTTCAAATGTATAGTCTTCATTTTATGTTTGTTGTGTTACTCTGTGATCCATTCATACAGTGTCATGGCTTATTGGTCCTTTCCATCAAAACCTTCTAGGGCTCAATTGTGACCCAGAGTAATGGATCAGTGTGAAAATAGATAATACAGAAGTAATTGAGGACCAATGGAGTAAATCATAAAATAAATAAATAAGTAAAATACGAAACAGAAAACCAAACTAATCCAAATGACTAAAACCAAATGTTTGGGTGTACCTGCATGATACTCAAATATCTTTAAAAAAAGGGGGTGTTTGGAAAAGAAGACATAAAAAAAAAAAAAAAGATATTATACAATTTACTACTGTATACTATTACCAAGGTTAAGTTCCTAAAGTTTTGCAAAATGTTTTTCCCACTCACCCTGTATATGAGCACCCTGCCACCAGAAAATGATTCTTCTTTATTTTATTTTGGATTAATGCTGGGTTCTAAACGCTGCAGGAGAGCCGTTACTAGAAAGTGGTTAAAACCAGAAAAACCTACAGTGGACGATTGGATTAACATTTATGAAATCTTTAGGATGGAAAGAATGACTTTTTATATTAGATAATAATACTAATACTAATACTACTTCTAATAACAATAATAATAATAATAATAATAATAATCATACAAGAAATGACATGACAACATGTTAAAACCATTGATGGTTAAAGGCTGAGGTGAAAAGAGAAGTTTTGAGCTTTCTTTTAAAAATACAATTATAGCAGGAAAGGTGAATAATGTACATCACTGTGCATCCATCATTTGTGTAATTAACCGTCCATTTCTATACTTGAATACTGTTTCACTGCGTGTGTGTGATTGTGTGTGTGTGTGTGTGTGTGTGTGTGTGTGTGTGTGTGTGTGT
>NW_019174522.1:911240-911482 GCF_002260705.1 Seriola dumerili | reverse complement strand
ATATTAGATAATAATACTAATACTAATACTACTTCTAATAACAATAATAATAATAATAATAATAATAATCATACAAGAAATGACATGACAACATGTTAAAACCATTGATGGTTAAAGGCTGAGGTGAAAAGAGAAGTTTTGAGCTTTCTTTTAAAAATACAATTATAGCAGGAAAGGTGAATAATGTACATCACTGTGCATCCATCATTTGTGTAATTAACCATCCATTTCTATACTCCAAT
>NW_019174522.1:849332-911215 GCF_002260705.1 Seriola dumerili | reverse complement strand
ATTACTTGAATACTGTTTCACTGCGCTGTATTACTCCTCCTCACTCCACTGTACGAGCGACTTATCGCGCCGTCGTGCATTGTCACAGCGACCTGTGTGTGCTGTGTTGTGCTTGTGTGTGCTGGTATTGGTGTGTGTGTGTGTGTGTGTGTTGTGGTGTGTGATGTGTGTTGTGTGTGTATACGTGTCACGAACCCCCTCTGGTGCTTATTTGCCATCTCTATGACAGAGCATACAGCTGCATCTCAAGACAAAACTAGGCCAACAGCAGCTTCTCTGTGGAAGGAGCTTTACCCAAAGTTTTACCGAAGGGACAAAAGAGTTTGTATGTATTTACATTTTCTCTCTGTCTCTCGACCGATGAGCCCTGAATATCAGTGAAGTATCTGATGAAGGAGGGAGATGATGACTTCAGAAGTCTTCGAGTCACTCACAGTTTCTCGGCCAAATCGCCGTGCTGTTTTCATACATAGAAAATCAAGATAACAGCACAGCAGGCTTTAAAATATGCGAATCAGTTATTGTCTCTAAACAGTGCAACTTTTCTCTGTTGGCTGCTCAGATGCTCACAGCTCCAGGCCTGAGTGTCAGTGAAGTTGGCTAAACTACTTTTGAAATTGATGCTGGCACAAGCTCCTCTACTTCTGTCCTCTGTGATCGACTCTTCGGCTGACATAGCTGTCAAAACGTCCTGCTTCTTCCTCACAGGTAAAACATGATACTCATGTAGCTGTTAGAAGAGGCAGGGTGGTGCAGCTCACACAACTGCACTGTAACTGGGCAAAAGCAAAAAGCATCAACCACGAGCACATGACAAATGACCCAAGAAGACCTGGAAGATGGATTAAGACACTCTGGAGGGCAACCAGAAGGCAGAACTGTTCTCCGGAGGGTGGCAGCGAAGAAACCAGAGCAGGCACCCAGTGCTGGCGTGTCAAGCTGGCTTATGGCAACAGGAATTCAGCGAGTCCTACCATAGAATCGCCACAATTGGATGGTTGCTGGAAACCAGAGATGTGAGTGGAGACTGGTGTGGAGGGCAGGCAGACTGTGTCTGGCAAGAAAGCTGACTCAGGACTTGATGGTGCTGTCCAGTGGAGGTCAAAGTCAAAGTGGCATGGTGAGGTGGGTCAGGGTGGAGGAAGTGCATTGGATCTGTTGTTTGTGATCTTAGTCGTCCAGGTCATGGTATTTCTGGGGCTTTACGAGGCATCTGGACTTGCTTCAGGTGTAATGGCTCAGGCAGTTTGGACTCACATGCAGTGAAGATACTTTGAGAACAAAAGCAGGCTTAAAAGTAGATGAGATGACTGTTGACTGGCAGGAACACGTGTATGAAAAAACACATGCTGGTAGCAGGAACATGAGGAAAACTTGTTGGAACAGGAACAAAAATCACTCTGGAGCACCACAGGAACCTACAGCAGTGAGGAGAAGACAGTAGGATACCGGTTGGATCCAGGGACCACTCAAAGGCTGAACAGAAAAGATGGCCGACTGATGATCTGGGAGGTCAAGCAGTGTGTGAGAAAGAACTTTGATTTGGAGATTTGGAGCTGATGTTGGCCGGACGGCCGACAGGACATCAGGAGTAGAAGACGGCCGGACTGCTGATTGGAGAACAGCTGTTATGTTGGCTGAGAGCACCAACTCAGGAACAGATGAGCCATCGGCCATGACCTCCGATACAGGAACAAGTGGGACATTGGCAAGATGACGGCGGGAACAGACAACACAGGGTCCAGCTCATGGTCCAGCTGGGTGTCGGGCATGGTGCTGGGCAGTGGAGGCTCTGTGATGCTGGGCAGCTCGGAGGATCAACATCTCCGTGACTGACCCTTCCTTCTAGGTGCTCTGACCCCCCAGATACCTTCCTGGAAAATCGATGCAAGTCCCAGGAAAGGAGACTGCTCAGGGTCTTCAGGATCTGGATCAAACAGGAAGCTAGTGAGGCTGGTGGCGAGCTGGACTGGAGCTAGCTGATTTCGGAGCAGATAGCATGTTAGCAGATATTGGAACAGTCAGGAAAGCTGGCTGGTAGCTTACACAAAATACTGCACAAGAGACAATATAGTCTGCCATCATTGTAGCACAGCACAACTGTGTTTTGCTCTGTCTCCTTTTAATTGTTGTCTGTGAGCTTCTGTTAAGCTGCTAGTTCTCATTATAAAAATTCTTAGTGTTGTAATCAACCTTGATGAGCGTCTCAAGCTATGCCATATTGGGTCCTTGAATTTAAGGGAATTAGGCCTTGAAAGTCCTTCAGACTCCAAGAGTGGCAGGTAAAGTAAAGATAGTTTAATAATAAAATTGACTTTACAAACAGACAAAACAGATGACAAGGTTGTCTGGCAGTAACACAGATCGGAAAAGACATGCTGGTAGCAGGAAGGTGATTAAAACTCACTGAAACAGGAACAAAAATCACATGGTACTGGAGGGAGGAATTTATGAAGGAGTATTAGATGAGAAAAAAAAAATGAGGAGGAAGATTCTTTTTTTTTCATCATGCACTTGCAGAAAAAAAGTCAAAATGTCGAGAATAAAGTCGAACTGACTCAGAAGAGGAAGGTTTTATAATCAAGTCATTGTCATTTTCTGTCCCATTGTCAGCGCGCAGTCGCATCCTCCCAAGCGCGCAATGTATGTGACGAAGTAGTCTGCTTTTACTTTAGGGTTGTTGTTTGTTCTGTAGGCCTCCATCCACACTACATAGCGACTAAAACCATCAATACAATGGCGTACGGCTTCAGCTTATCGTAAGAATCCACGTGCCACAGCGCATTGGTGCCTTTGTTGCGGTAACGCCTGTGTCTCAGACGCCGCCTGCCTGAGCTCCACACCTTCAGGATCAAACAACTTGATCAGTAGTTTTATTGTGTCTTGTGATACAACATATCCGCTCTGAATTGCACGCAAGTGTAACCAACGATATCCTTGCATTTGTCCATTACCTGCTGTTTCAGTTTGCACGAATGTGGCCGCCTCTTCCAAGCTTGGGTGATTTTTCCTTCTGAACAGACACAGTTTTTCGCACAATCTTTTCAATCCTAATGCTGACGACTACACTGTGTTTATGAGCCAAGAGAGAAAGAATTTCTTTGTTGCTAAAGCCGATTCTGAAGTACAATTTCATCAGTTCATCTATACAAGGTACTAATAAATGCTGTTTCATGGTTCACTTGTGTCGGGCTGTACACGTTTCTGGTGTTTACTCAGGATGACTTAATGAATTTAATGAACCATCTTTTTTCATCCTCACAAGTAATCTTTCTGGTGATTAGATTGATTGTTGATTTTTCTTTGCTTGGATAAGTGAGAAATGTTGAGTGAGTGAGTTTATATTTCTACTGTTACCCGTTTTAAGCTATATATGTGTGTGTGTGTGTGTGTGTGTGTGTGTGTGTTTGCGTGCACTGCACATGATCTATTTCATCTGCTCAAAGAGTTTTGGGACCCACTTGATTGTGCTGGGAATGCTCGGAATGTATAGATCAAATACATTACAGAATAACTCTTGTGTGATAATTTCTCAGTTTGTGCCCTTGCTGGTAAACTCAAACGTGATTGTGTTTGATTCTTTATAGATCAATACTGCTGTTCTTTCCATTTAACACATCTTACATGTTATTCCATTACAGAAAACAAAAGCCTACCCAGGCCCTCTAAGACTACTGCAATCAAAGCCATTTGTTGATGAGAATCCAACTAGTTATTAGCAAGGTCTTGTTAGCATATTGTTGATGTAATTGTAAACTTAATTGCCAATTAGGGAAGCTAATTGCTAATTGCAATGAATGGATGTGTAATTGATGTTTGGTGATTCTCTTGTTACTGTAGTGAAGCGAGTGGAGAAAGTTTCACTGGGCAGAAATGACTGGGTGTTTATTTCGCTTTATTCGTTGTTGACAGTTACAATATTTCCATGGTTTATGTTTACAGGTGTAATTAATAGATTCTCTCTGTTGAGAGCAGTGAGAACATGTAAGGCTTGCTGAAAAACACATTTGCGGTCATACTGCAGCACATACCACATACTAGGCCAATGCTTCAACATGCTGTCTTTTATTGTGTAGTTCTTAGCCTTGGTTGCTATGGGAAAAGTGTACACTTCACAGTACAGTTCGGGTATATAAACAGACACTACATAGTTGTTTCTGTGTTAGCACATAGCTAATAGGAAAGAGAGAAAGGGAGGCAGTAAACCAAATTCTTAAGTCAATCTCACAGTAAAATGGTAATGGAGAATGAGTCAAAGACAGAATGCTGCTGAGAAAGAGGAAAATGCAGCAATTCAGAGAAAGATTGAAACATAGAGAGGGGATGAATGAAGCCACACCAGATGAAGAAGTAACATGAGTAACTGTTTTGTTCTATGGAAAACAATATGTTCCATATGTTGACCCAAAGTGACTCTGAGTAATGCTTATAGAATCGGGAGCGTGTCTATGTTCCCACAGCCCTATGTTCCCCTTTTATACCCTTTCAGAACGCTTTGCATCCACGTTCCACGGCGTCTTCACATTTATCCACCTCAGCGATCGTTTTTGTAAAGCATCATTTTCAGTTTCGGAATTCACCGTTCTAATGTGGACGGAAGGGCTAACCGGATAAATATTACCCGGGTTAGTGTGGACATGGGCTTATGGGAACATATAAGACTGTGGAAAAATAGGGCCTAATTTTCAAAACATTCTTAGAAATGTGGGAACATAGGGCTGTGGGAACATAGGGCTGTGGGAACATAGAGCTGTGGGAACATAGGGCTGACCCCATAGAATCTGTGGAATGTTTAAGCAAATCATGAATGACCCTTTTATCTAAGAGAAAAATATTATTGAAAATAACAAATAAATCAATAATGACAAAAGAATGGAATTATTTAAAGGAAGAAATAATTGATTTTTTTATAGCCCCTTTTGCATAGCCTGTTCAAGCAGGAATGTTGCGCCTTTATTCCGCCTCGCATAAAAGGTGCAAACATTGTTATCCCGCTTCTATGCTGGCAACAGCGGTAGCCACAGAGCAAAAAGAGAGCTGGCATAGCGGGACAAATGCCAACGCTGTTGAGTCACATGTCACGCCTCTGATCCTGGAACGCCGGCATGCTATCTATCTATTTAAACTCACACATTGGGCCAGCATTTTCAGGCTTTGTTCAGTTCAGTGTAAACAAGCAAAAGAATACATAATAAGAGGTCTTCTTCAATGTAGTGGGATCTTTGTGTGAAAGGGATTACTGTTGTTCATAGAATGTATATAAAGATGGATGTAGCCTCCGTGACATCGCCTTGAAGGTTTCTGAAGAGCGGTTTTGCTTGACTCCGCCTAACTGCTGGCTAATCTAAAAACTGGTGGTGGAACTGAGGTGGGCTGAATGAAGCCTGGTTGCTTAAACATGCCCACCTAGCACAAAACTACCAAACTAGCTCAAGCTAAGAAGCTAGGCTATATGCTACTCTGCGTTGTTGTCTGGCTCCTGTGGTCTCGTTGCCTCGGTTGTTCCAGGCTACCTTACTTGAGGTAAGTTAAGATGAAACTATACAACAGAACTTGAAATAATGATTCATCTGATATTGACATTACAACACAAGCTTAAAAATGCTTCAATGATTTTTAAACATATAATTTTGGTATTTTGTCGAGCTTGCAGAAATTTGGCCAGTGTTGACATGAATCTGTGTAAGATTAAATACAGTTTTAGCCAGTTCATTCATTTCAGTTTAGATTTTCACATAACTTTCAGTTAGTTTATTTGCCTGTCACTTAATTATACTTTTAAAGAGTGAATGTCAATAAGCTAACTTGTATGTGATGGCAACTATTTAGTGTTCTTACCAAAAATGTTTTATTGATACTGGCTTGGACAGCCATAATTATTGTTTTTTAGGCTTTTAAGAAACTATACCAAACTAGAAATTTAGATTAGATTTAGATTCTCATTGCAGATGCATGGGTGCATAATTCTTCACATCACTATTTCACATTGTGCGCATATTTATGGTTTTGACACTGATCAAAGTCCATGAGGGACTGAAACTTGTGTGTACTGCTAACCACAGTGCTGTGCGAAATTATTACCTTGAAGATGACTGTTGCGAAAGAAAGGTACTGTTATATTTCTTACAAGATGTTTTGTTTCTTTCAGTACGTTTGCCTTTGTGATGCCCTCACTACACCTTCCTGCTACACACAGCATAAACTGTAAGTACCAGTATTGGCTACTTGACAGCTGATACGACATTGTCTGTCTTCAAAGGACAAAAAAAAAAAAATCAAAACTCAATGACCCTCGTCCATATTTTTAGGTATTGCTCCCTTCTTTCATTTCATCCAACTTGACATAAAAAACTGAACCACCCTTTATTTTTCATCACCATATATATTCCTTCCATATTCATATTGTGGATCATTGGTGACACCTACGTCTGGTGCAAAGCTGCAGAGACCTGAGGAAGCAGCCTCAGCATGCTGAATGTCTGTGTCTGTTGGGTTCCCACTGCCTGTGAGGTAGAGCAGCGTCAAGCTGGTCACCATGGAGGACCTACACCATCTTCACCTCCAGCACCCTCCATGTTTTTCTTCTATGACCCGAAGGTGAACTGTATCTTCTTACAGTTAGCAGTGTTACTGCTTTTGAATCAGGCCTAAACACATCTCTGTCTGTCATGGCTGTTGACTTTATTCTTTATGTTCATTATGATTGGTAAAAATAATAACATATGTAGCCATAACACTGTTGCCACCTCTGATCTTCCTCATCCCCACAATCCCACTATTTATCCTCTTTCCCCTGCCACCCCCTGCCTATGATGGGCATAGCTGTTACCACCAGTGGCACCAGTAGGATTATATTTCATAGTACACACAACAACCGCCTGTCCGCTTGCAGGCTACCTTTAGGTTTCACACACACACACACACACACACACACACACACACACACATACTGTATGTCTATTCATCGAACAATTGAGTGAGCAAGAGAGAGAGAGAGATTGATTGGTGTATTTTAGGGTTAAAGTTATGACACACCATCGACTCTGATTAGCTGACTGCATGCATGTCAAAGACCAACCAACAGGCCTGAAAAAAAACAACTGCAGCGAAATAACAGGCTACAAGACACTGTTATATACTATATTTAATATACCAGAGAAAAACGTGCAGTGAAAGCCGACATGAAGCAACAGATTCACTCATTCAGCATCATCATCATCATCATCATCATCATCATCATCATCATCTTTAGAACATGTTGTGTAACTAACTGCTAAAGACAGTAATAACAATACACAACATGAAGACCAAGCCAAGCTGCTACAATATACAATCAAAATGAAACAGCATTCCTGCCTGTTTGAAGTTCATACTGCATCTGAACGTTACATCAAACTCATCAATTCCAGTATCATGTTGGACGTTCATCAGAGCTCCACATCTGCAGTGTCAACACTGGGCATCAAAGCTTTATCTCCTGCTCTCCTGTTGAATCTAGACTCGTAACATTAGTGAGTGGATGCAGACAAAAATAAGACAGGATTGCCTGTTGCCACCATTTTATTTTCAAGATAGGATGAATAGGATAGGATGATGAAAATTTACGCTTAGTGCGTACAGGATGACAGCTGCCGGTGCCACTGATTACCACTTGTACAGGCACAGTCTGTTGCTTTTATTTGACTAAATATGTTTACTTTTACATGTTATATAGTTGTAATATTGTCCACCTTTTTGTTTCTTATGTCCTTTTATTTAAAACATTCTCTCAGAGTGAATTGGTAACTTCTGGTTCACAAATCAATACATTCTATTTATATTTGCAAAACTTTTGTCTCTAATACCGACTGAAAATGTTAGATTTCACATTCAAATCGGACCATCAATTTAAAGGTCAAACAAATTATACAGTGCAGATAAAAGATAAAGCATTAATGCTCAACCCTTTTGCTGAGGGATAAAAATCTAGTTTAAGTAGAGAGTGAAAATACTCCCACACAACGTTTCAGTCTTCTGACCTTTCTCAAGACAGTGTTTGAAATGTCTTCAGAGAGGTCAGAAGACAACAAAACGTTGACGGATAATTATGCGGAGTCTATTTCTGTGAGGGCGGGAGTATTTTCACTTGATACCTGAAGATAACTAAGGAGCCGAGCACCCAACACCAGAGCCTGAGGGGGGTTTGGAGAGTGCCTTTTGTTTGCTGCTCTGATACAAGACTAGTTTAAACAGAGAAGAATATGTGCACATCCAAACCAGTGGGTCAGGTGCTGGATAAAAGGGACTTAAAATGAAAAGTGTGTGTGTGTGTGTGTGTGTGTGTGTGTGTGTGAAGTGTATTTAATCTGATCCATTTTATATGACAAAATCGATTATCACCACAGAAGCAACAGTTTAACAAATTAAACTCAAATCTTGCATTCATGAAAACATCAGTATTAAAGGTTACAAATGTATAAGTTGTTTTGTATGATTTTGGTTCACTGGGAATAAATGAAAAGATGATAGAATGATAGAACCTGTGAATGAGAACTCTGTCAAAATGTTTTGCCCTTGGAGAAAGAGAGTGTTGGGCACAGCGGTGTTCTACAGGCATGTCCTTCCCTAATAAAAGAAACTTAAGAAATTTCACATTATTGCAGAGTAGCTGGCTGATATTCATAAAAGTGGTTTGTATGTATAAGTTCTATAGATATACCACTTTGTATTTGAATGTTGTTTTAAATTTAACAGTGTGCTACCAAGACAACTAGACAACTATAAATGTACAGTTAAAATTATTGTTGATATTAAAAGAAATGTTTAACTTTATCTCAACGTTCACTGCTGCTATCTTCGGCCGGTGTGTCAATAAGTTCACCTTAACAACGACATCAAAGAGCAAGCTGTGCCCTAATGAACTATTTAGTAATGAATTGTAATGTATGTATATGCAATGTACTGTAATGTACATTAATACATTATGATCAAAACATCATCAATTTAAACCGGTACCTGGTTTAATTATTTGTAAGGTATGAAAAAAGGTGTGTGTACCCTGGAGTCAGTCAGTGTTGAAGTGAAGTGTTCACTGTCTTGTATTTTCATGTTGAACATCCACTGCTCCAGTGTGTCTGGATCACCTGGAGGAAAACTTTTCACTGACAAATAGATATGTAAAGTAATATATCAGTTCTTTTACTTCCAACACAGACTTTTTTAGATACAAACAATGAAAATTTAAATTTAAATTACTTTGGTGTTCAACAGGTCATAATTGAATTACTGGTAGACATCACAGTCCTCATATTCTATCTGTTGCTTTGTCTTTTCTTCTTTATTACTTGCCTATTTCCTACACTAATTTTTCATGTGACAGTCAAATGCAGTTTTTTTCAACTCCTCCAACCTGAACCACCATACATCACTCTCCTGTGTCATATTCATCCATCCACCACCACCACCCCCTCCCGACCCAGACCTTCTCTCACTTTTCCCTTTGCTCATTTCATAATAACTGCTACTACTAGATGTTGCCTAGCAACAAAACAAAACTATGGGTTATAATAACCTGACCAGTGGGCTCGTCTTTTACAGGAGGACAGTTGTTTTTTCATGCCATATTCACTTATGAAACATACAATTTACATAAATTTAGTACATTCTTTTGTTGTTAGTGTTAAGGACAACAATGTAAAACAAATTCAATGCAACTTACTTCTGGAGTATAATAATCTTAAAACATTTTAATTATTATTTTTTTTTTTTAGCGTTAGTATCGTTAGCATAGTCAGCTTGGGCTAGCCTTCGAGCAAGAAGCCCCGACACATAATTCTCATATTTGTCAGGAGGACAGGAGGACATTGGACATTCTGTTAGTACAATTAACTGCACAGTAAGCCATATTATTTGTCCAATATTTGCATGAAAAAAACCTCTGAAATGCACCGACACTGCAAACAAGGCCAAGAAGTCCTATTTCATGACTCAGTTTAGCCGAGGTCACTCCTAGAATATTAGCAGCTAGCCACCAAGTGGGTAGCCAACCGTAACGGCACCCACCTGTCACTCAAAGAGGCTACACCCTCAATTATACATAACTTTAAGCCTTAATCAAATCTAATCAGGTAAGTTATATAGAAATTCACCCCCCTTACAGTTGTCATGAAGGAGGAAATTATCTATAGAGACCAAAACTGTTTTTGTACCAGGCTGTAAACATGTTTACTTCTGCTGTAAAGTTGGACATTTTAACATGGGAGTCTGTGGGGATTTTCAAAGCCTCAAGGAACTGCAGTTTTTGGCACTTGTGCGTTGGCTTCATTTTTCGGCCCTGGAGGTTGCCGCTTGCTGTTGATACTTTCAGTGCAAACTTGCCAATGACACTAAGGAGGAATCCACGGCTAAAGGCAATGTTCTTTTAATTAAAATGATTTGCTTTTATCCTGTTCATAACATTGTCATGTTTTTGTGTCATACTTCCTGATACTTTGTGATCACAGTTAACTTTATCACAAGGAAAAAATGTTTTCATTGGAATCAAGATGAGTGCAGTAAGAGGAACGTGAGTAATTACCATGGGAACTCAACTATATAGTACAAAGTAGTTTAACGAACCTCTACTATGTATCGTATTATACAGTAAATGTGTGCATTGATCAACCTGATCACATTCTTCATGTTTGTACAATGAGTGATACAAACTAGTAGACTGAAAATGAATGAGTGATGTTCAGTCTGTCTGTGTTTCCATTCTTGGCTGAGTTTTGTTGTATGTGCAGAATTGATGGATTCTGATAATTTGTGCATTTTCTCATGAAATAAACACTACTGGGCAAAAGTTTTAGAAGATCCCAAATTTTCCAGTTTTTATTGAAATTTTAGCAGTTCAAGTCCATAACTAAATAACCCTGAATTTATCATTCATAACAAAGGTGCGCAGTAAATGACCGAGGTAAAAATCATTATTTATTATGCCTCTGCGCCGGCGACAGACATATTGTTCTGTTGGATTTTGGTGGTGAAAGGTCAAAGGTCAAAGTCAGTGTGACCTCACAAAACACTTTTTAGCCATTACTCAAGACTTCACGCAGCAATTATGACAAAATTTCACACAAATGGGTCAAATTTTATTTGACTCTGGATAAACAGGGATGTAAGCTGAAAATCCAGAGGCAGACAACCACGAGGAAGTGATTTGAGTTTTTCTGAGGCTTTTTATGCTTTGCATAGTGCCCTGACACCACATTAGACATTAGACTTACATTATGTTATTATCAGTAACAACTGGAAAAATTGAGGTGTTCTTAAAATTTTGACTGGTAGTGTTTCTTTGTTTGTTTGTCAGCAGGATTATGCAAGAAGTACTGAACAGATTTGCACCAAACCTGGTGGAGGGTTGGGTCATGGGCCATGGAAGAAGCCATAACATTTTGGTGCTGATCCAGTTTGAGGGGTGGATGGAGGAATTCACTTTCCTTAACACTGTGAGACGGGGCATTTTTCAACACTTTCCTGAATTTGTCAGGACATACTATTTGAATTTTGATGTAAAAAAAATCCTTGTTATTTATGGTGTTGAGATCTGGGACTTTGTACAGTTTGGTGCAGATCCAGATAAAAATATGTAAAACAAATCCAGCAGCTTTTTTTTAATTTAAAAAAAACGGACAAACTTGTGTGTGTGCGTGTGTGTGTGTGTGTGTGTGTGTGTGTGCATTTGCGCCCGTGTGCATGTGTGTAATTGAATGAAAATACATTAATAATTAGCATGTGTAATGGTTTGGTAGCTCCTAGATGACTTTGACTACATAATGATGTGTTTGGTTGGTTTGATTGTGAGAGTGAGAGAGCAGTAGTTTGTGTTTAATGACAAGAGCATAGGTGTGTGTGTGTGTGTGTGTGTGTGTGTGTGTGTGTGTGTGTGTGTGTGTGTATGTGTGTGTGTCGGGGTGTGCAGTGATGGCTGAATTTACTTTTGATGTACCAGCATAAGGACAAAGCACACACATGTCTGTACTCACACTCACCTCAGTCTTCACATTCATTTTGTTTCTGAATGTTTTGTTTTCAGGCGGATTGTGTGAAAGCTGGCTTTTATTTTGAATTGAAAATTACAGGTCTTTTACTTCATTGTTCCCCAGAGAGTGGGTGAAATTGACTTGTCACAACATGTTACTTTAGTTCCAACCATCTATCACTCCGTCTTGCTCTGCTTCAGTCTGCTTGTCCCTGATGTAGTTATACCACAGTATACTGACAATTGATGAAATGTGTGATTTGGCTCTCTTCTTTTATGTATATGGGGCACCAGCATGCCAGGGCAGAAAAAGACAGGTCTTTCTTTGCAAATGCAATTGCTGTTTGGTGGTGATGACATATGTGCACAGAGACGCAATGAGCCACAAGTCCATTTTTGGCTCTTGTACCTGGTTGCTACTTTCCTGGCTACAGCTTATTCCCTTTTTGCCAAGGTCTGTGAGGTGGCAGATCATTTTGGTATTAAATCAGTCCCAAACCATAGTAAATGAATCACAGATCCACTGCGGATACTTGGAACAGTCTATATGCTCCTCTGCTGCTCTAATTAGCTCTCACCTTCCCGCTAGTACATCTTCATAGGCTCAAATTGCTCCGAGAGGGCCTTTCATTGGTCCCTGCGGTTTCCAGCAGGGAGGGACACAAACGCAGATATGCACCCACACAATTATCATTACACACATACAAGCAACTGTAGAACTGAGTCAGTAATGTGCAGAGAGAGTACACAGTACAGTAGCACAGATTGTACAAGCCCTCTCACATATGAGGAGGAAGATGCTTATGTTTTGTATTAAATATCTTGGCTGTTAAAAATGACTGTTAGTAGATAGTTTATGTCTATGGCGTGCTACAACTACTTCACTCGAGTCTTCTGTTGACATAAACAAATTAGTCGCAGACGCTGTCACGCCTGATTTTTAATCTGATTTTTCACCCGATTTTATTATAGTATATGGCAGAGAAAAAAAATCTGAAATTTTGAGAATAAAGCCATAATATTGCAAGAATAAAGTCATAATATTACAAGAAAAAGTCATAATATGAGAATAATGTCCTTATTTTAGGTTCTGTGTTGATTTAGAGGAGAAACATCAGAAGCTTTAAA
Organism: Seriola dumerili; assembly: GCF_002260705.1. Taxonomy (NCBI): domain Eukaryota; kingdom Metazoa; phylum Chordata; class Actinopteri; order Carangiformes; family Carangidae; genus Seriola; species Seriola dumerili. The sequence goes on along the minus strand of NW_019174522.1, from coordinate 898,089 downwards.
AAGAGAAAGTGGAGCATCCTGTGAAGTTCTACTTTAGCAGAGGTTTTACAGATGTGGAGATATTTCATCTTTTGGCTCATCATCATCATCATCTTCATCAGCATCATCATCATCATCATCATCATCTTCATCAGCATCAGGACACTTAAAAGCTTGTGAAGAAACTATTTATTCTATTGTTAGACAAACAGCAGCTGCCAGAAGCAGCTCAGGCTGCCACTGACTGTCCTTTCACCAGGTTTATTGGTTCATGTAATATGAGAATGATCTTTTTCTCTTTCCAAATTTTACATTTTTAATTCTTGTAATATTACAACTTTTTTGTTGGAATATTATGACATTATTCTAAAAATTTATTTTTTTCCTCATTGTGGCTCTAATACTCGTAATAGCATGATTCTCCAAACAAACACAAGAAGTACATTGAATGAATATCCTCTTGACTGAACTGAGGACTGCTCTGTAATTGCCTATCTAAAAATATAGTACTTGAGTAGAGAACGTCAGTGAATGCTGCTTATGAAGATCATGCGAAAAGAAGCGCAAGGACATCCGGCTCAAATACACTTACATATTGTAGTGACCGAAGCGAGTTGTCGCTATGACTACTGACATTTCCAAGCACAAGGACTTATAGGAGTGTTCATGTTTATGTTTTCATGTTTGTTTTATTAATGCTGTGTTCAGGTTTGATGTTTTTCATGTTTGATTGTGGATGTGTGAGGTGGTTGTTCTGTGTTTTTGTGGCTATGACTGTTTTGGGTTGTAGTTACCAGTGGGCCACCATAACTGAGGCTCCTGTGGTGATTGATGACCTCCAACGAATGTTTGTGATCTGCGCTCAGCTCTAATGCTTAATGAATACATTAGATAAATATATCCTGTAGTCTCGCGGTGTATTATGGCACAGGACTTGCTCAAAGAAACTAAGATCTCTGCCTCGTAGTATTCTTCCATGCAAGCTTGCCACAATACAAAATGTGTAGCTCTCATTTAAGCAAAACTGTTTTTTTATTATTTGATCCAGTTTTATGGATTAGGGTTGTCAATGATGAATTGATTATCAGATAAACACAATTCTGCCTCAAAGTGGCTCTCAGTCAAAACAATAACAAAAGATGGCATTGACTGATGTCAAGGAATATTGTGGGATCATGTGAGTTGTCTTCACCACCATTACCATAAGCTCCTCCTGGTTCAGATTCATTCAGTGTCAGTGGTTCAGGAAATCAAACAGACCCGGTTTCTAACTGTTAGAAACACTGACTAAAGCAGTTTGACATTTAAAGTCAGTGTTTGAGCGACGCTGTACGGAGGACAGAGACTCAGGGAAGAGCTGGAGCTGAGATTGATGCTAACCTTTGTTCTGATTGTTTCTCTGATAACTTATGAAGCAGACGTTCAGCAGGTTTTTACCAGCAGCTGAATTATCCTCAGAGGTGTCCTCCTCTCCATAACTAACACACCAGGGGATTAAAACCAGTAGAAACACCCAGAAAGCAGTTTACCTTCATAAATCAGAGATTCACTGACGCTCTTCAGTGACACAGGACAGGACGTCTCCAGCAGCTGGGAGCTGAGCTGTCTAACATTTCCTCAGCTTGTTTCTCTGATAACTTCAGATCCAGACGTCCGTCGACTAAAATCCTTCATCTGGTTCAAATATAGAGCTGAAAACCACCAAGGTGTAAAAAGTGTATGTGACTTAAAACTAGATAAAAGTCAATGTTGAGCTTCTGTCAGACAAACACACTGACACATGATCATAGAGGATATGATGTCACTGATAAGGGACCAATGAAACGGAGCGTTACCATGATTAAAATCACAGATTTCTCTGGTTTGAGAATTGATGGAAACATTTGTGATAATGTAAGAATGCAGCTCAACAACATATAGAACATAGCTCTAGTTGTTTTTAGACATTTTAATGTAGAAAGGTTACAGATTATAACTTTAATTGTCATTAATAATTTAACCAATGAAAAATATATTGATTGACAATGCAGAAGACGAGGGGCTGAACAAATTATAAATTAATCACACCTCCTCATTTTCAAAGGAAGAAATAAGTCTGCAGCAGTTGTGAAAATCCCATGGAGTTGTTGTTGAGCAGATGTCAGGTTCACCCAGTGATGTCTTCAGCAGAAGCAGTGAGCAGCTGTTCACTTAACACAGGTCAATACTTTGGACTTTGTCTGGATAATCACTGAATATCGGCAGTCGGGAGTGGAAGCTCCACAGCAAGTCATAGTTTTGTTTTGTTTAATTCATAAGTAACATAGTATCCCTCAATCTGTTCTTATCCTCCTAATTTAGTCTGATTTTGCAGCAAGCATAGGTCATGTCAGGGAGAAAAACACTGTATTTCATAAATTACTGAGGAACTGACTATTTATTGTTAACGTGGGAGACCACTGATTAAAATTGTCATCCCTAGCTTTGGAAAACAAGAATGTAAAACAGATTTCATTACGAATGAAAACATTTGGTGTCAGCCCACTGCCAACTAACCTCAGCTCATGACCAGATGTTGACTGAAGGAAGGAGCTGAGCACTGAGAGGATGACGGGACGTGGGCATTGGAGACTGTCAGCATCATGATAATGATTATTTCTGTCCAATCAAATTCAACCAAATTCATAGAAATCCCACAGATTATACTCTGCCCTCTTACTTTATCCCCAGAAAACTGCAGCAGCACAGATCATTACAGTCAAAGCTCTTAAAACTGTTTCTTAATGTACTCCCAAACATTTTGATTTTTGATTTTTTTATCATCCCATGATGATTTAATGTTTTAGACTGGAGCTTTGGACCAGATTTCATTTTTAATAAAAGATCAATATCGCACCCATGTATCATCATGATGCAAAACATTACTACCATACTGCCATAAGTGAACATGTTCTACACAGAGGAACTGATTCTCCCATGGACAGTGAGTGGTGACTACATCAAAGAGCTTATTTGTAAACAATCAGCGTCCCTTTAAGGAACACTACATCTGTATCATCACAAAGATAAGCCCATGTAATGAAATGGAAGTCAGTGAAGACATGAACAGCATCTGTCTGGATTATCAGGCTGCTGGAGGTTTGCTGATTCACTGATGCCAAATATCTGCTGCTCTTTCGTGCCCTGTATGTGTGAACATGGAAGGGAAGGAGGTAGAAAAAAACCAAGTGTGACAGCTCTGTGTGTGTGAGTAAGACAGAGAGAGAGACTGAATCTTTAAAAGGGTGCTCCTGTCTTTGTCTTTGTTTTTCTCTTCATTGTGTGCGTGTGTGTGTGTGTGTGTGTGTGTGTGTGTGTGTCTATGTGTGTGTGTACATGTGTAAAATAACTGCAGGCTGTGATCAGAGATAACCTTCTTGGTGTCCTCTCACTGACTCTATCAAACACTCTTCCAATCTGTGTGTGCGTGTGTGTGTGTGTGTCCAGATGCTGAAACCAGATGCTTTCCTTCAGACTGCAGGCGCCTTAGATAGTGACAGGGAGCGAACAAACACAAGGTTATCGCACACAGACTGACCGACACACACACATCTCAGGTAGATTTCCCGCTCCCATTTTGTGCTCTATGATATATCATTGCTCTAATCAGCACTCTACTAATGGCCATGTCCTTTACTTTAAGGTATTTAAAGCTGAAATGAAACCAAAGCTGCAAAACTCTGATCAAAAGTAAGATCAGCAATTACTTATGAATGTGTTATCACAACATCCTGTTTTCATACTTGTGCAGTATAGAATGACTGTAATGGCCCAGGAACATGTTCAGTACTGATGTGCAACTGTATGTTGTGGATGTCATATGTGCTGTAACGTGTATGTGCTATGACAGAACCTCCACCTCTGCTGAGCCACAACAAGTCAAAATGTTTCACCTGTTTTTTTTTCAAATGAAATGAGTGTGTGTTCATTCAGATTAAGGACTTTCGCTTGGCAACCAGCACAGCAGTAAAGTCTCTATCATTATCAAACATGAACAAATACCTTGAATGACACCAAGTCCTACTTGCAAACATTGTAACACTTACTACTTATTAGGGTTCTAACTTCTCAGTATTATATTCTTACCCAGAATGAACAGTTCCAATGAGGCTAGAGCTCCTGAAAGCTTGAATTACAAAGATAGAAATGATGCCATTTCACTACTCACAACCTCCATACATCCCACAGTAATCTCAGCCTAGTTTCAGCTCTCTGGCTGGACCAGCGCTACATCCGCGAATGTCTGTGACTGAGTGAGTGAGTGATAGAGTTGAATGACTGATCAAGTTACACTGTTGGTTGGCAGAGTGTTGAACTTTTCCCATTCACCATTGCTCTTTCAAAATGATTTGGTGTGAAGACTTTCTATTAAGTCATCAGGTTTATAGTCGTATTTATCTATATTATGTATCTGAAAAGGAAAGTACAGCAGACATTAATGATGTAATATATTTATAGTCAGAATGAGAATGTAATAAAAATAAAATAATTTTAAAATAATACAAATGATAATAATAATTTATATGCTATACTGTCAATGTAATAAAATAAAATGAATGAAATAAATGAATGAATCTTGCTACGCCAATATTCATATTATAAAATGTAATAGAATATAATATTAAATAATGTAGAATGATATGATGATAGTGAGGTGGTGGTGACAGAATAGTATGTATTATTTATGTAATATAAAAATAAAATTCTAAACATGTTATATTATAATAATATAATATACACTATTAGATTATGTAACAATTATAATTTAACAATGTGAAGTTATGTAACAAAGGGTGTTGAGGTCAGGTCAGTCTGCCATGGAGGTGAACAACCCCCCCCCAGTTTCAGTGGACAGAAACCCTTTATTTCATAACAGGGCTTTTATTGCTGAGCTGCAGTAAGGGTATTATCTCATTTCCTCTTGCTGGTGTTTCTGTTGTTTACAAGATATTGAGATCTGCTAGTTTCTTTATCTTAGCAGTTACTGATGGCTTCTCTCTCTCCCTCCCTCTCTCCTGCTCTCTCTGCTCGCTGTGTCCTATGTTTAGTTATTCCTTTGCCTCCTTTAGTAATAATGATACATGTAATAAACATACAGTAGTTAAGGTAAGTTAAGATCATGGAGATGAAGAACAGTGAATTGGAAGTGTGGCTCAGTCTGAGTGACTCCCTGTAACAGGAGGCGTAGCCCTCAGTCCAACAAAGTTGTGAAAATAGTAAATCAGTAGAAATGTACATTATGCTTAACTGGCATGCTCATTATACGACAGGCACTGGGAGTTTGTCACCTCCTGTCTATATAGCCCCGACTCTGCTTAATCATATTTAGTCCTGCTGGGGACAAAATTTATCCTCCCCCTCAAAAGTGATAATGGCAGCAGCAGCTCGGGTCACGTTGGTGAGGGCACACTGAATGGCCGGTAAACACTGATGGATTTTTTGACTGGTCCACTGATGTGGTGGCCAGTGCTCCTGATGGCCAGTAGGACTATGGAACAGTCTATAGTGTAAACAACAATAAAGTCAGAAATGGACTTTCACTGTCAGCACTCGCGATCCTCTGACAATAGCTTATTTATTTTTATGCTGACAGCATAATGTGCAGTTGCATTTTCAGATTATTATCTATTAAGTAGTTGAGTTTGTAAATAAATGTTTTGGCACGCCTGGCCCAGTCATTCTTTCCATGGTACTGAAAGGGGGATTTAATTCTGGCAAGTCCAGTTAGCATTTCGTTTCGTTGTGTATGATCACATCAATCATGAGACCTCATGAAGAAAGGGCAAGGCACATGGTCAGACTAGGAAAGTAATCCTGTCTGGGATTTATGTGGGAGCACAGTCCAGCCTTGTACTAGGTTTATACCTTGTCTTGTTAAATGGCTGTGCAGCCTCACACATCTAACAACACAAGTACACACAAACAATCCTTGCAAATATAACCTCATACTTGCTGTCATGTGAAGAGACACTCTCTCACTCTCTCTCTCTCTTTCTCTGTCTCACACACACACACGCACACACACACAAACACACACACACACACACACATTCAGACACACAGTGAGCCTGTAAAGTGATGGTTTCATAAATAAATTATGTTCGTCAGTAATGGAACAGTGTGGTGTTGTGGGAACAAGGCTGACGCTGCCATGACAACCTCAAGGGTCATGTGAGGTCATCCGTAGCTGTTGCTTTGAGGCCGTCACACAGTCACCTATCTCTCCACAAAGGATGAGTATATGTGAGTCAGTGCTTGGATTTGTGGGTGCAGTATTTCTATATGCATATACAGTGGTTATTCAGACCCCTTCCCTTTCTGCATTTAGTTTATTGTTTTGTAGATTTAAGTTTAAATAATGATGAAATGATAAAAACTACCGTTTTGCCCATCAAGCTAAATCCAGTAACCCACAATGAGAAGTGAAAACACATCTTCAGAAATTTTTGTAAATTTATTAAAAATCAAAAATTCAAATCTTTCATTTACCATTAAGTATTAAGTCGATTCAATACTATCACAATATTTGGATGCAGACTTGATATGTATTGTGATTTTTAAGTATTGCGATTCCGTGTTTTGACTTATTGCAATTTTTGTTACCTTTTCTAAACACTTGAAATGGAAAAACTTGAATCATACACTTTCAGAGACGATGGATATTATGAGTCATATTTCCAAAATCAATGCACGTCATGTGTCAGGCTTTTTACGTTTTATTTCAGTGGCATTATTGTTATAAACCACTTGGCTCTGTCTTAAAGCCATGCAAACAAAACAACATCAGTCAAGTAAAATAAACTACTATTACAATAAAGTTAAATAAAGAACTGTTATAATAAAGTAAAGTGAATCAAAATGGAACAATTGGTGCTTTTATTCTGAAGTAGCTGAGAACCTGAAGCTTCCGGTCGACAGACAGTCGCATAGCAACAGTTAGCAGTTAGCTGTTAAACAGGTAGCAGTCAGCAGCCCCGTTAAACATGGAGGGAACTGGAAACCTCCAGCTGCTGTGTGAACAAGGATAACTGTTATCTGCTAGCTGTTATTACTCTATAGCTCAATGTAAATATCGATTCAGGAATCAGTGTGGTGATAAAAAAAAAATTGTTAAAAATAAATAAATAAAGAATGGCGATACTTTTTTTCTCCCACCCTCAGTATTCAGACCCTTAATTCAGCACTTTGTACAAAACTTTGGTAGTAATTACAGTGTCCAGTCTTCTTGGGTATGTCTCTACAAGCTTTGTACAGCTGGATTTGTGCAGTTTATCTCATTTTCTTTGGCAGATCCTCTCATGCTTTGTCAAATTGGATGGGAAGTGTCTGCAAACTGCCTTCCTCAGGTCTCTGCACAGATGGCCCATGGGGTTTAAGCAGCGGTTCTCAAACTTTCAAGGACAGTCCACCAATCATGTGGCAGCAGTACAGTGCATAGAATCCTGCAGATACAGGTCAGGAGCTTCAGTTAATGTTCACATCAAACATCAGAGTGGGGAAAAAATGTGATCTGACATGATCATTGGTGCCAGACAGGCTTGTTTGAGTATTTTTGAAACTGATGATTTTCATTCTCGAGAGTTTTTACTCAGAATGGAGTCAAAAACAAAGACCATCCAGTGAGCATCATGCTCTGTGGATGGAAATGCCTTGTTGAAGAGAGGCGCTAACAGAAAGGCTATGGTCACTCAGATAACCACTCTTTACAACACATCCAGCCTTGAAGCGGATGAGCTACAACAGCAGAAGACCACTTCAGGTTCCACTTGCTGTCACAAAGACCAGAAACCTGAGGCTACAGTGGGCACAGACTCAGCAACACTGGACAGTTGAAGACCTGGTCTGATGGATCTGGATTTGTGCTGAGGCGGAAGATGGTCGGTTCAGAAGTCATCTCAAACTGGTTTCATTAACATGACAGTGAGTTCAGCAAACTTCAGTCTCAAATCTGGAGACATTATGTGATGTAATCAAGTCGACATGGAGCAAAGTCTCAAAGGAAAGTGTCCAACAGCTGTGGTGTTCCCAATGAAGCACTTGGTGAGTGTATAGTCTCACCAGTCTAGCAAGGATTTACCATTCGTTCCTTGTGTCTATTATGTTTGAATAGTACTGACTGTCTGGTTGATGCTTTGATAATAACCCTTAAATATTTTACTGAACATCCTGATTGTTCTTGCTGTAATTAACCAACGTCATCCAGGTAATCTGACCAGCTTTATTACATTATTATATCACTAGTGTTATGAATATAATTATAACTCAATTTACTGTATACACTGATGATTTTAGTAGATTTATTTTGATAATTTAAATTATTTATTAACCTTTTTAAAATGTATGGTTCATGAGACTGATATTTATGGAAATAATCTGAATACCACAATTGCAAGGGTCAGGACACAGGGAACATGGTAACCAAGGTAACAAAATAAAATGACCACAGCAAATAAAACATACATATACTCTTCTCTACTACCAAAATTAATTAATTAATTAATTAAAAACGAGACAGAATGTAAACAACAGACAAATACTAAACTGCATGTCTGCAGACACAGTTTTAGATTCATGACAAAATATTGCAACATACAAATATAATACAAAACTAAATACAAAACATGGCACATTAAGTCCTCTCAACAGAGATTAAACATTCACAAAGTAAATGTGGAAGATATTTACATGCTTTTATATAAAAGAAAAACAATGAGACATGTTCAAACAATTTCAAAATTGTTAAAAAATAATTAGAACATCACTTTTTATTCTAGCCCTCTGTTATGCTTTTTTACAGAACCATTTATTTTATCTGTGTCTCATTAAAGCCATTAAAGATTTTAATCTGTGAAGAGATTTGCTCAAATCTCAACCAGTGTACTGCATCAAGCTTTCACTACTGATCTGTTAGTTTGGGTGTGGAGCACACACTGAACATCAGCCGTTCAAATCAAATAGAAAATCATTGCTCTCTGATTGTGCATTTTACTGTGTTTTATTATTTTTAGCAGCCAAGTATCAACAAACTAAAGTATCACTACATACGTGGATGCACAGTACAAAGTGGATGCTATTACATTCCCCTCGTGGGCAGCAACAGAAGAAGAAGAAGCAGATTTTCCTCATCAAGAATGTTTCAGTGCATTATATCCAGAAGATGAGTGCAAAATGGTGGCTCTTAAAAGAAATCCTTGCTCCACGATCCTAAGAGACTGACGCTAAGTGAAAAAAATATTCCGCAATTAAACTTCAAAGTAGTACAGTGGAGATGTCAGCATGGGCCCAGATGAGTTCAAGTGTTTTACCACCTCGATTTCTCCTTGAACATAGTTTATATTAGTCTATTTTTCTATTAGTCTTTTTGTTATGATCATATCAACTGGTAATGTGGTTTGCTGTGTTGCTTTTATTTTCCCGCTGTTATATATTTTTACTTTTATTGTTATAATCAAAATGCCTTCAGACATATCCCAGTGTATGTCTTCTCCTCACTGCAGCTGTAGTCTTAGTTTTATCTACAAAATAGACCTCTATATATCACTGCATGTGCATTGACCAGAGTAACTGTTGACAAGAACCTTGGCTGTGGTTCTTCAGCTAGTGACTCTTGTAGATGGCCCACATTAAACTCTCTGTAAACCCTCATTAAGGATTTTATGAAGCTCATGCTCCAGCTCTTCTCATTCCCAGTCTTCATGATCATCCTGGAACACTTGATGGTTTCCCTGATTAATTAAAAGTCCCCTGTGGAGTTCCTTTGCAAACAAACAAAATCTCTGTTTACATTCACCAAAATGTATTGTATGTATCCTTGAGATCTAGCAAACATGTGAATGTGTTTCCTTCTGCATAAAGCATGTGCAAAGCTGGTTTTTGAGTTCTGCACTGTTTGCATACATGTTTATTAGCTTGGAGTCTTTTTCTTCTTCACCGGCTTTCTTGGTGCATTAGTTTGTTTCTTGTCACCTGTTGATCACTGGAATGAATTCACAGCTCACTGAGCATGTTGTCGATACCACTAGATTCTCCTGGTGTTAATTATAGTCTCCAGAGATGCACTCGGTCTGGAGCCTGTGCTCAGCTATAGCTATCAGCTATTAGTTGGTGGTCCCTAGTTTTATTTTTATTTTTACTCTCCCTCTGACCTTCTCACCTCAGACATGACTTCAGAGACACAGACTTAAAGGCCATCACTTTAAACTTCGCTACACCCATGACCTTCCTCCTCCCAAAACCAATCTTACTGTAAACATGGGTGTTTTTGTGAGTACGCCCCTCCCTTACCTGATTTTTTCATCATTTTTGATCTTTGCACTTAAAACAGAAATTTTACTAACTTTTCTCTTTTTTCCACTTATTCAACAATTACCTTACATAACATCTCTCTCTCTCTCTCTCTCTCTCTCTCTCTCTTTTTTTTTTCTTTTTACATGCTCACATTATGGGCATATTTTTTTACATGAAATATTGTAGCTGCCAGGTGCAGCAGGTGCAGTCTCGCTCTCTAACAGACCTGTTGCATTATTTAAAAGATTTTTGGAGCTGTTAAAATCTCAAATACCATGTGAGTCTGAATGCAGCAGAAGCTATAGCCAGTTGATTTCTCATATGAAGGGACGATAGTCATCAAAGGGTTAAATGGCATCATTATGATTTGCCTGTTTCTCTGTTGTATTTGATTAAGAGTGTGTTTGGTCTGAACCTCCTATTATGTAAACAGTGTTTTGCTTTTTCATAACCATCACTACCTTTGATTTTAGGGTGTGTTCTTGTTTGTTTTTCCTCTCCTTTGATTGATCATTAACCCTCAAGCCAATCAGGAGAGAAAATCAGACTTTTTTAACAACCATGTGTATATGCATATGAAGTATCCCACATCACTAAGTGTTCTCTAGAATAAAGCAGAACTCAAAACAGGATGTTCACATATCTCGGTAATACACTGAGTTAGATGACTGAGTAAAAAATAAACAAAAGATCTTTGAAGAAACTCAGCAAAATGATGAGAAAAAGTAAAAGTAATATAAAGCCAAACCTTAAGGATAGATAAAGCAATTAAAATAAATTAATCCAAAGTCGTTTGCTTATACAGTAGATTTTCATTTCCCTATGACATTTAAGCCACAACATGTTTTATATATCAGTATTTTATCAGGCAGAAAAACAGAGACATGTTTCAACATTACAATCCCATCAGGTAAACATCACTTTTAAAACACTTTTTTTGAAAAATATTACACACTGTAAAAGTACTCAGACAGTACAGCTAGTTAGATCGTTATCAACCAGATTGAGTTATGGCCTATATCTTCTCAGCCCCACCCTTAGAAAAATTATTTTGGTTTATGGTGTCAATCTTTTTTGACCGATTACTCATTTATAAGAGAAATGTTTATCTCTGTCCGCTGGGGTAGTAGACCGAAATCGCTGCTGATAAAAACAAAATTCAAAAAGTTAAATAGGACTCAAAATTTGAGAGGGTGGACCCACCAAAACGTATCACCTTTTTGAGTGTTAATTATTGGGCTAATTGCCATCATATCTTGTGTGAAGCATTCGCACATCATTTCTAGTTATGGTTCCAAGTTCCATATCTCCAGTCTGTTCCAGCTCACGCAGATTGAGCAACAGTATAAGATGGCAGAGAGGCTATGCTCACATTCAAAAATCAAAATGACACTTCATTTTTTGGTCCCAGAGCACGTGTACCAAATTTGGTGAAATTCTGACCACCCAGTTTTGAGGTACACATTTCAGGTATTTGTGGTGCCCCCTATGGGAAGGGCTCAAAATTGTTTGATAGGCCTATTCCCAAACCTGGCCTGAAGATATCTATCAAGACAAATGGTTAATGAGTTATGGCAATAATCACAAAGCCCCGCCTATTGTGAGGATAATTTAGTCAGTGGTTTCCATGTGTTTTCACCGATCTTTCTCATTCATAGCAGAAATGTGTATCTCAGTCCCTCAAGGCTGTATACTCAGTTTGGTGCTGATAAAATAAATATCCAAAAAGTTTCCAAAATTTTACAAATTAGCAAAAAAAATCCATTATGATGGCTTTTTAAGGTCCAAGGTCACTGTCTTTGTAGAACACATTGAGCTGGACGTGTGTGTCAAATTTCAAGTCGATCAGATCTATGGTGTGATCGACTTGGCCTTTTCAAGACTGATCTTTTGACCATTTATGACAGCGCCACCATCTGGCTGATTCATGTCTCATTGCATGTTATTTTCAGTTTCATGTTGCTGGCTCTGTCCAGCTGCAATTTGTGCTGCTGCAGAAGACAAATGATAATAATATTAATACTACTAATACTACTAATACTACTACTACTACCGATAATGATAATAATGATACTAATGAAACAGATCAAACACAGTAAGGTTGTGCCCCTTCAGGGTTAGATCCCTGATGATATAACGCCAACAGTCAGCACTTTCCAACAACTCCTGTTTGTCCATGTGACTCACTTTAATCCATAAACTAACCTGAAAAGTTAGAAAAGATGTATCGATTTATCGATCGATTCTCATTAACATTCTTTGCTAGTTGTGCGTAGAGCCAATCAGAGTGTCGGATTCAGAGGCTTGGCCTGCCTTGGCTGTATACCCAGACTAAATGGAAGCAGTGCTGTTTTATGAACTCAAAGTGATGGGAAGTCATTCTGAGTTTATTGTCGTGACAGAAAACAGACAGAAGGATGTGACCAGTCACATATTTAGTGCAGCGGAGACTCTGGAGCTGATTTATAAAGCAGAAGAAAAAAGAAAACGTTCATGAATACTGCAACTTTCTGTGCTAAAGTTTTGTTTTGTTATTATGGTTTTCAGCTTTTATCCATAAAATAAGGAAAAAGTGAAGGTCCGATTTTTGTTATTTCCTGTCCAGCTCCTGTCCTCTCTTACAGTGTACAGAAGTCTTTATTTAGTGACATATGTAATTAGCTGTGGTTGTGCTGATTCTGAATGTGTGTAGCACATGGGGAAATTTTAAAAAAATACAACTTTATAAGGCAAAAGTCAAAGGTATGAAAAAACTGAGAAATCAACAGAAGAGAAGACCTCACCGTACGGGCTGCTACTAAATCGTAGACAAAAACCAAACTGTCAGGTTATGAAAGACATGGAAGAACGAGGTGGGATGCCGTTTGAAACTGAAACAACTCATTATTCCAAATATACTTTCAGCATTGTGGAAAAACCCACTGATCAGCAAGCAGGTACTATGGAAGGATGGACAGATGGATAGATAGATAGTTGGAAGACGAAGAGGAGATGAAGTAGGAGGGGGTGTGGAAGCAATTCCTTGCACACCTCTCAGTCATAAATATGGAAAAGGAACAGCGCGGCTCAGCCAGCCCTCCTACGAGCAGAATGTTATCCTGCTTCCTTGGCAGTGTGAAAAAACCTCTCGTTAAAAGAGATAGAAAACACTGAAAAAGGAATGAATGGATTTACTTACAGAGAAGTGTACAGGCAAATAAGCATATAACAATTAAGATGGATACACTGACACACTGACTGACCTCTTTGCTGTTAAGTTGCGCTGCTTGAATTTTGGTGGGCTGTGTTCAAAATTAAGTATTCGGCAGTTGATGCTGAAGAGACATGATGATAGACTAAACCTTCACACAAATGAGCACAATGAGAGAGAGGGCTTTAATCTAAATGTTTGACTCATCCAGCACCCGAACTCACCAGTGACGTTCTTCCTACGATGGAAATCAAATATTGTTTAGAGGGTTCGTCCCAACACTGTTGCAGAAGTTCCCAAAAATGTTGACAGAAACCTGCAGGTTTCTTTGCATTCACTTTCTGTCCAGTTCATCCCAGAGGAGCTCCATGGGCTTTAATGTGCTGCTGTAACAGCCTCCTCTCCCCTGGTTTCAGGCTGTCTACCAGATGTTGGAACCTGGCTGCGGGGATTTGCTCCCATTCAGCCACAAGAGCATTAGTGAGGTCAGCCACTAATGTCTGGCAACGCGGGCTGACTCACAGTCCGTGTTCCAGTTCATGCCACATGTGTTGATGGGGGTTAAGGTCACGGCGCCGTGCAAAGCAAGTGAAGTTCTGCCACACCGAACTGGAAAAATACTTGATTTATGAACCTGGCTTTCTGCACGGGGGCACTGTGATGGTGAAACAAACACTTTCATTTGAAATGTGTGAGCATTAATTTACTTTAATTCATTGTTGGAAAAGCTTCTATATATTATATACAGACTGGAAAGCTTGACATGGAGCAGGTTAGATTGTTGAGTAATGATGCGTGACGAAATGGCAGCTAATAGACAGATGGACTTACATTTGGGCTGCAGTGTAGGCGAACTGGAAGGTTTCATATGTTAAAGAGGTGGAGAGGTGACATGGTGACATGTGTCTCATTATCACTGCAACACTGCCAAACAAGACTCTTTGGATCTGCCCCCCCCCCCCCTCCTTATCCTCCCCTCCTGTCCTCCTCCTCCCCTCATCCTCCCCTCCTTCCTCTCCTTTTCCTCCTGTCTTTCTCTTCCTCTCTTCCTCCTCTCCTCCTCTCTGAACAACATTTCAGAATCTAAAGATACTCAATTTACAATGTCATAAGAAAAAAAAAATATCTTAAAATTTTATGATTAATCAATTTTCAAAATTGTTGTTGGGATTGTTCTGTGAATCAGTGGATTAGTAGAAGTGTTATAGTCCAAGCAGAGTTCCCTGTGAGGAAAATCAAATATCTCTATCTTCATCTTGATAACTGACTGATGATAACTCACTCCTTTAGTTCTGCAGACTTACATGAACGCCTGTGATTAGATTCAACATTAGTTGCATAAGAGGCCAAAGACGGTCGGATCACGGTGAACTGGAAACTCTTAGGTGTGAATGTGAGTGTGAGCGTGAGTGTGAATGTGAGTGTGTTTGCTTGTGTGTGTCGTGTGAGTCGTGAGACAGACTTGAAGTCTATCTGGAGTGAGTTTCTGCCTTTTTGCCACAGTGGATGTTGGGACAGTCTCTGAAACTACAAATGGAAATATGTTGTAAAATGTGAGAATCTGTAGAAAACAAAAACCTGAACTCATGTGTTTAAATCCTCACTTGTATTCACACACGTCAGCTCAAAACAAAAACATGAGAGCTTGTAGAAAATATTTTCACTCATGAAAATATCACCACGCCTGTTCAGAATGTGAAGTCTCAGAAAAAAATTGACATTTACATAGATACAATGAGAGCTGTGTAATTCAGTATTTATTCATATTTATCTCATATTTTACTTGAGTCCATTTTCCAGTTCAACCACAACTCTCATATTAGTTGTGCACAGATCTGTGGCTCTGTGATGTGGGGGAGCACGTGTGTGAACTCACGGTGAGACGTTGTGATTGTTGTGGAAAATGAACAGGAAAATAAATAAATAGGAGTAAAATGTTGGATTACAAGTTCGCAGCCTTTAATTGTATTTATGTAAATATCAGTCTCACATTCAGAACAGGCATGTGAATATTTTCTGTGGGTGAAAATTTCAACATACAAGTTTAAAAGCTGTCATGTTTTTTTTTTTCTGTAACTTCAAGTTGAACTTACATGTGTGAATAGTTTATACAAGTGAAAACTTAAACGTACGACTTCAGATTTTGGTCCAACATATGTACCTTCATACAGACGACCCCTCAGACAGGGAATCAGTATCTTTAGAGCCTTCATCTATTTGTCCCTGTGTATTGCCGTACAGGTCTATAATGACCCTGTCCAGTCTGCAGGTCTGATAAGGATACATGTATTTCTATAAGGGGCTCAAACGCCCTTTTGTCTTCCCATAACACTGCAGGAGAGCAGTATTAATAAGCAAAATAATGATACAAAACGCAACAGCTTACTTTGCATATGAATGACTGTTTATCCTCAGAGCTGATTTGTTCACATGCAGTATAAAGGTTTTTTTTTTTACCGGATTTTCGTCTCGTAAAAAGTTGGCATGAATCAAAGTTGAAAACTCTGATAATGACTGTGAATTTCTGAGGGTTTCTTTGCCTCCCACTGGCAGGGGGAGAAATATGCAGTGTAAATACACTTTTAAAAATAGGCCAATCTGATGCGAGGAACACCTCCTCTGCAGGTTAGAATGGTCTAGTTTACAATATTTCATTATGTATTTCAGCATCGTTTCTTTGCACATAAGAAATGTTATTTATCACAGGACACAGTCTCTGTCTATAACACTAACTCTGCCTTTCTGTTCATGTGACTGCATTCAACTTGACGAGGTCTAGTCTGCTGGCCATTGTATCGACAACTTTGGGTCTCTCTCAAACATTATCATCATGATCAGAGGTGTAGTGCTGGTTGTGCAAGTACTGTAGTGCAGCTATGACACTGACTCTGTCATGTTTCTGTGTAAATGCATCACAGATAAAGAAAGTGTCAGAGGAGTGAATGATGAATGAAAGGATGTTTTCTGTCTTTTCATCTTTACTATAGTTAACCATTTAATTCACTGAGCAGCTCAGAGACTGTCGGCAGCCATCTTTTAAGGTGGAATGTTTTCTTGCTTGTTATTCAATGCATTATTGACGTTTGGAAATCAATCGATACACCTTAAATGTCAACATGACAACCTTGACCATTTCATTAGTTTTTATTAGCTCTCTACAGGACATATGCCTACCTGCAGTTGTATGTTATTGTATAAAGTATTTTCTAATATATCTTATTTATTCTAGATTCTGTTTGTATTCTTATTTTATTCAGTATTATATTTCCCCCCTTGTGCTGCTGTGTCCAATGAATTTCCAATAAAGGTACATCTTATCTTATCCTATATGCTTTAGTGACGATCGGATCTGCAAGTGCTTAAAAATGTGGATATATTGTATTTCCACCTGATTATCTGAACTGCTGATAATTTATTTCATCACTTGGAGAGTGAAAGTAGTGGAGCGTCGTCTCGGTGCGCTCCGGCAGCACTACACCTACAATCATGATCAGACATTAGGAGTTGATCGATTATTGGCCTGGTTGATTATTGATTATTGTAAATGTTTTTTTTGTGTGTTTTTTAATCAGTTTATTAAAGCGCTACTTTGGATCTGATGCGGCGGCCTCTTCTTGCTGGAGCAATGTTTTATTCAAATTGTTGTAGAGAGTTGTTCATACACCAGGGGTTGGCAAATAAGTTTGGCTTTGATTTTCCTAATCAAAAAGATGGTGCGCCAGAACATAATCAATAGCTAATTTAATAAATTGATTGATAAAAGTGCAACTGGAGTTTACTTTGTTATTGTTCACATATGGCGCTGTGGTCCACACTGACATGTTAAATGTTTGACTGATTTACTGAACTGGCCTTATTTTCGTATGTCTATCAAGAAAGCAACAGAGCCTTTGGAACTTCCTGTCATAACTTTTCAGAATAAAAGCTTACAATCGCTTGAAATAAAGCATTGCTGTAAGAAAAAAAGAACTTCCTTGCACTTTTATTTTCGCAAAAGAGGAAGTGATTCGGTGTGTAACAGAGATCTATTCGAGCAGCAGTCGCTGTGCTTTGACCACAGTGCAACCTGTTGTGACTGTTTGTGTCTGTCATTCACTCTCAACATGAATGGATAAAAATAATAATAAGCTTCTTCAGGTGGGGGGAGATTGTCTATTTGGACATTATAGCTAAATGTGGGACTGTCAGTCCGATATTGTAGTATTAAAAAAAAACTTTATGTAGCAGTATGTTGTGTTGATATATCGGCTCCAAATATCAGTCAATGTCAGTCTCCTTGATTACTAATAATTGATATTGGAAAAAACCATATTGGTCAACCCCTATGGAACATGAGTTGGTTTTATTGACTGTGGTTTAGCTGCTGGTTTTATTGGAGTCTCAGATTCCCGCTGTTCTGTAATCTTTAAAGTAGAAATATGTTTCATTTCAAATGACTCAGATTTGAACCCCACTCACTTGCATGGGGTCTCACATGCACATTAACTGTATTTAGAATTTATTTCACTATCCCTTTCGTTGGGGTGGCGGCTCCCCCCCTCTGCAACAACGCTTTGTGGCTTCTGTGAAGGAGTTAGCTTTTCCCTGTGAAGAGTGGTTATTGGGTAAATAGTTGTTTATTCATCGTCATGGAGTAGATTTGGCTGTTGACATGCATTAGTGAGTAAATACGAATCCTTCTCTGCACTTTAAAAGCTCTTCTACTGATTAGTGAGAAAGTAGGGGAGAGCTATAGATGAGAAGGGGGGTGAGGGGGAGCGATTTGTTTATCAAACACTTTCCTCCCTCAAATCTGATTAGCTCAATGTCACATTGAAGAGTTGGACCTCTCTAGTCTCTGCTGTGTGTGGGTGTGTGTGTGTGTGTGTGTGTGTGTGTGTGTGTGCGTGTGCGTGTGCATGTACGTGTGTGTGTGTGTGTCTTCTTACATGCAAGCGTTTTGACTTTGCTTGTGAGTTTTTATTTGATCACTATAAAAACATTAGTTGCTGTATCTCTCAATCTGATTTTCTGTTTTGTGTTCAGTGTCTCTCCCTGTTGGCCACACCCTGGTGCACACAGTACTACACACTGACGTGAGCGTTATACTCCATCCAAAGTGCTTGTCAGATGGTTGGATGACTTTTACCCTTTTCACACCAAAGTTAGCAGGTATAACCTGGTTTTTCAAATGCTGGTAAACCCAGCATTCGAAACCCAGCACGGACTCGCACAACCGCAGGGTGCTATGTCATCGCATGCAGTTACAGAGCACACCCTAACACACACACACACATACACACACAGATGCAGGAGTTGAGCTGCTAGTTGCTGTGCAGACTGGTAAAAATGGATCCATTGTGTCTCATCCTCGGTTTGGTGCTCCTGTCAGTGTCAGAGCCTCAATATGAGACGCTTCGATCGGTGATTGTGTGATTGAAACTTTTTTTAGGGCAGCAGCTTCACTCTTTCATCCCTGAGCCCAGTGTAGCTGCTGTGCTTCTGGTTTAACAGCACTGTGCTGGACAGGCAACAGGTGTGTTACAGTGTTTGTGCTCTGAAGGACGTTACAGCTGGGTGTTGTGTTTACATCGCAGCCGGAGCCGATAAATACCCGGGGCTGTTGAATAATTTGACCTGGGCATGAATGCCAGTTCAACCCTTTTCTATTGCCGACAAACCGCAGATGTTAGCAGGTTTTATGACCAGTAGAAGTTTTTTTTTTTTTTTTTTTTTTTTTGGGGGGGGGGGGGGGGGGTCCTGTGTCCGACAACTTCTGTAACTTTCACAAACCAACACCTGACATTCATACTCCCTTCATGCCGTGATTAGCCATCTGTGTGGAGGTGAGAAAGGACTGACCTTCTCTCTCCAGCTCTCTTTTCATTAGTTTCACTTTTTAAGTCCAACACTGTGAAGGTTTTTAAATGATATCACATCTCCTTCATCTCTATGACGACTGCCTCTTTCACTCTGTCTTCAGCGGTGGCCGTTCAGATCTGACATAAACACTTATGATGTCCGCTGTGGTCAGACAGAGATACATGGTGAGTCTTAGGGCTCGTCATAGTTCAGAGGTGGACACGATCTCCATCTACTCGTATGTATTTAACCTTGACACGGACAAGTGCTCTCAGACTCAAACACCATAGAAATTCATGAAAAAATCAAATATTCATACACGTTTATTTGAGACCTTACAAACAGGTAACAGGACGCAGACCACTTCTGAATACAGGAAAAACGGACAGATTTTTTTTTTTTTTCTCAGGACACATTTCAACATCCTTACCTCCTTTTTGGTCACATTTCTCACAGTTCCTGTCCTCCACCTATTTTGGGAATGGGAGAAAGAAAATTGAAGATTCAAAGATTTGTCACAACACACAGGCCATGTTTTATTGAATTTGCCTTGGCCAAGAAAATTCCTCACAACTGACAGGGTTAGGTTTTGTTGCTAGGCGACATCTAGTGGTCGTAGTAATTATGAGGAGCAAAGGGAGAAGTGCGGTGACGTAGTATAAAGAGAGACAAAGTCCACGTCAGGAGGAGGTTGAGGTGGATGGATGAATATGACACAGGAGAGCGCTGTTCCATTCCCATGTGAAAGTAGCAGTTTACATTGTAACCATGACAACAAAGACCGTATAATCTTGAGGAAGTATTTATTTTAACACAAATCCCGATCTTTTCCGGAACCTAACCCTGCCATGAGAGGGTCGATGGTTGTTCAGGTTGGAGGAGTTAAAGGAGCTGAAATAATTATGTAGATTTGTTTTTTTTTTTTATGTTATTTTTGTTTACTGACCTGCTACTTTCAAACTTCGAGAGAGTCACTGCCAAAATGCGACTGCATGGCATCTTGTTGTCCTCTGTTACGATTACAAAGTGGTGTCCTTCTGATATGTCTTTGAATCAAATACCTGTGGAGGCTTAAGAGGTGGCTGTTAAAAGTTGGCAGGTCAGTCTGAACTCATGCCATTTGAACATGTGAGCTTTGATTCACATCTCAGATGAATAGTGAACCAGCTTCCCCGCGAAGAAGAAAAATAGAGGCAGCAAAAGACCATAGAAAAGCTGTCAGCACAAATGCTTATAATGACCTATAGTTAACATTTCCTGCCTAGAGATGTCCTGCAGTTGTGCAAATACTGCAAGCTGTCGACTAAAAACAACATACTGTACTGTGTACTGTGTACTCTGTGCAGAAGCCATATCATGTTGTTACATCTCAATGACAATTTTGACTGCAGTATGAATTGTGTGTTCTACCAATAGTCCACGTTGGTTTCTTTTAACCATGTAGGTGATCTTTCATGGTTGGTCTTTGTTCAACCAATAGGGCACCTTGCCAAGCCAAGAGACTTATGATAAAGCCCGAAGAGCCCTAAGATTATTATGTCCCACCTGTGCTAATAACATTACCTTAAAGAAAGAAGAACCTAGATTCACATTTTTCAAGACCAAAAAAAACAAAAAGGATCAGTTGTAGTTGAGCGAGAACCTCTTTCATACAGTGTCTGGACCAGATCTGATTTTTACTGTTGACACCGTGCAGCATGTTTCCTGAAAAAGCCTTGTCTGCTCACACTTACAGGAAATCGGTTAATGCGATTTTTTTATAGTTGATGCTTGTATCCGGGCCTGGTCAGTTATTGTTTCTGATTTTCTACACTTCCTTGTTTTTCTGTCCTTAGCTCTGGATGCACAGACGGGAATGACACGACTTGTCAGCAGACCGGTGCCATTCAACTGCTAGACCACACTCAACAAGTTGGTAGGTTCAACCCAGACCCTCTCGTTGTCTGTCCATCTGGTGTCTCCTGTGTTTCTCAGTGGATCACCGCTTTAGCATTGTCTATGTGCCTCTAGTTATTCCCAGTGAAGTCGAGCTGTCGATCCTGTTCATTTTTGTTGAACTTGTTCTCTCTGCTTCTCTCTTTAAATCTCTCATTAAAGAGTGAGAAGATTAGCACCAATTTGCCTTGATTAGGCCATTCTTCTCACAGTTGGAAAAAAAAAAAACTCAGACAAAAAAAAAAACCACGCTCTGCAATTTGAACACGGGCAGCAGGCAAGTGATTGCGATCAAAAAAAAAAAAAAAAAAACTAGATGGAAAAAAATGGGAAAAACTGAACAAGTGAAGGAATGAATTGCCAATTTCTGTTCCTGTCAAGTGCTTTTGGAAGGCAGCTCTTGAGGAAAAGTTGTTTCCGCTGAAGGACTCTTGACGGCATTGTGTGTGTGTGTGTGTGTGTGAGAGAGAGAGAGAGAAAGAGAGAGAGAGAGAGAGAGAAAGGATGCATTCAACAGAGCCTGATTATCAGACATTTTTCTTTTGTTTCCACAGTGGGAAATGTAGGATTACAAATAGTACTAGTTTGTATGATGCATGATGCTGTTTGTTTTGTTTCTGCCAAAAAAAAAAACAAAAACTGCGAAGTGCCAAGGTCATTGTGGTTCCAGGTGCTGTTACATATCTGTCAGAAATCTTCTGAATGTAAAATGATTTGTATAAGTGACTTTCAGGGCAACAATGACTATTCACTGATTTGTGTCATGTGAAGATAGTGCTGTCATATTTTTCTTCAAGCGATTTTTGCATATATAACAAGCTATATCAAGTCGAATCGAGTTCAGAGTGTTAGTATATGAAATAAAATAATGGATACTACATTAAAGTGCTAAGTCTCCATTTTAATTTGAGTAGGTTTATGTAAATATAGAATTAACTGTGTGGGAGCTAACCGCCCTTTAAATACACAGTGGACAAATTGCAAGGGTTCAACTGTAATTGGACACCTAACTGCTGGACGTGTTTTGGGCAGCTGTGTCGTTTCAATGTTAGTTCATGTATAAAAGATTGAGGGGAAGTTGTCAATACAAGGACTAAAGAAGAGACCGTGTAAGTGAATAAAGAGGCTCAGAAAAGTGAGAGAGATCAAGAAAAGTTGGTTTTCCCAAAATCAGTGGCCGAGCGCAATCTAAAAAAGCAGGTGAGTACAGGAAAATTAAGTTTACTAGATTGAGGAGCACAAGTCATGTGGATGAGCAGAAAATCATTTGTATGAAGAAAAAATACCCTTTATGCCGGCACATCAAGTCAGGGATGCTCTCCGGGATCAAGGGGAACATGTTTCCCATGACCATGACCTCAGAGCATTCACCACAGATGCAAACCTCTAATAAACCTGAAAAACAGAAAGGCCAGGCTGCAGTCCACAAAAACATACAAACACGAACCGACACAGCCCGTGACAGTGGCATCATCGACAGCTGTAGTCAGTGCCACTAAGACTGTGCTCTTATGGCAAAGTGTCTCTCACCAGCTGGAGAGATGGTTCGAGTAATCAGTAATCACTCTCAACCCAACTTTAATCCCAATTCTAACCTGAATCATAAACACAATTCCAAAGTCTAAATTATACAACACATAAAGACTGTGAGCCAAAACTCAGATAGATTTGCTCTAAGAGCGGGAAGACACTGACACAGTCACACACTATATTGGCAGAGAGGGGCCAGTGTGGGTTATGACAGAACTTACAAAAGTCAGGCTTTTAAAGAGAATCAGAAAGATGTATGTCTCTGTATAAATGAATACATATAAAAATGTTTTTACAAATTTTCACAGAGAGAAAGAAGCATATAAATTTAGATGATGTTAACAGTTTTTTTTTTTTTTTTTGCCATTAATATATTATCTCTCTCAATGTGGGTATCCAGATGTTTAATAGTACTCTGTGACTCATGAAAGCTTCGCTGTCTCTCTTGTCAAATGTCAATGACCTGCTCACAGTGAAAACGAGTTCACTGATACGTCAGTGGATGGGGAGTCCTCAAGTGAGTTTTTAAACCCTGAAATGTCAGCACCTTTTAAAGTAATGGATGAGTCATCAGTGATAATCAACAACAAATCAACTGCCTCACATATTTAATAGTTTTGTGCTGTGGAACCTTTTAAACTTTAATTTAATGAAATGTCTACCCCCCCCCCCCAAAAAAAATGATGTGGTTTGCTGCTAATAAGTATGTTCAGTATGAGCTCAAAGAAGCTCTGTGTCCATGCTAACTCAGTCCACGACCCTAATCCTTAAGTGTAGATCATCACTCCTTCTTTTATGAGAGCTGTAATGAAATACCACTACAAATACTACAACCTTCAGTAGCTGTTGTTAAAAGTCAGTCATGTTCTCTAGAGGTATTTTGAATCACAGATTAGCTTGGTCTTCCACCCAGGTCTCTGGGGATTCTGCCACATATGCGAACGGTCCATTTTAGCCTGGAAGGGATATGTTTTATGGTAATAATAGAATATTCAAAGATACATGCACACAGTGATCTACAGGAAAGTAATGAGGGTTTCAAACAGATGAGCAGGTGAAATTATTCAAGTTTATTTCTGGCCTGAAACCCAAGAAAATATAGAACAGCCATGAAGTTTCTCTTTGTTATTTATTCATTTATTTATTTTTGCTCCTTTTTTTAAAAAAAAACCAAACAAAACAAAACAAAGCAGTTTGTCTTTTAATATGAGTACCAGCCACCAAGTGCAAGCATCCTCTTTTTATCAGTTAAGATGGGCAACACTGCCACTGTATCAAATAAGAGCTGAACTACATCCATGTCAGCTAATCACAGGTCCGAGGAGATGAGCAACAATTTACACTTCACCCACACCTGTCAAAGGTAGACAAAGCCAGTAATCTGTGCATGCGTGTGTGCGTGTGTGTGTGTGTGTGTGTGTGTGTGTTTTAGCCCAGTATACCAAGGAATAACGTTCACTGTACAATCCCATAGCTCACTATTCCTGTCCAGTGCCATCATTTATTGTTCATTTCCCTTTATGTAATAAGGTAGAGAGTAAGGGTGTTGAGGTGTGATGGATATGTGTGTCAGAAATTCAACCTTAATACATCTGTGTCCTCTCACAGGTCTGCAATTAACATCTCTCTTACCCATAATCCCGAGGCAAGAGTTAAACATAAATTTCTCGATCTTAAACATTCCTCACCAATAGCTCATCTTTCCCCAACCTCTCGTAACAAACGAGCCCATAGGTCGTCTGTGCAGCAGGTTACTATGACCTGTAGTTACTAGGCGACATCTAGTGACCTAGAGCGACAAAGTCCACGTCAGGAGGAGGTTGTGGTGGATGGATGAATGTGACACAGGAGAGCCGTGTTTGATTCCCATGTGAGAGTAGCAGTTTATATTGTTTTTATTATCCATGAGCGTTTAACAAAGTTAACTATGTTGTCATTATCGTAACCATGACAACAAAGCTTGTCTAATGTTGCGGAACTATTTATTTTAACCCAAATCACAATCTTTTCCTGAACCTAACCAAGTAGTTTTACCCTTACAGAAAAGCCACATTAACTTCACACGTACAAAAATCACATGTAGCCTACATGTGATTTAAAACATGTTAACATCACTTAAACAACAGCCGTGCTAATATTCAGTGCAACAACCTCGAGTGTGATATTGCTTAAATGTGAAATGTGTGGAACACATGTGCTGGCACATGGGAAACATGGTTTTGGAACATTTTCGGGGTGTAACGTGTGTGAAGCCCATACATTGTGAAACCTGGGGATTACATGTGAAACCCATACTTAACATCAAACTTAAATTTACGTGTGAAATCACAATATAACATGGGACTTTTCACTTCACTTGTGACTGATCTTTTTCACACATAAGATTGGCATTCCCATGTAGAGTTTTTTTTTTTTACCACATCAATTTTATGAATGTTCATGTGAGCCTAAGTGAAACTTATGATAAGACACATATGAAATACAACTGTGAAATTCATGTACAGGGCAGTATGGTGGTGCGGTGGTTAGCACTGTCGCCTCACAGCAACAAGGTTCTGGGTATAGCCATGGCGATGAACGTAAGTACGTCGCTCTTGATACTGTATGTGTGTTTATCATTGTAACCATGACAACCTAGGTCCGGTACACCTGCTGCTGTAGGGGAGCTATAGGTTGTAACAGAGGGTTGAAAAAAACGACCTGTTTGGTTGTTCAGGTTGGAGGACTGGCTGTATTCTAATCCTGGCTGGTTAGGCTGGAGAAGACTGCTGTTAGCTGGCATCAAAGACCCACTGAAATCAGTGTCCGCTTCACATTAAGGATATAATTTCTCGGTATATGTGCTGCATTGTACCAATCTATAAAGGTTTTAGAAATAAAGCAGTTAGAATTCCCACATTCTTCTCACATCCCTTGCATTATTCATCAAACTTCTCCAACTAAATGACAAAATAGGAAAAGATGTGGAGAGCTCTAATTGGTTTTGGTTGTGCTTTGACACCATTACTATTATTAACATTACTATTAATACCCCCGGCACGAAACCACTGTCAGAATCCATCGCATGTCCTCTTTCACCACTGAAAATCCTCAAAAAGATCTCCACACTCCTCCACTGACTGAGGAATTCTTACCTAATTCATATTCTGTTGTTCTTTCAAATGTTTTCTAATGTTTTTCATGTGTTGTACTGCACAAAATTTCAATTCCCAATATTGTATTTATTTATTTTCCTCTCTCTTGGCCTTAGACAGCTCAGTTGTGTAATACTGCACTTTTGGCCCATTTTGTCCATTGTGTGCGCTGCTCTCCATTTACTGCCCCAGTATGAGGGTAATGCTGTTTACAGGATTGTGTAATCTCCTCACAATAATCCCATTCACGAATCAGGTGCTTGTTTCAGTACTATGGTGAGAACTGCAGGAATCAAAGGTTATTTTGATTTGATTTGATGTAGTCCTTTCCAACAGGTGAAATCCTGTTAGGTATCTTGTTTTTTCACTGTTCTGCCACGAACTATTATCCATGCGCATCTTAAGTGGCATCTATAGTAGACAGTATAATTGAATTGCTCCCCATGTGCTTAAACATATGTTATGTGTGTGTTTTTTTTTCGCAGAGGGATTAAATGTTTCATTTTTTTTATCTGACAATAGATAAGATATACAGCTTCAGCCGTCTCCTCATCCTCCACTTCACTCCTTTTGTCCGTCCCTCTTCTCTTGAGCATGTTATCTACTTGTTTTTTTTTCCCTTATCTCTTGACGCACTGGGACACACTTACACAGAAAGACACACATACACGCAGTGTACAGTCAGTCTTTTGTCTTGCCACATGAAAGCTGCTACCTGAACAGGAAGGAGGAGGTACGGTGACAACAGGCAAAAGACAGGGAGGAAAATAGGAAGCTGGGCTAAGGAGTGAAACTGATGAAGAAATTTTACCTTTATAAAAAAAAAAACCTTAAGATCTACTATCATCTAATGTGTCTGGGAAGTAAAACATTAAAGATATTAAAAGGAGAGGGAGAAGAAAGTGAGAGATGGAAGGCAGGGGGAGAAAGAGGAGAATGAAGGATTGAGAAGAGGCTGGGAACTTGAAATCAATGGACTCATTGTTAACAAGAGTCGACCCCCCGACCCCCTACACACACACACACACACACACACACACATACACACAATCACACACACCTACGCTAGACCTTCAACCGCCCTCCATACGTCACTGCAACTGCTACGAGTATCTGTTTATGTGTTGGGTACTGAATCTATCAACCACCCTGGATTTCAGTTAGGAGCGCCAAACAGATGCTTGTGGGAAGTTCTGCCCAGGGCACACTGAGTTCACTTCTCCAAAGCTCTTCATAAAAAGCTCATTACTGAAATGTAGGGGTGAAGTCAGGTCATTTGGGACATTGGGTTAAATGGGACATATAAGGTTTTACATCTTGGGCTCTTTAGATATAAGAGCTAAGCCGATAAGGGTATAACACCAAAAATGGTTGTATGTTGCATTTTGTTAGCTGTTTGACTTTTAATCAAAACATTTTGACGTTAAACTGTGATTTTTATGGGAAAGGGTTTTGAGCATAGATTTTACATAAAGCTGGACAAAGCCTCCGTGACGTCAACCACAGGTTTCTGAAGAGCGGTTTTGAAGCTCAGAGTGAGCTGCTGCACCGTCGCCATCTTGCAGGTACCTGACTCCGCTGAAAAGGGGCGCGTGTGGAGCTGAGACTTTGGAGCATGCCAGTTAAACGAGTGAGTCATTTTAACATGGTAGTCTATGGGGATTGACTCACTTTTGGAGCCAGACTTTAGTCGTCATTTGAAAAACTTTCCGTGTTGGCTTTATCATTCAGCCTTGGAGGAAGAAGCAGAAATCCATAACAAGTTTTCAAACACTGAAGGTAGTCTTCTGAGTTTTAGGTGGTTTCCTTGGTAATTTATAAAGAAGTGCCCCAAATTACTATTTCACCCTCGTTGAATCATATTGGCTCTTCATTAGTACATTGAGAGTTATCTGTGTTTAAAAGAGATTTTTTAATACACCCAATATTTGAAATACAAATTTGAAAAGTTTTTCTACTCACAAGAAGGGAGCATCTTTAGTCAAGTGTCCATCCAAATGTGTCACGAGTTTTAACCACATTTTCAGGAAATCTGAAGAATAAAGGAGAATTAATGCAAATTTCCATCCTATACTGTTGAGTGAAGTCTGGGCGTTGGTCACATCACTTCTCCAGTCTCTGCCATTAAAGCATTGCAGTGGAAGTGGGTACAATTAGATAATGTAATTAAACAGTGTCAGTCAAACCTCAAATGATCCAAAACCATGAGGAAAACACAATGGAATTAAGGCATTTCTCTTTCATGTATTTCATTTACATTTCTGAATCGGTCCAGACAGATGGGATTTTGTCTCTTCAGTGGAGTCGAAGTCATTTAAGTCACATGCATCATTAATGTCAAGATTCAGTTACTAAGCCTTTTCCCATTGCACTTGGTTAGATTTTGCTTTTATCTGTACACAGAAATTTCCACCTCAGACAAATGTAAGAAACGGTTTTGTGCGATTTCTAACATTCAAATTGCATAAAAACTGATTGTGCTTATATCACAATTTCAAACATAAAAACAGTCCAGTAATTTATTTTGTGTGATTTACATATGTTAAAGAAATAAATTAATAGAATAAAATGACCTGCTAAATATTTGCACTTTGCTCTTACTTAAAATTTAAGTAAGCAGAAATTACAATGATCATGTTCATTTCACATATCCTCTTACATTGATGATACTTTCCTCGTTGTTAATGCACCACAACTAAATGAATATACAAGAAACAGTGTTATTAAAAGAGACGGGCTTGTTATTCTCTCCTCTCTCCATTTAAAACCTATAATGTGTAGGATTTAAACATTTTTGTCTCTGGCGACTCCTAGTGGTATGAAAAAAAAAAAGCCTAAGAATCTGAGGTCACTGTAATGAATGGGGTAGTGACTGACTGTTAGAGATCGCGCAGCACCGCCCGGCGAACCTATTGGCACACACCTGCACCTGGAGACGTTGTTTCGCTCTCGTGTCAAGAGCCACTGTCGCTGTTCGCCCTGAGCTTTATCGGATTGTTATTTTCTGTTATTGTTTATTATCAACAGCCAGAGGTTTTGTTTTTTACAGTCGTTCCACCTGGATCTGACCAAGCCTACAAGCTCTCACAGAGACCGGTGTGGTGTTTGACTGGACTGGACAGTTGAGATTTATTAGGCTGCATTATAATTCTTTATTTGTTATAAATGAGGGTGATTTTAGATGTTGCTTGCTGTTTACAGCCTATAGGTGACTATTTACAAAACCGAGGTCTAGTTTCTACTCTCAAAATAAAGTTCGTGAAGTGGCTGCGTCATGAGTGGACATGCTGACAGATGTGCCATATACCATATACCATCAGACCCCCCCTCGCTCAGGTCCTGAGAAAGTCAAAAAACCTCTTGAACATTAAATATTCTTCTTGTTTTTCCTCTCCATTTCTTTCCGTTTCTTTTCAGTTTCTGCTGGTACTTGCTCTCTTTCTTTCTCTCTCTCTCTCTCTGTCTCTCTCTCTTTCTCTAGCTCTCTTCCTCCCTCTTGCTGTCGCTCGAGATCCGCATATAAAAATGTAATATTAAATGAAAACAATAACAAGTGGGAAAAAAACTACATGCGCAAAAACCACGAAATGGAAATATTGTTATAATTCCTATGTACACAGCTGGACAAAGCTGACAGTGGTCCATAAGACAGCGGTCTATATGACAGCGGTCTATATGACAGCGGTCTATAAGACAGCGGTCTATATGACAGCGGTCTATAAGACAGCGGTCTATATGACAGCGGTCTATATGACAGCGGTCTATAAGACAGCGGTCTATATGACAGCGGTCTATAAGACAGCGGTCTATATGACAGCGGTCTATATGACAGCGGTCTATAAGACAGCGGTCTATATGACAGCGGTCTATATGACAGCGGTTCATATGACCACTTTGGCGATCAGAGGAATAAATGCTCAGAAATCTTGTTTTTTTATTCTAATACCTTCTAGGCTTCAGAAAACATCAAAAACATATTTAGGAAAAGTCATGGAGTGAGAGACCTGTAGTTTTCATTTAAACAAAGTTATTTACATAATAAAAACTCAAGCAGTCTGTAAGACTGTCTTGGCTGTGCTAGAGTTTACTTTCAATTTGCAAAATTGATATTACAGAGGTACAGGCTTTTAATTTGAAAGCAGTAAGCAAAATTAATTGTGTTGATAAAAGATGTGAATGGGACCTTTAATGGTATTTTGTGACAGAGAATTGTAGCCTACGATAATAATTTTTTTATTTTTTGTTTTGAAATTGGTCTGAAATCTAATCTAAGGTACAGCAGCAGTATAAAACTCACTCACATGTGAACTTCAGAAGTCTGCAGATGACCTGTGTCTGACCTGGACACACCAGCCAACACTGATCAATATATGTGAAAACCCTGCGATGTGTCCATCTGTGTTGGTTTGTCCTTGAACTTGACACCACACCCCCAACCTCTTCCCAGGGTGTTGCTTCTGGCTGGCCGTGTTCTCACCCTGACCCCCCACTCACAAGTACATACATGGATCAGTGGTGTTTCTGTTGCAAAAAAAAAAAAAAAAAAAAAGAGGATGATGAAATTATATCTGCCTCACGAAGGCACCCCCCCCCCCCTCCTTACACGTCCTCTCACCATTGTCTTTTCATCTCTTTCCTTTTACATCACATGTTTCCTCTCTGTCTCTTTTATTTTATTTTCTGGTGGTTTGCGCTTCCCTACCTCACTTCTCCATCTGCAGATCCTCGTGTCAGTGTGTTGCTCCCTCACGGACAAGGCCATCCCTGCAACCCTTTTTTTCCTTCTTTTTTGTTATCCCTCTCTCTTTTTTAATCTGAGAGGAGAGAGGGGGATTAGGTGGGAGAAGGGGAAAGGTAGGAAACAGAGAGAGCGAGAGAGAGAGATTATCCCAGCAGATTTGCACTTGTGAACTCACTGAAACTCAGGTCAGATAATGTGGGAGTTATATGAACAGAACGAGAGAAAGAATGAGGAAGAGCAGTAAGACAAACAGCAGTGGGAGAGGGAGAGGGGGTGGGGGGGTATTAACAAAGAAAGAAATGGATGGATTATTTCAGATGAGCACTGTAACTTTGACTTGATTATTCTGCTGAAACGAGAACAGCTGGGACAGATGGACAGAGAACCTAAGGTAGGCCACAGACTGAAAGCTAATACAGTATACAAGTTACTTCCTTTCAACAATCCATACTTCCTGAAGGAATCTAGAGATCAAAGCTTTAGTGTTTACATATGATGTCTCGTCTACTAAATTTGATTAAAAAGTCAGCACAAGCTGCTCTGGAGCTGAGTTGCAGTTGTCAATTCATGTAATGTGTAATATTACATGAATTGACAACGTTAATTTACTTTCGAGTTAGAGAACTTTTTAATGCAGGCAGATCTGGGACTTAAGGTGCTAGATATGAGTCTGAGTACGATTCTCTCAGAAACAACATCCAGTCCTCCATCCTGAACATCCATCAACCCTCTGCTACCACCCAGAGGAGTGCCTCCTGAAATAGCGCCCTCCACCGCGGCAGGTGTACCCGACCTCGATTGTCATGGTTACAATAAAAAACATGATGACTGTACCGACAGCAGCGTACCTACCTTTGTCGCCAGGGTTACTGTAATAACGATCATGGCTTGGTTGGGTTTAGGAAAAGATTGTGCTTTGGATTAGAATAAGTCCTCCTGTACAAAACGAGCCCACAGTTCGTCTGTACAGCTGGTTGCTAACCCATAGTTAGGTTTTGTTGCTAGGCGACATCTAGTGGTCGTAGTAATGATGACAGGAGCAAAGGGAACGTGCGGTGACGTAGTATAAAGAGAGACAAAGTCCACATGAGGAGGAGGTTGTGGTGGATGGATGAGTATGACACAGGAGAGCGCTGTTTGATTCCAGTGTGAAACCATTAGATATTTTTGTAACCATGACAACAAAGATCCTGTAATGTTGTACTTAGTACTTATTTTACCCCAAATCACCATCTTATCCTGAACCTAACCAAGCCATGAACATTATTATAGTAACCATGGTGACGAAGGTAGGTACAGTCTGCGTGTTTATTATTGTAACCATGATAACAGAGGCCCGGTACACCTGCCGCCGTAAGGGCGCTATTTCAGGAGACACTGCTACGAGTCGTATGAGAGGGTTGAAAGGAAATGTGGTTGGTTAGGTTGGAGGAGCTGTTGGTACTGGCTCCTCTATAGGCTCTTCAATAGGAGAACAATAAAGCTGTGCTGTGACAACAATTTACACATAAATGTTTTGTGTGTGTGTGTGTGTGTGTGTGTGTATGTGTGTATGAGTAGTGAATTACTCAGTTGACTTTATGAAAAGGGTTTGAAAAACCACAATAAAGGTATTAGAGACTCAAATGTTTTTCTCTTTGTGTAACTAAAGCCGCATTTCGACGTACCTTTTAGTTCCAGGTACTTTTCTTCAGGAACTAAAAGGGTCCTGTGGCCCATTGTTGTCTACGTTTCCACCGCGGCCTAAAGTCCTTGAAAGATTATGCAAAATTATTACTTGACATTACATTATTCACAGCACTTTGAGGACATAACATGAATGAAAATTGCGTCCGCATCATTTTATTTTCAAATACAGGACGATCCCGTATTATACGGGACGAGCGGCAACCCTAGCCACTGTTGTGGTCCTTTATTTTTTTGAAGGTTCACTCAACCCCTCCATGCCCTGATCTCTATCTCTCTCTCTCTCTCTCTCTCTCTCTCTCTCCCTCACACACTCACACATACATACATGCATATTGACGACGAACCAGTCTGTTGGATTGGCTAAACACGTACCTGTTTTTTGCATGTGAAGCGGGGTGTGAGATCTGATGACTGGACATACATATTAAATCCAGCTGTGAACTGACCACTTGCGATCAGATAACAGATGAATGCAAATGCAGGTCTGAACAGGGCCAACATTACAGACGTCCTGATGGCTCATTTTAAGGTTTCTTAGTACGGGCTGTGTGCAGTAGTAGTTCTTAGCTGTGTGAAGAAGTAATCAAGTTTGTTATAAGTTTCAGATCATGTACTGAAAGTAACAGGCCCGTAACAACCGAACTACGTATTACAGTACAGGCCAGTGCACCTTGGATTCATCGTCAAAAAACAGGAGCATGTTTTTGGATTACATGTATTTACTCTACACTGTAACATTCACTGATGACATTGATTGGCAAATATTTATCTAAGGAATGTGAAGATTTTTGTCTTTATGTTCCTCTTATTCTTGTTTGAAAATTACAGGTGTCACATATTCAATTCATTTCTACATGTTAGAAATAATATATTTGTTGAATTTCAGCAACAGTCAAAACGTAAAAAATATAAATATAAAGAGAACCTTTTAATTTGCAAAATATAAATGTAAAGAACTTGGAGAACGCTGGAACTTTCACGATAGAAATATAAAGAACTTGGAAAACCTTTTAATTTTCAAAAAATAATTTAAACAACTTGTAAAACCTGCAGTAGATTTGGATGGGCTCATTCCCAGTTGTTCAGAGGTGGACACAGGCACTGGCACAGAAGCTGAGCGATGTGTTTCAGCCACTTACCAGTGTCAGTATATCAGGTCAAGTGTATGGTTTATTATGAATATTTTCTCAACTGTTCAGCTCCTGTATTGTTACACACAAACGCATTTCTGTTGGATAGTTGGCCATATTTTGTAGTTGACTTTTGGGGCTGAAAATGGTCAAAGACATTGAATATTAGCAGCTGGTAGCTTTTGCTATTGGCAGCTTCAGCCTGAAACATCACTGTCAGCGGGTAAAAATAATTTAGTCAGACTGTAGTGTATCTGTTATAGTGTGTGTGTGTGTGTGTGTGTGTGTGTGTGTGTATGTGAGTTTGTGTGCAGATGTTCCCAACAAGGAATAAGGGACAAGCATCGCCCAAAGGCCCCTGAGATGGATAGTGCGAGTGGGTGTGCGAGTGTGTGTGCGAGTGCACATGTGCGTATGTATGCACATGTGTGTATATTCCCTTCAGCTGTTTTAAGGGTGACCTCGATGAGACAGCTCTGCCTGTTACACACACACACACAGACATGCACACCCTCCAGGCTGTTGCAAGTGACAGTATCATTGTGAGAGAGCTGAGAAAAATTAAATGATTATCAGTCATCTGGTGACAACGCTGTGGAGGATCTACTTAAAATGATTGTGCTGATGGAGCATTCCGACAGTGCAGGGGCAGAGTCCTTGCCCACTTCTGCAGGTTCCACCTGGGGATCAGTTCCTGGTAGAGGTGCTTCTGGCTCGGTCGTGTGTTCCGATCTGCACAGTTGGCCGAGGTTGTGGTTCCTGCACAGGGGGAGTTGGGATCTTGGGCCACAGTGTAAACCAACCGTGCACTTAATTGTTCTGACGGAGCTTGTTGCTGGCAGGTGAAAAAGTGGCACCATGTGTTGGAGGGGTAACACATCTGTCTGCTGCTGCCCCAGGCCTACAGAGGAGTTTACACTTATAAATGCCACAGTGTAGGAAAATTGGACTTTCTAAATTGGTAATTGGTAAATTTAAGTTTTTAATTTTTATTAATCACTTTTTAACATTATCATCACATAGATCCAAAGATTAAGATATTCATTTTCAGCAGTTTTCCCTCCTTTACCTCCAAATGTTTTTTTTTTGTTTTTTTTAATCTTTTGATGCCACAAAAGATACCTACCAATACCACAGACATTTCTACTGGTGTAAGGACAAGAGATTTAGCAGTACATACTGTCTGCCTTGCAGTGACGATACTAGAGTCCGTTGGGCCCAAAGGTAAAAAATCCTCCTCTATGTGATAAATAATCTGGCACCAATGAAAAATCTGTGAAATCTTCACATTTTTGTAATTTTCACCTTAGTAGAATTTTTTTAATATAAATATAAAAAACTTGGAAAACCTTTTTAATTTTCAAAAATATAAATATGAAGAACAAACCCTGGAATTTTCTTAATACATAATATATAAATATAAATGGCATGAAACCATGCAATTTTCTAACTATGAGTATAAAGTGAAAGACCCTCAGTTCCCTACTGATCAGTGATTGTATAACATAGCTGGTAACACAGCGTCGAGATGTCGTTGCAAATGTCCGTTGGTTGTTTAACTGTCGCCTGTCTTGCCTGTTCACAAGCTGCAGCTTTACAGGGGTAAATGGGTGGAAATAAATGTTTTTGGGTCATTTGTGTAAACTGACCACTTAGAGTTGAATACATATGCAAAGTAATGAAAGAATCAAAGCAGTTTTCTTTTTTAAGTATATTTTTGGTGTCTCATTCCAAGAAAATGTTTCTTTCATTTGTGTGTATGATTTTTACAATAATTCACAGTTTCCTGGGTTTGCAGGGAGGTGGAGCACATTTGTTGAGCAGCAGCATGAGTGAGACTGAAGACAAGTCAGAGCTAATGTTGAATTTGGAGGAAACTATACAACTGTTGAATGTTGACAAATGACAACGACAGATTTAAACAAATTCTTCCGATTTGCTTTCCTCATAAGATGTTTTATTAGTCTTACATTTAATAGCCTTTATTCAACACCCTGTAGAAAAGAGTCCAGCCTGTCTCTCACATTTTCTGATTTGCAGCATAGTCGATGGCAACGCTGTTGATTTTTCATATTTCACTCATCATATAATACATACAGTACCATACTTTGAATGTGAATGACTTGCACCACAGTGTTAACTACATGAATTTGTAGAATACCAAAAATGATATGAGTGAGGCTCTGGATGGAGTCGATGCACAGCTATTCTCATCACCTTTTAATCTTAAATGTATTAAATAGAAATAAATCTACTTGCAGTGTTCCCCAGAAACCTCTCTCTCCCCACATGAATCTGTATTTTACTTTTACCTGAAGGGACACAATGAATTAAAGGCATAATACTGAGAGTTTACTTGCATAAGTCTTATATACTACTCACCAAGTGAATAGCTCAGGGACACAGTTCAGTCAGATTTGTAAGTTCTTCTTTGTGCCTACTTTACTGTCAACGATGGAGCGAAGAAGAGAAAAATAACATGTACAGGGAGCCGGTGTGTGTCAGACTCAAACCCATTAAATCTTAAATACATGACTCTGACCTGATGGTAGACTCTCCCAGGCCCACCTCACCTTTACGTTTTTTTTATTTCCTGTTAAATTCATAACTAAATGCTTTTTCTTTTTTTGTGGAATGATTTTTATTAGAATTGCAAACCATTCATTCTGCCACAGTGCATGATCTGTCTTATTGATTAAGGGAATGACTTTAATAGCACCTTCTCATATAATATGGTGTCAGGTTAACATAAAACATGAAAGCACACACACACACACACACACACAGTCATAAGATATAAAGGCATCTGTGCCCTGTATTAACCACCAGATCCCTCTTTACAGGGCTTCATTTATTATCAATATTCTTACACACACCATTGAATCACTATGTTTTTGTCTTCAAACTTTGTCCTTTCAATAGCTAGAATGAATATTTCATACTTGTAGTAAGGCTTGCTGTTTCTCTTTCTGTTAGAATTAGTTTCTAAAATCTAAGTGAGAGAAAGGAGGAAAAATGGTGGACATTTTCTTTTTTGTTTGTTTTATAAACAGGAGATATCCATTTTGAATATATTTTTGTCATCAAATTGTATTGTATATAATGAGATAGTCCTCCTCTGTTTAATGTTAGTCTCTGTCAAATTAAGATCTTTAATCCAAAGATAACATAATCAGAAAATAATCTTCTTTTGTACATTCATACAGTGTGAAAGAAATTCAAAGATACATACATAAAAAAAGAAAAAAAAAGAAAAAAGAAAACCCTCCTTACCTCAGACAAAGGTCAGGCAGCAGCATGTCTCTATGAGCAGTTTAGATTGAGTACAATACCAGGGGTGGACAGTAACAAAGTAGAGTTACTTGAGTACTGTACTTCAGTATATTTTCCAGTATCTGTTCTTTACTTGAGACTTTCGTTTAGAAACTTCTGACTTTTACTCCACTTCACTTAAAGACAAATATTGTACTTTTGACTCCACTACATTTCTATGAAATACTCTTACTTTGAAGCAGAGCTTTTAGTCAGTGGGACGAATTTTCTGGGTTCATCACAGGAGAAAAAACAATCACTGTCAGTCATGTGTGAACCTGTCAGTGTCCTAACGATGGCGACGTTAGATAAAGATGAGGCAGAAGATTCTTCACCAGAGACCAGGGTCTGATCTGAGGTCTGTGTTTGAAGGTTTACAAATCAAGAAAGATTCATTTACTTAGCTTTGCTGTGTTTACTACGACCAGACTTTATCACTGACTGAAAAAAGAAATAGGAAAACAACAATTGCTCCTTTTGCTGATTCAGTTGTGTTTTTAGTCTTTGTATCATACAGTCTTTTTATTCTACAGGTTCTATAGTCAGTCAGTCAGTCAGTCAGTCAGTCAGTCAGTCAGTCAGTCAGGCAGTCAGTCAGTCAGCAGGTTGTTTCAGAGTCATTATGTTCTGTAAATGTGGATCAATACAACAATGTGTTGATCAACTTTTAAAATTAAGTACTCCAGTACTTTAACTCCAGTAAAATCTGACTGACCAACTTTCACTTGTATTGGAGTGATAATTGACCTGGATGATCTGTACTGTGACTCCAGTCATGGAGCTGTGGACTTTGTCCTTGAGACAATACAAGCATTTAACCTCTCAAGAGAATGCAATCAAACATTACAGCAGGGAGTAGTTGTAGTAATAGCACCATGACTGTGATGAATGCAGTAGTATTGACAGCAGTAGGGATAGGAGACAACTGTCACTGTGAACATTATTGTGTCTTGTGTCTAATTATGCAGGAGCATATGGATGTGTACTGTGGTTTTGAGGCTAATTAAATATTATTTGCTGTTAAAAGTCTGCAAATAAAAAATGACGAGTAAATCAAAAGCGACAAGGTTTCCGACTGTCGGCAGTTAGAGGTTAATTGATACTAAAATAAAAAGCAGTGCTGAACTGTCTCTTTAATCCCTATTAGCTTTTCTTCACTGTTCATTGAAGCACAGTTTTCTTAATTAACAATTTAATTATTGATGAAGCACCTGATCAAGCTCTGTTAATTCACTTA
Source organism: Seriola dumerili (assembly GCF_002260705.1). Taxonomy (NCBI): domain Eukaryota; kingdom Metazoa; phylum Chordata; class Actinopteri; order Carangiformes; family Carangidae; genus Seriola; species Seriola dumerili. The sequence continues at coordinate 860,066 of NW_019174522.1, read as the reverse complement.
TTAACGGGAAAACAACAGCAAACTGATCGTTGCTTTCACTCATCATTCTGTCCTGTGTATTTCTGTTTTCCCTCTCATCCTCCTCTCTCTCTTTTCCTCTCTGTGAAGTGAAAATACCAGACACTCGCTCAACTCAGTGCTTTGTGTTGAATTATTGTTTCTCTAATTTTGATTTAAAAACATGCGGGCTGTTTATCTTTCTTGTATTAAATTTATAATGATGTACATTACATATACTGAAAAGAAAATAATCCTCACAATGCCCCCCTGCTCTGCTTTTCCCTTTTCTGTTTTCATTTTCTTGCTCTTAATCAATCCCTCTCTTTCTCGGTCTGTTTACTCTCTTTGTCCTCTCTGTCCTCAGTGGCTCATCATTCTGCTTCGCTTTGTCTCCTCTCCATCCCACTTCATGCATCTTGTCTTTTGTTTTGAGCCTCAATCCTGTTTCACCTTTTTCTCTGCTTTCCCTCTTTCTATCCATGTTTCTTCATTATTCCTCTGCTCCCAGCATCTCACACATTTCCCTTTTCCTTCATGCAGACTTCATACAATCAGGATTTATCAGTGGTTTATAACTAGTTTATTAATTAGCTTGTTAACACTTCATAAATCATTTATAAGATATAATAACACTAGATAAAAAGGGCAACAGCGACCTGTTGAGCCTTATTGTGAAGTGTGACACACATCATCATTTATTAATGAGTTACTAAGTCTCCCTATTACCAGTTATGAATGGTAGTGACTCATTAGTAAGATTAATGAGTACTAAGCATTAACTTGATCTTGCCAAATAGTGAGTCTGCATCAATGTATGAAAACGTGTTTATAATTGTTTAACAACCAAATTAATGAACTAATTACAAACTATTTATAAATCCTTCACAAGGGTAGACTGATTGTAAAGTGGTACCAGACCTTAGCTTTCCTCACTTTTATATTTCCTATCATCAGATGTAAGAAAGCAGTCGGTCTGTGGTCAGTTACAATGTGTATTTCTCAATCTGCAGTGCCACTGTCACCCATCCCTTGAGTATGATTCTGTGATTGTAGCGATGGCCGAGTGACCGCAGATATGCAAATGTTGTTACTTGCCTGACTCACATATCCCACATCGGCTGTCGATCAGATTTCTGCGTCCAAGAACTGTCAGCAAACTTTCCTGCTCAGCAGTCTCTCTGTCTCTCCTGTCTCTGTGCGCTGTGGTCTGTTTGTTGTGAGCTCACACTTTTTGGAAAAAACTGTAGAGTCAAACAGTGCAAATTTCAGGAGGAGTTTCCAAGGATATATCATTACTTCACTTACCTACTGCCCGTGCTGTCTGCTGACATGTAGGGCAGCAACAAAGGATCGCCACCTCTGTTTGTTCCAGGCCAGTGTCTTTCTAGTTTTTTTTTTTTCTTTACTTACAAATATTGAGCTAAACCCAAATACATTTAATAAGTGATTTCAAATAATCCTGTTGCTCTACTATGGGGCCTTAGGTTATGTAAAGCGGAGCTCCCTAAGCTAGTACCAGCACATTACTCTGAAGAAGAACATGTGGTAAATGAATGATTAGGGTCACTAGTACTCCAGAATAGCTTTACTCCTCATCCTGCTGTTATTAAAAATAAGATTATACATAATGGGATTAAAGACAATCTCAGTCCAGACTGTTCTGGTCTGAGGTTCCCCAAACTACTGTATGCTATCAGAGAAGGGGCGTCCCGTTCTATCTTCCAGAATCTCTTGAAGACTCATCTGCTCCAAGAGCACCCCCTCTCTTAACACCTCTAACACCCTACATGCCTAACAAGCACTTACTATGCACTTCTTTACCTGATCACTTCGCACTTATTGAATAGATGTAGTACTTAGTACTTAAACCAAGGTCTCCTACTGCACGGAAGCTTCAGTGATGTTTCTCAGTTGTAAGACTTTGGATAAAAGCGTCTGATAAATGAACAAATTTAAAAAATATGAATGCAATTCTCAGTGGTACAAGATTTAGTTAAAAACTGTAGAAGGGAATGCAAAAAGTGAATACTCTGGACCAACCAAACAAACAAACCCACACATTAATAATGCATACACACACACACACACACACACACACACACACACACACACACACACGCATGTATGTCCAGAAGGTAGGGGATTTAAGGCTCAGTGTCTCAGATTAAGTTGATGGCTTATAAGGCTGTCTGACCACTGCTGGCTGCCCCCCCCCCCGCCCCGCCCCAGCCTTGTTCAGCCTCTCTTTATGTTTTACACTCTCTTCACACTTTACTTCACTTTTCTTATCTGTGACTGAGCTCAGGACTCAATATTGAATAATGTATATATGATCTGTTGTCAAGAAAGTCAAAAATCATATTGTGTGACACCTGTGTTTTTTTTTAGACCAAGGTACGTTTTAATGATTTCATTTTTTTACCTTGAACCAAATTTTCTCTTCATTTTAATAGGGACATCATCTATGCAGTTAAACATTTGTTATAGATAACAAATGGGCTTGTAAATAAAGCCTTGCTTTTTTATTTGCACCTCCTACATGTGTCAGAGAAAAGCATGATAAAAACTGAGGCTGGTGATGCATGTCTCAATTTTCAGTGAAACTGGGAAAAAAAACTGTTTTTGCACATTTTCTCATCAGGAGGAAAAATTAAGTGTGGCAGGTGGTTACCCTTCAAGCTTGGTCACATATTGTATAAAACTGTGAAATGCCTGTATCATTACAGCCCCGGTCTTTTTGATCTGTGCATCACATTGTACAGACAGCATCACTTGCTCTCCTGTTTTCATTTGTGCAAATAAGATATGAAGGAATATAAATGCTTTCCAGGATAGAGCAATTCCATTTCTATTCCCCTTTTACCAACAGCTCCTCCAACCTGAACAACCACACAGGTCACTTTTTTCAACCCTCTGATGCGACCGATAGAAGTGTCTCCTGAAATAGCACCCCTACGGCATCAGGTGTACCGGATCTTGGTTGTCAAGGTTACAGTAATAAACATGCAGACTGTACCGACAACGGCGCACCTACCTTTGCTGCCATGGTTACTATAATAACGGTCATGGCTTGGTTAGGTTTAGGAAAAGATGGTGATTTGGGTTAAAAATAGGTACTTCATCAACATTACATGGTCTTTGTTGTCATGGTTACAATATAAACAACTAATTTCACATGGGAATCGAACAGCGCTCTCCTGTGTCATATTCATCCATCCACCACGACCTCCTCCTGACGTGGACTTTGTGTCTCTTTATACTACGTCACCGCACTTCTCCCTTTGCTCCTGTCATAACTACTACGACCACTAGATGTCACCTAGCAACAAAACCTAACTATAGGTCATAATAACCTGCTGCACAGACGACTCATTGGTTGTGTTGTGCCTTTATTCCGTCTCACCACCAAGGTACAAACACGGAATTGCGGGGGGCCATTGATGTTCGTCTTTTCCAGAGCCGGATCAACATCTGTGTCGTGTTGTACGTTACGCCTCTGATTCTGGAATGTTATCTAAAATCACACTCTGGGGCGACATTAGTCTGGTTTTGTTTTGTTTCAGTGTGAAGAAGCAACCCATAACGATGGGTATTCTTAACGACAAAATGATTTGATGCGATCTCTGTTTCAAAGTGGCGAGTGTTCCCTGGGTCAGCTGCTTCGGGGAGTGGGGGAGGTAGGGGAAACGGGGTATGAAAGTAGTTGACTTGTTTCCTCAGTTTTGGAGGGTTCATTTTCGAAACTACATTTAGTCTTGGAACAGCGCTGCTGACATCTTAAAGACTAAAGGTTAAAGTGAGGGATAAAACAGGAAACTGTCAAGTTTAACAATGAGGTGACAGTTCATTTGCATTCATAAGAACGCTTTACATGATACATTGAGAGTATTTAAAAGTTAAGTGTTCCAGCATCAAATCACATGCCTCCATGAAAACCTTTATTCAGTCGGCTTGGTAACTACATTAAATGTATGAATTAAGAATCAATTTATTTTAAGCTTTAATGAACCAAATGAATAGAAGCACAGCATGATATTAAAGCCTTGTTGTTAATTAAATAAACCTGCAAATCAATATTTCTTTCTAACCTGATATGAATGTCCCTCTTTGTCCCTCTGTGTGATCATCTTTATGAAGACACTGGACGTGCAAGACTCACAGTGTCTCTTTTAACCTGTCCTCACCAAACCCAGAGTGTCTATTTTATATATTTTTTTAAACGCAGGTAAACCCACTAAAATACTGTAGGGGATTGACTCCTTTCCCACTGTCTGCAGATGTGTTTGTCTTGTTTTTTGTTTCTTAATTTTTATTTTTTTTCAGGTGTGTCACGATTGACATAACTAACGCCCCAGAAAACAGGGTCAGTAAACAGTAGAAAGCAGCGTGGAGGCCAGTGACTGTCTTTGACTCATAGCATTGCACTGGAAAAGGGGCGTGTCCTGCCAGGTGTCATGTTTCCGTTCCTGCCGCTCGTGGCCGGTGCTGATAAATACCTGACCAGACAATCGAATGGATTTTTGTCAACCCAGCCCTACTGTTGTTGTTGATTATTATTATTACACTGATGTCACTGTAGGATGAGGTTTAGTTGTTGCAACTCTCAGTCTTTGTCTTTGTCCTCTTTTGTCTCTGTGTGTTTGCAGGTGGAGTCCAACAACCCTTCACTCTCTCCGTCTGACTCTCTCTCTCTGCCTTCACCCTCTGCCTGCGTGTGTGTGTCTTTCTTTCTGTGTGTGCAGCTGTACAGCAGCATGCCTGTATGTTTGCCACCAGCACAAGCAGAAGCATTATGGAAGTGAAAGAGCGACGTCCATACTGCTCACTCACCAAGGGCCGTAAGGACAAGGAGGGGCCGTATACTGGTGAGACATTCAGCCTGTCTTTTATTTTGCTCCCGTCTTTGTTTCTCCATTAATTCATCAGTTGAGTCAGTCAGTCAGTAAATCATCCCATTTCCATTCAGAGATCATTAGTTGGCCTTAAAATTTTATATTAATAATATTTTATATTACAGTGCAATATCTTTTGATTACTGCTGCTGTGATTACGATAAGAGCCTCCCATTGATTAGAGACGTTTACAGACCACTTCTCTGTTTCTAAATTCATCCACCAGACTTCCCACCGTTGTGCATGCACACAGTTTGTGTGCAATGAGGGATTGTTGCCAACATTTTTTAAAGTCTTGAGAGAACTCATTCTTTGCTTTTACCTTAAAACTAAGTGATTAGATTAGGTTAGTTTTCAATTCCAGTTCAAAGTTAGAGAAAAATTCCTCGAGCATTGGTCCAGGACATCATGATGTCATAATGACTAACTTACATTATGATTACCAGTAGTTGTATCAGTGTCTGTATGTCAAATCACAAAACAACCCCTGTGTACAGTCTGAAAACACACAATGCTTATCAGAATGCACAGATTTGATTGGCTGAGTAGTGTCACGTGAGATGATTTACAACACAATTGGCCCCTGAGTTCCCTTCATGCAGAAAAGGTTCTGGATGGTTTTTCTGTGCCTGAGGCTGTTCTGCACAGCTCCCCTCACCGTGCATCAGCAGCTTCTTGTCAGATGTTCTGACGGTTTGGTTATGAGAGGCACAGGCCGCACAGCTTTTTGGAGACACACATGGCTCCACATCTGGAGGTGATCAGAGTCCGCAGGCTCTCCTGCACCGACTGAGAGTTACAGAGAGACGATTCTTTTTAAAGACCCCGTCAAGACGGAACTTAGGGCCACAAGTCCAACGTCATTGAAACCTCCGGGGCATGTTGTTCTTTTAAGTCGTCCAGGAGGAGAGAGCGAGAAGATCTTCCGCATCTGATTTATAGACTGCTGAGTCCAGCCCACTGAGGTTTCTCACTCTGCATTCTTCTCCGTTCTTTGTGCTTTCCATTCTGCTAGTTTGTGCTTGCTCCTCCAGGACCTGGAAATTGATCGAGGTCTGTGTCTCAGAAGAGACGAGGAGTGAGGAGGGAGGAGGCTCATAGAGGAGCTCAGAGCAAGGACTCACTAGTGTTTCCTGCATGAGTCTGGTTATTGATTGGTCACCTGATGGAATGAGACAGGGGTGGAAAGCAGCTTTACTATAATGTTAATAACATTGCATTTGTAATACTGTAAGCAAAACACCTCTCGAAACTGTAATGGCAGTACTAGCAGTGACTGTGCTGTCATTACTGTTTATTTATAAAATGAAAAAAATATTACATGTGTAGAACTTGAATAATGAATGAATCATGAAATCCTCCTTTGCAGCTCAAAAGACTTTTTCTTCATCTTTTCTTCATCTTGACTCATTCACAAAAAACATACACAGCACCCGACTAATGCAGCCACGTAGTCATGATTATTATTAGTCCTCTAATGTCAGACTCTGCCAATGGTCTTTCATAAACTTTTCAAGCAATGATTTTATTCAGAATATTTACTGTGGTTTTTACTTCACTCCATCTTCTCTGTTTTGTTCTTTCAATAATGAACAAAGTTTAATTTGTGTTATTTCTATCAGTCACATTCTATGACACCCTGCACCCTGCATATATCTCCATGAAGTATTGCAGCAGCAGTCGAACAAAATGTGGCTGTGTTTGTTTTATTGTGTGCGTGTGTGCGTGTGTGCGTGTGCGTGCGTGCGTGCGTGCGTGCGTGTATGTCTACCTCTCTTTAAAAATCTTTTTTAAAACCCATTTGTACAGGCTGATTCTATTTGTTGTTTTAATGAGACTTATTCCTGTTATTTATCTTTTAATTTTCAATATACTGATTTATATAATTTTATGCAATTTTATGGTTGAAAAGTATTATATAAATAAAGTTTATTATAATAATAAATTATTATTATTATTATTATTATTATTATTATTATTATTATTATTATTATGCTAGGTTCATCAGGGGACAGTGAAGACTGTGCTATTGGCTCTCAAGGACTCCGGGTCCCCACTCAGAAGTCCTACTCCTCCAGTGAAACACTGAAGGCCTTTGACCAGCACCAAGACCAGACCAGGTTAGAACTAGGATTACATACATTTTAATGTTCCATTTTGTCTAACCCAATGGATAATATTAAACTTGTGTTATAGATATGTAATGCACCAGAACATGTCATCAAATGATCATCATGATTTAAGCTGGAGCAGGTTTGGGTCCAGTCATATCTCTGCTGATCATTCCACAGAGGAACTGGTAGCTACAGTTTCTGTTCTCTTGTGAGGATTGAAATAATGACTTACTATTTTAAATTCCCATGTGCTCACTTACTATACTGAACACACCCCTGTAGACAGCAGACATGCATTTCTGTAGACAAGCTACCTTTAGACTTTGATGTCATCACAACATGTCATCTTGATTGACAGTTTTAGATTATTCAGTAGTTTGTTGCTGGAGCTACAGTAGCAATTAAAACGTATTGTATATGTGTGACTGAGCCACCTCATGTCTGCTTTCATCTCAGTGAATGAACATCAATTTTAGCAGAATGTTACATTTTCTAACAGAAACCCTTGATCATCCAATGAAAATCAGTGGCTGTCCTTCCTTGTAGTAACACAACTGACAACTTTTGTCCTGGGTTGTTGACAGGTTACTGTACGGAACGACCAAGGGACACAAGGACATGGTTCACCGTGAACAGGATGATTACAGCAGACAAGGTGAGAGTCTACACACACATACAGTTCACAGGCACATACGCTGCCCTCACACACTTAAAACAACAAGACTCAGATCTATTTATGTTGAACTGAACTGGTATTCTGTTCATAAAGGTACATTTCTTCTCTCTTCCTGTTACACGATTACACAAAAAACAGCAGGGTACAATCACACATGTAACAAATATGATCCAATTACAGTTACTGTGTTACTTTTGGAGTTTCTTTAATGTATGATTATTATTATAGCTACATTACTATCATACTACTTAGTAATCATTACTATAAAGACACGACTGCTAGAACTCACGCACACACACACTCACAAACCACACCGCACTAATCTCCACTCCCTGGCTCTTCTCATACAACACCACATACATCAGCACAACAGCTTCAAAATATCATGTGTACGTTTGCCCATTATTGATATCACATTTATGCACTTGTCTTCTGTGTCATCCGATGTGTATGTTTGTTTTTTTTTTGGTTTTTTTTGGCTTGTCACAGTATTTCACCCATGAGCTATATGTTAAAACCTGTCTACTACTACTAATTTTTCGTTGTTTGTTGTCACATTATTTATTAATTGATGAATTTAAAAAAAGACATACATTTGAACATAATGTAAATCCTGATTTGCTATATATAAATATATCTAGCTAAAGTTTTAGTACTTGTTCATGTATTCGTTCACAACTTTGTGGATTTATATTTGGATGAAACGTGTTTAACACATGAATGGTCCTAGATGAGATAGACAGAGATGGTAAAGGTGTGTTAAACGTGAAGGTGTGTTAGGCTTTGATGAACCACTGACACAGTGACCGTCAAAAACGTCTTGTGAAATAGAGAGGTGGGTAAAAATAGCACATTAAAAGAAAAAAATGCTTTCACTACAGATTGCTTCCATTGTTCTCCAACTCCAATTAACACGGCATCAATATTTGAGAAATGAAAAATTCATAATTACTCAATCATCTTATCACCTTCGTTTTCACTGCTGGCCTAATTGGAGCTAATTTAAAATTAATATAACTTTTAATTGAACGGCAGCACTCGTTATCTCTTGTTGTGCCATTAATTACAGAAAGCTTTTATAATATCCCTTTTCATTTGCTGATTAAAGATGAAGAGGCACATACTCAGATTTTACCGATAATTTGTTTGTCTTCTTTTCATTTATATTTTAAAGGATTATTACACATTATTTGAACCTGATTTCAGCCCATTTCCATTCGACGTGAAAGAGTTACTCCTGATGATTTATTCAATTTAATGGGAAAAGTATTCAGAATGTGTAATCCACTCATGAAACACTTTCCAAATGTTACAGGAAAATGGAAATGAAGATACAGAAGCCACTTTTAAACACGCACACATGGTCTTTTTTTTATTCTTACAAAAAACATTCCATCAGATGTAATTACCAAAAGGCCTGCAGCCCTGCATCCATTAAGCATCTCTCATTATATTGTGAGTATATGATGCTAACAAGTGACAAATAAAACTACTGGCACTTTAAAGCAAATCTCTTTTTTCCAGGCAGATATTTAACACATATTTCTTGCCGCATTGCATCTTCTTTCTGTTGTGAATTCACACTTTGCATTTGCATCATTTATTTTTACGTATTCAAAATAATCACAGCATTCTTACACTCAATTACACTACATTCTCCTATTTCTCAATAGGAACCACACTATGGTAATTACTGCCATGAACAATATACTGGAGTTACAAAAGAAAAAAAGGGTTTAAAAACTGTGGTTATTTATTATTTTCATCTTCCAGCTTTGTTCATATAGACCACCTCATTTCATTCATGAATGCATGTGTTTTATAGAATTAAATCAAAATGTCTCTTTAGATTAACATCTCTCCATTCATAACCAATGTTGTATAAATTCATTCTGTGTCATTAAGCAGCCAGAGTCTCATCCCATATACAAATATATGATATGTACATATATTGAATTTCCATACATGACATAAATATACATATAAAATAAAAGGACATAATGTAAAAATTCTATATCAAACCTGTTAGAAATTGGAACAGTTTCATACATTGACATACATGTCTAGCCAAGAAAAATATGCATATTTAACAATGTATGTATATCGTCCAGTAGTGTCCAAAAGTCTGAGACCACTTCCCCAGAATGTGGAAAATAGACATGTTTAAATCAATTTGCATATATAAATTAAATATATATTGCTAACATATATGGTTGCAACATGTTACAGCATATAAAGATTCACATAGATATTTTTAATAAATGTACATTTACAAATTGCTGTGGTTATGCCATATATGAGTGTGAGATATCTGTGTCTCTGTTCATTATGAAAATGTTCAACTTTTGAGGAAAAAAAAACATATTATTTTTTCAGAAGAAAATTCCCTCATTTACTTGTGTTTTTTTTCTAATTAATGATTCCTATATGAGTATGTCAATATGTTATTTGATTTCAATCTGGACAAATGATTAAATTCATGATATTATAGATGTACATCCAAACATGAGCTGCAAGACATTTTCAGTTTATTCTTTAACAGCCTCCAGACTTGAGGTTCTTGTTCTCTGTCTCTTCTCCTGTAATGATTAAATGGGATTTAAGAGACCTTGTCAATAAGTGTTCACCTTCTCTGTCTGGTTTCCTGGGTTTCTGTCACTAGAATTTTACAACCAAATAATATTTGTATGTTTTTCAGTCAGGCTCTCTGTTCAGGACACGGCCACTTTCTTTCCCTACTGAGAATCTTCTTTGTTACATACTTACCCACACACACTCTGAAATACACGACTAAGTGTGTCTGTGGTGGTAATGTTTTTATATAAGTATGACATTTAGTCAGTTAATTAAGAAAATAAATGGAGCTATTTTGATCATTGATAAGTCTAAGTCCTTTATCATGCAGAAATGCCAAATATTCTGTGGTTCCAGCGTCACAAATGTGAGGATTTGTTGAGTATAATTTTGTGTCTGTATGACTTTTTTATGTATAAATCAGTTATTTCAACATCGTAGAATCAGTTGAGTCGTTTTTCATTCTGCTAAAGGAGAT
>NW_019174522.1:816832-844332 GCF_002260705.1 Seriola dumerili | reverse complement strand
CTATATTCTGTCGCCAGTTCCACTGCGAGAGGAAGTGAGAGAAAGAATAGATAACCAGGAGGTAGAGTAAAATGGGAGAGGAGAAGAAAGGATGGGAGAGGAGGAAAAGATAACACAAAGCAATTCTAAAGAGAACCAAGGAAAGTGGAGAATAAAGACCGAACAAGGAGAGGGAGAAACCTCTCTGCATTGTTTGTTCTCCTGAGAGGAAATATTAGACCAGAGACGTCTGGCTGGCTCCCCAGTGGACACACACACACACAAACATGCGCACACACACCGGCAAACATAAACTCTTTTGTGGCGTCTCGACCCCTGGGTGCCCAGCTGCTGCTCGCCTGGTTACTTGATATTGGTGATCTCAACCTCAGGGACAGAAAAACAAAGATACATTAACATTTTCTGTTGTCAACACACTGATACAGGTGTGTCTTTCATTGAGGAAGTCCTCAGACGCACATTTTTTAATCCTTTTAAATAAGAACAGAGGAACTGGAGAGGTAATTACAAAAATGCTAAATCCCAGTCGTTGGAGGAAACATTTCCATATAGTGTCCAGCATGTGTGAACTACACTACAGATACTATTATGTTGCCTGGCTTTAAATGGCTACAGACGTCTGGCTTTGTCTTATAGCAATGAACTTAAAATATATTAGCTGTCTAATCTCTTTAATTCTAAATGTGTCCCCTTTGTGCGTGCGTGATTGTGTGTTTATGGCGTGTGTACGTGTGTAGACAGCAAGGTAGACGAGATAAACTGGAAGCGTGAGAAAGACGTGATGTAATGGTAAATGGAAGCATAGAATACAAGGGATGGAAGCAGACAGGCAGACAGAGAGGAAGAGGTGTGTATCTTGTCTTTGCTAACCAGATTACCTTACTATGTGTCAACAAAACACTTAATCCATTTGGCATTGCTAAGCTGCTTAACACTATAACCTTAGCTATTATATAGATACACACACACACACACACACACACACACACACACACACACTCAAACACTCAAAGAGGATCACAGACCTCATACTTAGTGCTATTTAGGGAACCAGAATAACTTCAAAATAAATAATCATTTATGTAAATGTCAAGAAAAAGTCCTTGATTTATTATAATCATATAATTATAATTCAATTCAAATCACTTCAGTGGTTCTTTATTGGCATGGCAGTTTAAGAAAAACTATTTTACCAAAGCATAAAAACTATTTCCAAAACCGTTAAATACAAAATGCAACATACATGTACTGTAAACATTAATTATATTTTATTATACACATAATCTGGTACTTCAGACTACCTTCATTTTTCCACCGTTTCTGAGGAAAGTAGAGGAAATGCAAAAAGTAGAGTTTATTAAATCTGAAATAGTTGTTTAAAGCAGGACAGGGACCCTGGGACAGTGCAGGTTTTATAGATATTTAATTTACCAAGGCCCAGAAAAATGTTTATAGTGTAACCATGACAACAAAGACCATGTAATATTGAGGAAGCACTTATTTTAACCCAAATCCCCATCTTTTCCTAAACCTAACCAAGCCATGACCGCTATTATGGTAACCGTGACGACAAAGTTAGGTACGCTGCTGTTGGTACAGTTCGCGTGTTTATTATTGTAATCATGACAACCGAGATTTAGCACACCTGCCACCGTAGGGATGCTATTTCAGGAGACACTGTCCTCCTATGAGAGGGTTGAACAAACGACCTGTGTGGTTGTTCAGGTTGGAGGAACTGTTGGATGTTTTGGTCATTTAGGTTATTTTTGAGATGAGACTGTCCTGTCTTGCAACCCTTAGCAAGTTTTGGGGATTTCATTGACAGATGAGTGGACCCACATGCACACTAACTAGACACGACTCCTATCCACATACTCCCCCCACATCAGGGTTGGACCTCACTAATGTGCTTGTGAGTCAGTGGGGGAAAATTCTCGCAGCTAGATTTCAAAACTGTGTGGAAGGCCTTGCCATAATATAACTGCATATTAATGCTCATAATGTTGAAATGTGTAATAATCACACATAGCTGTAATGTTTGGGTGTCCACATACTTTTGGCAGTATAGTGTAGTACAAGCAGTTGTAGGGGCACATGCACGACTTGGTTAAAGTGCGAGGTGAGCTGCAAACATGGTAAACTCTAATGTATAAGGCAAATGGAAAATGGCATCCGCTGCCACCTGTCAGCTGCAGAGCGTCCAGAGGGTGGGAGGTGTCAGCTCAAAGGGTCTCCACTGACAGAGCCACAAACAGGAGGGCAGACAGATGGAGACAGACAGGGACATAAAACAGACAATGATGGATGGATCTGTTCATACCCTGTGTGCTCTCACTCTTTCAATGAAATTCAGTTTGGTTCAATTCAGTTCAGTGGCTGCTTTATTTTGAAAGGTACATAGATGCGATCCATTGCCAAAGCAGAAGGTGACAAAATAAATTCCATTCATACATAACAATGCCAAACTAGAGCAGATTATTTGGCCTGTAATTATTTTGCATTCAGTATTGTTGTCAGTTTCTCTGATAGAGCAACACTCACATTTTCCTACTGAATTACACACTCACAGTCAAACAACATAGATAAAGAGCTTTGTGGAGACAGGAGAGATTGTGGGTTGGATTTTTTTGGAGAAAATAATCAGTCCTAACATGGCTCACTCTGTGTGTGTGTGTGTGTGTGTGTGTGTGTGTGTGTGTGTGTGTGTGTGTGTGTGTGTGACGAGCTGTGTGCAATCTTTCTTTTTTTTTTAGCCTCATCTTTTCTCCCTGTCTGTCTCTCCATTCCTTTTTACTCAGTATCTCTGTATTTGTCTCAATTTTTTTTGATTCCACTACTTTCCTTTTATCTTTTCTAACTGCAGCCTCTGGATAGTTAGAGAAAGGAAATTAGTGATTCTCACTTTTCTAAGTAATCTTATTGTTCAGCCATCACTGGACACATGTTGTCAGGATCTTTAGAAATCATTGCAGCTCTTAAAAGGAATGAACAATGGCCACAGCTGATGTGCTCAGTGAGGCTTTATAAGTGGGATGATCTGAACTACAACATGGCGATGGAATATTCTGGTCCTATATTGTATATTTTGCTTGGTTCAAATTCTCCTCCATCATCATTCACTTGCTTAGCATAATGCTAATACCATACAGTAAAATATAAAAATGCTAACATTTATACCCATTGGTAACATATTGATTGTAGTATTTAGAGAATTGTTGTTGCTTGTGTTCATACATTAGTGAAATTATGGCTACAAATTGAGGTGCACAGTTGTGCTAATACGAGTTGTTGCTGCCATATAAAACCAAATAAACTGGTTATTTCTAATGCTTATTGAAAAAATGATCCCCCAAAACATCCTGATATATTTGCACTTTTTTTCTGATATTTTGCTGACTGACAAATTCTTATTATAAGGTCTACCCCCTCTTTCTGTCATTCTCTCATTCTGTGTCATTAACACACACACACACACATCAAGTTGAAGTAAAATAGCCTGAGTTGGTCTACTTTTATTGTGAAGAACTCATAGCAAATGCAGTGAGTTAATCAAGTTAGTAGAACTTCATTAGAAATTCAGGTAAACACCTTATTGTTGCTGCTCACAGCTGCTTGGTGTGACTACAACCCCCATAATGGAAAACCCCTCACAGGTAATGGTTAACTGTTTAATAAAAGAGAACATCATTGTCTATACATATATTTTATGTATATTTACCATATAATCTTGACTATAGGACAGCCTGTTTTTTCTCTATACTCAGACTTTAATGCTAATTGCTTCACACTTTCCTCTGGCCAGTTTCTGCCTTATTGCTCGCACAGTTTGAAGTGTGAATGGATCTAATCAATAACTAATTGATCTAATTAAAAAGTAGATACATATCCTCTCAACAGTACCACACAACAGTAGCAAGAATTCCTGTTAATTTAAGGAAAACTATAGAGTAGATACAGTTTGTACTGTATGTACATTGGACCTGGAATTCTAAATTCAAAATACTTTATTCTTTTTTTTTTTTTCTTTTCTTTTCCAAAATTGCAGTTTATATTTTCCACCATGTCTTGAAGCCACACCTGGGCCTCAGCTGATCCACCTCCACGAACTTGTGGCAACAGCTTAACCACTCATCCATCGATGCATGAGACAGAGAGGATGCATTTCTATTGTTCAATTATTTTAATACTTGGAGACAGAATGATGAAAGAAGATGTTGATTGTAACATTGACTATCAAGACTTATATTTTATTTATTTATTATTATTATTATTATTATTATTATTCATTTATTCATTTCTTGTTGTTGTTGTTGTTAGTAGTAGTAGTAGTAGTAGTTGCACCGGCACTGTTGGTAGATTACCCGTGTGTTTGTGTGTGTGTGTGTGTGTGTGTGTGTGTGTGTGTGTGTGTGTGTGTGCGCGCACTCATGCCTGCAAATTCTATGTGCTGTTTAGAATACTAAGTAGACCTTAAAATATTTATATTGCGGGTTTATTAAACTATACATCAGGTAGCCCAAACACAGTGTTCATATGCTCACAACTTATTTACTCATGCTTTTTCATAAGGACTCCATATATCAGAGAGTTATCCAGTACAGCACCCACACAAACACACACATACACACACACACACATACACACACACACACACACACACACACACACACATCTTGGTTGAGAAGAGACAACAAATGTGACTGCTCGAGAAGACGGATCACTGCAATAACCAAGGTGCATATGTAAGAATAGAGAGATTATACATTCACATTCAGCAGATGCGTTTGAGATACATTTTTCTGTCATCTACGCTTCAGCATTGATACATAGATATTACTGCTGGTTATGTTTTGCTCAGATGGAGCTGTATGTTTCATACAAAACAGCCTTTAGGAATAAATAATGTATCATATCTCTTCTTCTCTCACAGCGAGAGCGTAGCAGTGAGTATGTTTGTTACAAATACTGCAGTTACTAACTGCAGATGTATTTCAGGCTCATCTTTCACAGTCTTCCAAGAACTAGTTGATATTGTGTGTGTGTGTGTGTGTGTGTGTGTGTGTGTGTGTGTGTGTGTGTGTGTGTGTGTGTGTGTGTGTGTGTGTATATGTGTGCATGCGCACGTGTATGCACATGCATATACACAAACAAATTCTCTCGTGTGCCAGTGGAGAGGTCACGTGTATACAGAAAAATAAGTTTTCCAGTAGCTGAAATGGACTTGGATGCACGCCCCTCACACACACACACATACACACCCACACACACACACACACACACATACACACACACACACTCACACTCACACACACTCACACTCACACAAAGCCCTGGTGCCAGTCATATTCAATAGCAATCTAGTGCTGACCAGAGAAATCAATGAATAACAGACTAACTGACTAGAGGGTTTAACTTTGGCGCCACTAATGAAGACACTTCATTCCATCAAGTGCCTAACATTAAATCATTAACCATACAGCATCGCTCTCTCTTCCTCTTCCCCTCATTTTCTCTCTTTTCACCCCCCCTTCTCTTCTGACCTTCTCATCCTTTTTATTTATTTATTTTATCATCATTGCTGCTTCCTGTTAAGATACAGTTAATATACAGTAACAATGTCTAACGTATCATCAGTTTAGACAACTGTGATAACAGCAATGTAGCAATTAATATTGTATGAATTTGTCCAATGTCATAAAATAAAAACAGACAGACTGATATACTCTGTACTACTACTGTGATCATTCGACTATTTTACAACTATGGAAATCAACTCACTGTTCTAATAATGATTAACATTTTCAGCAAAAAATGCAAACAACCAATCAATCCAAACTAGTCTTGAGAGTTTTGTTAATTGTAAAAGTTATTATTCATTAGTTAGTAACTGAGTTCATAGTTATAAAGCTATCAGATGAATCTATATCACGCACATAAGCAACAAGTCGTCTCTTCTTCTTTCCTCACATTGCCTCCTCTCTTCTTTCCCTCTTCACTTGTTTCTCAGAACCCATTTAGGCAGAATCCATTACCAGAAGTGCAGTGGGAGAAGGAGCGAGCGAGGTAGATAGACGGAGAGGAATGGAGAGAGGGAGATAGAGGGAGTGTTCAGCCTACTAAATTCTACAACAATGAGTCTTGGGACCTGATAGATGATGGCCTTTTTAGTTGTGGTGACAGGCGAGCTTTCACTGCAGCTCTGCAGAAACCTCACGCAGTGACTCTGTTTAGCTCTTCTTCTCTGTGTTTTGCCCAAACTACAGTACTGTATCTTATATGCTGAGAAGATACTAAACTCCAAATATTTGGAATTGTTATGTTGCCTGGCTTTTCGGCAATGGTTCAAATGTGCCAAAATGTTCATTAAAAATGATAAAACTGTCACTCTGTTCTCTCACGTTAAAATATAGACATTCTCCCCACACTGACGAAATGAAAAGTTGAAACTTAAGAGTAAAATCAAGAAGTGTCCCATAACAAGGATTGACTGAGTCCAGTCGGATCTACACTCACACCCAGCCAATCACATGGCAGCAGTGCAATGCATTAACTCATGCAGATACAGCACAGGAGTTTCAATTAATGTTCACATTAAACTCTCTCCACACTAGAAATGAGAATTGTCAGTGACCTTGAACCTAGCATGACTGTAGGTGTCAGATGCTGGTTTGAGTGTTTCTCAAACTGCTGATCTCCTGGATTTTCACTCACAACAGTCTCTAGAGATTTTACTCAGAATGGAGCAACAACAAAAGCATCCAGTGAGCAGCAGCTCTGTGGAGGGAAAACCTTGTTGATGAGAGAGGTCAGAGGAGAAAAGGCTATGGTCACTCAGATAACCACTCGTTACAACTGTGGTGAGCAGAGAATTATCTCAGAATGCCCAACACGTCCAACCTGTGGGCAGATGAGCTACAACAGCACAAGACGATGCCGAACAGAAACCTGAAGCTGCAGTGGACACAGACTCAGCTACACTGGACAGTTGAAGACCTGGTCTGATGGATCTGGATTTGTGCTGAGACAGCAGAGTTTGAATCCATGGAGCTAACCTGCATTGTGTCAACAGTCCAGGCTGGTGGTGGTGGTGTGATAGTGTTTCATACTGCTTCCCTGTCAGGAGTAGGCATTTCAGGGCTCCAGCCACTGAGTTCAGCCTTTCAAGTCACCTCAAACTTGGCGCACTCCAGAATACAGGTAGGTGAAGTTTCGGTTAGGCAGGACCTGTGGAAGTTTTTGGTGGCAAACCTGCATGTGAAATCTGTTGTGTGTGCGTTCAGACATCAGCCTTATCAAGTTGGGCTAAGTGGTGGCTGTGGTCTCAGCTTTTGTGTTGGTTGTTGCATTAGCATCACTAGCCCAGCGTTTGCGTTGGATGAGTTTGTGGCGGCAACATCCTCAGGTTAGGAGCCGGCTGCTCCGACTGTTTCTCCGGCAAAGGAGGCAGTTGGCGTAGCAAGTGTTGAGGCAAACGAGAGACTCGTCACTCTGTCACAGTTTGTCCCGTTCTCTGCGGAGTCATCTCCTGGCTCTAGCTTAGACGCCCGGTTGAAAGTGCGTTCAGCTTGCCTTCAAATGGAGAAGGAAGAAAGGGAGCATGAGTTATGAGTGTCATGCCTGCACCTCTCCACCATGTCCATGTTCAGTCACCGCTGTGTTCTGGTTTCTTCTCGGTGGTCGTCCGCCCTGGTTTTCCCATTGATGTGTGAGGAGTTGATTTTGTTATGGGGAATGACATTGCGGGCAGGAAAGTATACCCTGTTTCTGAGGTTGCGGATGTTTCCATTTGTGTTGGAGGAGCTCTGACCAGAGTTCAGACTCTCTGACAGAAAGCTCATGATGGTGACCTGTGTAATTCTTTGCTTGTTTCAGCCTTGTCGGAGGATACGTTGCCCTCTGCTGGAGAGCCAGTGAACTTTCTGGCTAAAACAGCTGAAGTTGTAATGGAAAGTGTTGATGTTTGAGATGGGATATTGCCGCTGTGTTGAGGCGCACTTGATCAGGCTCTGGTTTTTCTGGTTTCTGGTTTTTGGTTCTGGTTATTTGGTTTAACTATAGTGTTATTGTTGGTTTGGTTTAGTTGGTTTAGTGGTTAAGTAGTGGTTTAAGTTACCCAGAGAGTGTTCCACTGTCGGTTTTCAGTTGTAGTTTGTTTATTGTGAATAAAATACCTTATTATTGGCTGATCTGTTTTCCTGTTTCTTCTCTGTTTGGCCTGGTTTATTATTTAATTTATTGTTACGTCCCTCAACTGTTAGGGATGTTTTCTTGATTGGTGTCCCTAACCCCGCGCCAATCCAAGTAGACGGAACAAACCTACCCATAACCAAAGAGTTCACCTACCTAGGCAGCATTGTCAGACATGATGGAGGAGCCAGCAGTGACATCATGAGCCAACTCAGTAGGCATCTTCCAAAAACGCAACAACGTCTGGAAGTTGGTCCAATACAGCACCAACACCAAGCTAAGACTGTACCAGAGCTGTGTCCTGTCCACCCTGCTGTATTGCTCTGAATGTTGGAGAATGACAGAAAGGGATGTCCATAAGCTGTCAACCTTCCACACTAACATCAAGAAAATACTGCATTTCCTACTGTCCTGATACCATCTCCAACCAACATCTACTTGCCCAGTGAAGGCAAGACAACATGGCCACCATCACCATGAGAAGGCGATGGTCATGGATCGGACATGTCATCTGAAGAGAGCAGGACAACGTCACCTTGACTTCCCTTCAGTGGATGGAAATCGAAGAAGAGGCAGACCCAAGAGAACACCTGGTGTCGGACAGTGGGGGGGTTAAGAGCCTACAACACACCTGGGGTACTATGTAGACACTGGCCCTGAACAGACAGGAGTGGCGATCCTTTGTTGTTGCCCTACATGCCAGCAGGAAGAACGTGCAGTAAGTTAGAATGTTTTCTTGGCTCTGTTTGGACCCTTAATACTAATCAATCATGGTTTGACTGCTAACCCTATCTGAGTGGTCATGAGTGACTGTGTAGAATCTTGATGATTCATGAATGCTGTAACTACTAGATGGCCACATAATTTGTCTTAGAAGACAAATATTCTTTTTTCAACATGGGTCATATGTTGAAGGGTTTTGTTTGTTCAGGATAACACGACAACAAGGTCTTTGAATCAGAGATCACTGATTCCGAGTTTTGAGTGTGGTGAAAGGGAAAGGGTGTCAGGCTTTCCTCCTGTGAATATGCATTACAGCTTGATGATTTCTGAGAAGTAAAAAGATATTTTGTGCTGGGTGTTTGCTACATGTGTGCAGATGGGTAATATGTGTGTGTGAGGGGGAGGGAGGTATTGAAAGTAGTCAAGGTGAGAAGTGAGATCGGCTATCAAGCAGATCAGGTTCAGATTGGGTTTCATATCTGTCACACTGTAATGGGAGAATTGATGAAGTGTCATGTCAGAACACACGCATTCACACACACACACACACACACACACACAAATGCAGACAGGCACACACAGACTCATAAGCCTACATACCTACATACATATTTGCTCTTTCTCCCTTTTTTATCAACACAGTCAACTACCTGTTTTTGTTCCACATTGTTCCACCTCTCTCTCTCTCTCTCTCTCTCTCTCTCTTGCACACACACACACACACACACACACACAAAATCATTATTATGTTGAGCTGTGTAATAGCTGGATCAATAGCTGTGCTGGTCTTACAGGATCATTTGCCCTCTGAAGCAAATGCTCTGACAGCCACTACATCATTAGGACATCACCACTCTCTCTTAGTCTCCCCCCTTCTCTCTCAGTCCGACACTGTCCTCCTTTAAGAAAGAAGCTCATAGGCCGGCAGTACAAACAGCTTATTACAACCCATAGTTACGTTTCATGTTAGGCGACCTCTAGTGGTCCTTAGAGATGAAACGGTATAAACATTTAATATCATCATTATAGTGACCAAAATTACCATGGTTATTAGTAATATCACAGGGTTGTTAAAATACGCTGAAAATGTTAAAAAAGAAATAACTGAAATCATTCTACCAAGTTTTTTATGGAAACCACAAATAAATGATTAGTAGCACTTTTTGTTGTATTTAAACGTTAAACATGTCCAACACATCTGTGTCACAGAGAAGGACAAGGGACCAGTAACAGTATTGGGTTTACCTGCTGCATGCCCACTCTGTGAATAACAACGACAACTCTGTAATTGTTATAATATACAACATAAAAATATTATTATTTTCTTACTGTGACCTCTTTCAGAGCACACTGAAACCTGTCACGTGTCCAGCACAGTGCTGTTAAACCAGAAACACCACGGCTACACTGCGCTCTGGAATGAAAGAGTGAGCTGCAGCCCTGAAATAAGTTTAAAAACACACAATCACTGACTGAAGCGTCTCACACAGAGACTCTGACACTGACAGGAGCACCAACCTGGGGATGATACTTGACAGATCCATTTTTTTATCCAGTTTGCACGGCGGCTAGCAGCTCACTGTTTCTCCCCTGTGTCTGTGTGTCTGGCAGTGTAAAAGGAGTCAATCACCTTTAAGCGGGTTTACCTGTGTTAAATAAACTCACTTATAACCACACAACTTTCATAAAAAGGTTTTAGAATGCAAAAAAAGAATCTCCAGAGGAGCACGACTGCCTTCCGCCATGTTTTGAGACTGGGAGACTGTTGCTGGTTGATGCCTTACAGGACCTAACGTGAGTTAAATTAACCACAGTAATTAACTACTGTAATTAATTAATTAATTAATATTTAAACTCTAATACTAACCATCTGGCATTTTTACTGTGATTTAGGGTGAAACCAGTAACCATTTCATCTAGCTGTTTCTTATGTAATATTGTAATATTGTTTCTTTTATCCATAATTGTTGCTCAACCGTAACTATGTGTTTATCATTGTAACCATGACAAAGGTCCTCCAACCTTAAAGAAGTACTTATTTTAACCCAAACCACAATCTGTCCCTAACTCTTATCAAACTGTGACCAAATCATTCCACAACCTGAACCACATGTTTATTATTGTTACCTTAACAATGAAGGTCAGGTTCTCCTGCCAATGCTACGCTCCTATAGGTCGTAATATTATTACCATGACTACAAACTATGGCTGTTGTTCAGTTAAATTCTGCATTTTAATGCTACAACTGTCTTTGCTTTTCCTCCTTCGTAGTATTTTGTGTGACTAACCAACTGCAGAGTAGACAGCCTGCTTCCTGTTTACACCAGCTCGCACATGCTCAGTGTACGTGAATGCTCATGTATGTGTGTGTTTTCAGGTGTGTTAGAGATCGTTTCTGAGCTGAAACAGTTGTCTGGAGAGAGTAGTGTGGACATAACCTATACTATCTGTATATATATGGGTTTTTAGGTTGGAGGACTGTCCTGCTCTGTCTCAGTCCACTCAGTCCTTCCTACTCTCTGTCCTCTGCTCTTCACATCATTATGTCTGAGAATGAAAAACGGTTTAAGATTATGTTTTTGTGCTGATATGGCCTTATAGTAAGTGCATTCCTGATGACCACTAAGATTCAATCCCTCACCGTCACAATGAAGGAACTCATCATTTGGAGCGATGTGATTCGTCAGCAATTTTGGTGGTGCATCAATTGTACCTCTGCAAACAGAGATAATTAAATACCCTGCAGAGGGACTTGGAAAGTAAAATGTTTATTATATTGGAGGGACAGGTGTGCATGTATATCAGTGGCATTTTAGTGTGATTGATTATTAAAGATTAACCCTTTACCAGCCTGGAACCACACAGCTCAGTAGAGCCAGTTAACATTACTGTCTTTTACTGACATCACACCCAACAGGAAAAGTCTCAAACTGATGCCTTTAACGACTGACGGGAAAGCAAGGGAACATTTGGAACTAACACATCAACAGATTGTTTAAATTAGGAAACATTGACTTGAATTCAAAGTTTTAATTACATAAAGAATTAATAATTTTCTCTGTTAACGGAGAAATAACTACCACTCCACTAATGTCTCACCCTACCTCCCTCTGTTTCTCACACACACTCACACACAGACATGCTCGCCTGCCCGAGAGTGTCTGGAAAGCTAGTGATAGTGTGGCTGACCTCAGCATATGGGTGATTTTACTGAGAAACTTCACACACACCCCCTACACACACACACACACACACACACACACACACACACACACACACACAGCCTTGTTTTGTCATTATTTTCATCTCTCTTAGTTGCATAAGAACTGACACTCTCCCACATCGCCTTGTCTGTCCTTGGCAGCTATTTCTAGTGTCATATGGCTTCTACTAAATGTTATTATGACACTAACAAAGGCTGTTTAGTTGAATATGTGTGTGTATGTGTATATGCATATGTGTCTCTGAGTGGGCAGGCCAGTCTGTCTGTCTCTTAGACTATGGGCATTAAAGCAACACTTAGTGACAAAAACAGAACAATACTGACACTCTTCTCTATAGCTTTATCATAATATATATCACTGTGGATGGATGGATTTATTAATCTATCATGATATGATGCTCCTCCCATTGTTTTAGAGGTTGTCCAGGCTCACCTCAGCAGGCAATTGGGGTTGACATGGGAGGGTCATCAGGGCCTTTCCAGACTATAAAAGCTGGCCCATGTGCTCACTTGTCATCTCCCTTCTGACTTCCACCAAAACCAACACAACGAAACTAGTGAAGTAACCAATCTAAACGACAGTACCAAAAAAAGATTGCATTGCTCAGTGTGGCAAGAAGGGAGATCACACAAAGTTATACTAAAAACTAATAATTTATTACAACTAAAAAAATGAGAAAAAATAACCAATGAACACCATGAAAGCAGTGCATGGATAAGGGGTATATGTGCTTTGGAGGTGTTGTATGTGCAACAAATAGATTCAGCGGTTGGAAGGGAGAGGACAAGTGAGCACATGGGCCAGCTTTTATAGTCTGGAAGGCCAATGTGATTGGAACCTCGGGCCGCTGAACTGTTTTCTGGGTGTTTCTGCTGGTTTTAATCCCCTGGTGTGTGTGTTATGGAGAGGAGGACACCTCTGTGGATAATTCAGCTGCTGGTAAAAACCTGCTGAACGTCTGCTTCATAAGTTATCAGAGAAAGAATCAGAGCAAAGGTTAGCATCAATCTCAGCTCCAGCTCTTCCCTGAGTCTCTGTCCTCCGTACAGCGTCGCTCAAACACTGACTTTAAATGTCAAACTGCTTTATTCAGTGTTTTTAACAGTTAGAATCACCAGGTCTGTTTGATTTCCTGAACCACTGACACTGAAGGAATCTTAACTGGGAGGAGCTTATGGTAATGGTACTGAAGACAACAACTCCCATGATCCCACGCTATTTCATCATGTCTTTTCTTATTGTTTTGAGTGAGAGACCCCTAGAGGCAGAAGTTACAGACTGTGCATTTAATTAAATAGAACAAACTGAACACAAAGAGGAATATATGTAATGACTCATCAGACATTTTATGAAGTTTAAATATTTTATCAAAATATATATATTTATATATACTATATTCACACAATATTCACGACCTCTAGAATACAATCTCTAGAATATATCCTCCCCATGATCTAGTGATCACATCATTTAATCTAAAATGGTCAGACTACAGTTTGATTGGCCGCTTCCTGTATTTAAAAGTTCTGCATCTTTTGATCAGGCCTGACAAGACGTCCCTGTAGCAGCAGCACCCTCAGTACTGCTAACCTAATCTAATAGGAATTAGAGCAACTGAAGGCAAAGTAAACCAAAGACAAACCAAACTGCAGTTCAATCATGAGAGACTCAAATGTTTGAGTAAGCCTTTATTAAAAAACCTTTATTGCCATGTGGAAAACAGGAACTGTGAGAGGTGAAAGAGTCTTTGGTGATTAGACTTGTGATGTCATCATGTTAGAGAGGAAGAAGATGCTGTGCATAGTGTAGGAAATCCCCTGGGGTCTAGACACTGGTGGTGGTCGTGGTGAAGAAATGATGAGGACCGGAGAATCTGGATGTGATGAGGAATGGATTCTGATGAGTTCAACCTAGACACTGGATATGAAGCCAGGAGGTGAAAGGGGAGGAAGAGGGTCACAGCAATCCACCTGAAATGACAGCTGACAGCAGGAGAGAGAACGGATTTAAAGTTTGACAGCACCGACATGATTGGCTGATTGAGATTGTGCCGAAATAGGATAGGTTGACAGATAATGCTGAGCTTCATTCGAACAGATGAATGCGTGCGCTACATCTTGTACTGACAAAATTACTGCAACATCCCGGTAGCCTAATGGTTAAAGCACATACCACAGAACCACAACATCCACAGTTACCCCTCTCTCTATATCTCTCTATATCCCTCTGTCTATATCTCTCCTAGCCTACAGCTGTCAGACAAAGGCATTAATGCCAAAATCTTTAAAGAAATTTAAATAATTAGATAAACTATGAAAAAAAGATGTGTATCATCATTTATTTTATACAGGATATGTGCAATGTGATTAATGAACATTAGGTCAAAAGGTCAAATAAAGTAAATGAAGACAACATGAACTACAGAGTGTAAAGTGAAGTGAGAATGACCAAAATCTAACTCAGCTGTGTGGCCATCACAGCCACACTTGCTGCTGCTCAGAGTGGGGTGTTAGCCAGGAAGCAATAAAACAGCCAGGACCCGAATGAGGAAGTTAATCTCTGAACTCATTAATCTGTGAAACCAGCTAACCACCGTTACAGATAGACTGCTCAGTGGCTGCCCAGTACAATGGACTGACTGAGACAGAAAGTCACAGACAATTTGAAAGCTCAATCAAAAGAAACAGTGGAAGTCTTTACATATCTCCATTGTGTTATTCTTTTTAACATATGTTATTAATGTAAGATGCTGTTAAGGTATAACAGATCTATAACCTAATTTTTTGAAGAATTAAGTAAAAATGTCTGGGTTACAAATCTGTTTTTTTAAGTATAATACACACTATTTGTCAGAGCTGCCTGAGATATAAGAGCCTCATCACATTTACAGACCTGCCTGTATACGAAAATAGAGCCGTGTGTGTATGTGAGTGTGTGTGCGTGTGTGTGTGTGTGTGTGTGTGTGTGTGTGTGGGTGTGTGTGTGTGTGTGTGTGTGTGTGTGTGTGGGTGTGTGTGTGTGTGTGTGTGTGTGTGTGTGTGTTTGTTTGTCCCAGAAAGAGAGAGAGGACAGGTTAGTTGTTTGTGCAACAGGGGGTGAGGAGGTGGTTTTTGAATGGCACCTCTGCTGTGAGCCAAACACCCTAACACACACATACACACACACACACACACACACACACACACTCACATAGGGGCATGCATGTGCAGTCCTCTCTGCTTCCATCTCCATCAGCATGATGAGCGGATGGAGGCTTTTAACTAATCACATCATCTAGGAGGAGAGAACAAAGGTGAGAATGAGACAAGAACGGTAACGAGAAAAAAAAAAATCAAAAGCTTGCATGAAGGGAAGGTGAAACATTTCTTATGAATGAGTCATCCAGTTTTTATTACTTCAACTCTTTCTTTCTCTCTGTCTCCCTCCCTTCTCTCCATCAACTCCCCCCACCACCAACCTCTCTCAGGTCTTATCGCCCTCATATTGCACACTCAAGGTATTTGTAATCCGCTTATACTTGTTCAACCTTCTTTTACATTGTAACTTAATATGGGCCATGCCCCTATATATGTGTGTGTAATAGATATCAGGTAAAGGTATTACTGTATTTACCACCTGCCTTTGTGTATCCCTCTCATTCTCTCTCTCTCTCTCTCTCTCTCTATCTTGCCCACACACACAAATGAAGAGTCCAAGGTGAAAGGTTCTCAACATAGCCGTTCTTGTAAATGATGATGGAGCGGTAGGCTCTGAGAGAAAAGAAAGGTTAAAGGAAAGAAGCTAATTACAGGAAGTTAAGATAATGAATGGGTGAATGAGAGAGGTCATGCACAGGAACCACAGAGGAAAGGATAAGCATCTATAAGAAGACATGATGAGGAATAAAAGAGAGAATCTCATCTACTTAGATCCGACAAATTTACTTGTACTACTGCATCATATTCAGATTCAGACTAGACATAGAAACAATAGTGAAAAGTATCAATTTCATGTAATGTTGCTGGTATGATGTCAATATGACTATGAACAGGTCTTTTCCCAGCCATGAGGCATAAGATCTGTTAACATGGTGGCTAAAATGAAAGCCAAGACGTCCTGCAGCCGCCATGGAGCCAGTGTGTTCCTCACCTTAGCATTTTTGTTGCTAGATTTACCGACTTTTCAGACCCCTTTACAAACCTTAGCTACAAGAAGTACTTATGACTCTCTTCGTAGAGGAGTGTCATATCGCCCCGAGAGAGCGAGGTCAGGCTTTCTTTCTCTCTGAGTGATCATTCAACAAGGAAATAACTTAAATCACAGCTCAGTCTTTGTCTTTAACTGATGTGTCTGGTGATGTCAGACGATGTCGTGGTTATAAAATCAAGATTTTAGCAGAAGCCAAGCAGCAGCTTGGAAATGCCTCGGAAGTTAGCATGTAGTCTTAATGGGCTGTGTTTCAGTGACTACTAGTGTTTTATATTTGTTCCGTTGTCCGACAATAGAAACAGAAAAACATGTCAATGAGACCAGCTTTATTGTAAATTCAGCTGCATTAGAATACTGTATATGTGAGCACAGAGAGGAGGAGAGAAGCAAACGGACAGAGAGCTGAAACCTGCTGACACTAGGCTGCAATGTGCTCTAGTCCAATACTAGGTTTTGGTGTAGTCTTGTTCTTTTGGGTCAGACCAAATATGGCAGTATACAGTCCGTCCATTTGCCCATTCATCTCTTTTATACAAAGCAACATACTGTATCTCAACAGCTTTTGTAATGTGGTACAGGTACTCATGGTTTGGTGACAAATCCCTGACCCCTTTCCATCTAGTTACACTATCAGCTTGAAATCTCCACTTGATCTGCGGTTTGATGAATGACAAGATGCCTCTACCCAGTATGTTTTTCATGGACCCCAGAGGATGATTTATAGTGTTTGAGCCATCGTCAGGCCAATATATCCATCTGTACTCATTAGATGTATTTAGCACATTTATGCTCCCCAGAAGATGAACCCTTGTGGCGATTTAATGACCTATTCTGTAGAGGTATTGTGAGGACAATACCACAGTTTGACTCTTCATATTTTTTGGTGTAATTAACATTTGAGCCTCTAGGGGATTGCTTTCTATGAGTGAGGAAACTCATATGCATAGAAAAGGCAGACCAGCATTACAAGCCGGATTGAGTCATGCCATGTTCACACACATATGCACACACACACACACAGCTGGTCCTGGAGTATAAGGTCCCTAATTGAAACTTTGTATTTGTTTGTAACCACAAACTCTTTCCTAACACACTCAGAACACACACTCGCTGCAGTGTTACAGGCTCTGTAGGAGACACAGAAAATGAAGAGCGAGAAAAGGAAACAGTTTTCCCTTTCTTGAAAGGCATTTCAGTGGCTGTTTAATGATAATAACTTGGAATAGTTTCAGTCTGTTCTTCTTATCTTCTTATATGTGGATTCATTACAGTTCAGATCTGATCAAATGACTAGTTTGACCTCTAGGAAGGGCTTAACTGAGATTATTTTGACCAGCTTTGCTATTCCAAGGCAACCCAAAATCAGATACCACAAAGTGTGTCTCAACCTTGGATTTTGGATAGTGGAATAAATGTTAAATGCACTAATACTGTACCTTACAAAGGTTTAAGCGCTTCGTTTACTTAATATTTTTTATATTTATGTGTTGTATGCATGTATTTATTTGTAATTTCATTTATTTTATTAGTGCAAAGGACAGAACATAAACTCATACAGACAGGAAAAAGGTGCACAAACACCATACACCATGATGCTTCATTCAAACACAAACATGATGAAACAAAATAAAATGGGACCCAATGAGAATTAAACAAGTCAGTTGAATTTGTTATTATTGCCTTTAATCATTCCATTGTAATGTGTTCAGACAGTTGGTGAAGACATTGGGATACTGAGAGGTTGTGTCTACTTTTTCAATTGAGTGCAATGGTTTTCTTGGCGATTATGTGGGCAATCAAGTGGCTGGGTGGTGATTCAATTGAAGACAAAATAGTGACAACAAGATATTGTTCAATATCCAGCCATGGGTACTGTAACTGCTGTTCCTCTTCTAGACATTTTGTTGGATTTTGACACCATGCAAGATCAGTTGCAATGTTCAAATCTGAAATTTGAAGCTAATTATAGGAAGTTTAAGATAATGAATGATGGAATGAGAGAGCGCCTGCACAGGAACAACAAAAGAAAAGATACGAATCTACAATCAGATGACAAGGAATGAAACAAAGATTCTCACTTACTTAGATTTGTCCTTTTTTTTACATGTTTTGCCCAGTCCAACCAACATGGCGGTGACATTGATCCAGCAGCCAATGCAGCATCAGAAGAAAATTAAAACAGAAATATCTGTTTGTCATATTTTATTACTTAATTAATATTCATTTTGGTGCATATAATAGAATATTATGTTATGAACTAGTTATTTATCTATTTATTAATTTTATATTATATTTTATTTTTGGCAAATTCAGTCCTCCTCATAGTTTGAGGTTAGAATTACGTTTAGGGTTTAGGGTTAGAGGTTAGGCTATTGAATTGTGACAGCTGTGGTCAGAGTAAGGCGCTAGCGAACGTATTATGCATTTGTGAGTTTCCTCATAAATATAGATGTAGAAAAGATAAATGTGTGTGTGACAAATGACAATGTTGTGCGTCTAAATAATGATAACCACAGGACACATGTAGTGTATATGTGTCTGTATGTGGTGTGGGCTATCTAGTTTTAATTTAGTATAGAAGTGAAATCTTTGATTGCATAATTGGAAAATATTAAAGAACAGATACACACACACACACACACACACACACAAACACACACACACACACACACATACACACACATTTGATTATACATATATAATTAAATACTTATTCTACTATATTATATTTGTCATGGCATGATAGTTTCAAACTTTACTTCTCTCTTCTCTCTTTTTATGTCTCCTGCCCTTTTTATCAGAGAGGCAACTCATTGTGTTTTAACTGCCATGCAGTTTTCATTGAACAGCAGATCACGCTCACAAAGCTAAACCTGTTGCATGGTTATATATGCATATGTTGTAAATCCATGGTTGTCTGCATCGCTGAGCGGTTGCTAAAACCTAAACTGGTGACACTGCGTGACTGATTTGAAGAATCAGAAGCGGCTGTGTCACAATACCAGTAGCCACACACACACGCGCGCACACACACACACACACACACACACACACACAGTGTGCTTCCACAATAACATTCAAGGGTCTCTTTCACTCACCTAATGAACCTTTTCTTTGTTTGTGTCCTGTTTTTATCAACATAAGTCTTTGTGTGGCCATGAATTTAGCATATTTACATCACGTGACTCTGAAAGGATATTAATCTGTGTGGGCATTATTTGTGTGTGTGTGTGTGTGTGTGTGTGTGTGTGTGTGTGTGTGTGTGTGTGTGATAGTATGCTGTGCTTAAACTACAGGTGGGTAAAACAGCAGGTCGCCATCATTTATCCTAAATGGTTTAGTCCACCCCCATATGATCTCAGTAATCACTGTTATTTAGAATGGGCTGCACAAAGGTTGACAGTGTAATGTGCACACACACATACACACGTATACACACACGCATTTGGTCGGCTGCTCTCTTTTGCTCCCTCACACACAGCTACAGGGTGCACTGGTCAAGATGATTACTGTTATTTTGTAGTATGGCCAGGAGGCGGTAATGTCCAAACTCACTCACACACACACACACACACACACACACACACACATATATACACACACGCACACAAAACCACCACCGCAGTGAGAGGGAGTTGTGCTATGTTATCGCACTATCAACGCAAATCCCCACATACTGAATGAAGGATTAAGAAAAAAAGAAAAGGCTCTCTTTTCTTCTCCTCTCTTTTCCTCTCCATCTGCTGGTTTACAATTCTCGCCTCATTGTTTTTTCCCTCTTTAATTCACCAGCTGGTTTGTTTAAGCCACTCTTTCTGTTTCTCTCCTCTTTGTTTTTCTCTCTGTGTGTCTCCTTCTCCCCTGTTTTCCTCTCACGTTTCTCTTTCATTTCCCTCTCTCTTGCCTTCTCTCACTCTGAGGTTGTGTATTTCCCTAGAATGGGTCTCACACAATGAATGAAAGAGGGACCCGTATCACCCACACTCATACCCACATACACACATGGGGTATTGAAATGATGAGAACAGCTAAACTTGCACACACACACACACACACACTTCCCCCCTCTCGCTATCGATCACACACACACCGCACACACTCTGAAGGCGTATAGAGTCTATATTGTGTGTGTCAGTGGGGGGCACCAGCAAATACGCTGGTGGAAAAGCCTCACTGCTGGAAAGATGGAGATGGAGAAAAGGCATTGAAAAAGAAAACGGCCCAGGTAGTCCTCTCTCTCTCTCTCTCTCCAGCAGCCTCTTTCTGCAGGGAATTGGGATCTGAAATTGCTAAATAGAAGACTGTTTTTTTTTCTTCTCACTGAAGTTTATTTTTAATGTGGGAAAACATTCAGAAATGTACGAGACTCAAATGTAATCCCTTCCCCTTGAAACACTCTTCCTTTCGAGGCAGCGACTCTGAAGCAGAAAATCAAGGACACTTTGGTGTCAGTTTTGATGGAGTTTAGTGAATATGAGAAACACAAAATCAGTAAGACGACTCAGTCACTTTACAGAAAAGTGGAACAATTTATTTTGCAATTATTTGACATTTGACGTCAAAGATTACGTGATTACAAGATTAGAAAATGTACAAATTCCCAGCCATTTTTAACTTAAGGTAATCTGCATGACCTACCAGCCTTTTGTATTCATGTGTTGATTAATTGAACGGTAAATGACAAGAAGCTTATGTAGCATTTATTGGATTAAGACTGTGACATGAACAAAACATTTTCATTATCTAGTATTTCCAGACACTTTTTTAATATTCAAGATCTGACTGTTGCTGCTGTTGCACAGTTGCTTGTCAACATTAGTGTGAGGTGGCAATATTAGTAAGGAGCGCTATGCCACCTCAGTGCTGTTAGAAAGTATGTGCAGCTGGTAACTTTGAAAAGTTACTAAAATTGTCAGACATCTTCATCCTCTGAAGCCCCTTTTCCACCGCTCAAAAAACCCACTAAGACCCGCTAACATCGGGCTTTTGTCAGCAGTGGAAAAGGGAACAATCAGCATTCACTCCCGGGTCACATGACTCTGCAGTAGACTCAGGTATTTACCGGCTTCTGCGCTGATCAGCATTGATGTAAACACAACACCCGTGTGAAGGCACAAATTTTCCCCTTTTCACATTTTCCTGCTGTGACGTCTTTCAGAGCACAGACACTGCAGACCTGTCAACTGTCCAGCACCGTGCTGTTAAACCAGAAACATTAAGGCTACACTGTGCTCTGGGATGAAAGAGTGAAGCTGCAGCCCTGAAATAAGTTTTAAAAGCACACAATCACTGGTGTAGGCGTCAGACATGAAGCCTCCAACACTTTTACAGAAGCACCGGCCTGGGGATAAGATGAGACAGATCCGTTTTACCAGTTTACACAGCGGCTAGCAGCTCACTCTCTCTCCACTGCATCTGTGTGTGTGTGTGTGCTCTTTAAGTGCATGTGATGACATCACTCCTTGCAGTTGTGCGTGTCCTCATTCCGAACAGAAAGGCAAAGTCGACTGGCAGTGGAAAAGTGGTCAATCGGCTTTTTTTAACCAGCTTTTTTTAGCTGTTGATTTTGGTGGAAAAAGGGTGTTAGACATGTCTAAGACCTGTCTTGCCAGTATTAGTGGTCCAGTTCTTGCCCAGCATGCAGGATGCCATGTGCATCAAGAGCAGTGTTGAAGAAAATTTAGGTTTTAAACTTTAAATTAAGCCTTTATTTTAGTTTATTGCTCATTTTCACAATTTCTCCTAAGTGTAAAACCGTATTATGAATCTAATGTTGTAGAACTTTGCGCATTTCAGAATAGCTGTAACAGCGCGGCTTATACTGGCAATTGTGTTGTTTTTATTGATTTGAAATGCTAAGCAACACTGACTTTGGACTGACTTTAAAAGAACAGCTTGGAATGTTTAATACTCATTACTCATTTATTACATAGGACGGTTTCAGTTTCACAGTCAGCCATTCCTTTTCTTCACACTGGAAATCCAAACCACCAGGCTGTCATCTGCAATTACTGGGGAAAAAACTCTGCAATCTTAAACTACAACAAAGCACCATGAGAATGAGAGTAAAACCTTTGCACACCAGCAGCCACAGACTCTCCAGACACTTTGTGTTTTTTAGTAAAATATCACAGAAATATCTACCATTAGCTCATTTACTGGCAGGGGTCCTGGTCAGTGTGAGATTACTCATTGGCTAATATGACACTCAAGTTATTGGCAGACACCCATTCACTGGCTTCCAATGTGCTGTAACAGGGTAGCCAATAAGTGGACCCAGAGCAGGACCCCTGGCCCGTGAAAGAGCTGAAAGAAGACGAGGAAGTATTTACAATAAGGAGAGGCACACTGTACATATTGTGTATGCCAGGGAAATTTGTAAAAAATAAAAGCAACAGCATTAAGGATTAAGGATAATTCCACACTTTATACCCACATATCCTTGCCAATGGCCTCTATGCCAAAATCAATACTCCATTAACCTCTAGCTAATGCTTATATCATTAGCTTGTGTGTGTATATGTGATGATGATAATGATGTATAGATTCATAAAATATTTAGGCTGTGTGTACAGTTTTGTCTGTCATGACCAAATTAGTTCTTCGGGCACAAGCATATCTGATATTTCAGAATCAAATGAAGCTTCACTAAAACATGCACTTCTGCTGCTCTTCTTTCCTCGAGTCTTCCTCATGTATTTTTCATGAATTGTTGTAGATTCATCTCGTGATTTTTTTCCCCCTGATTGGCGCCTATTAAAAATTATTAGCTCCTGTCTTGATCCAATGATTTTTTACATTCATTTTTCTTAAAGGCAGTGGTGTGGTGCACGGTGTACACAGGCACATGGCCTGTAAATCCCCTTTGATGTGCCTCACGCAGTAGTGTGCGAGCCAATTTTTTGTTCCTTGGATGGCAAAGTCATGACCTGCCCCCCCTGCCTCTGATTGGCTTGTACTCATTGCCTTCATTGGATGGGTTGGTTAGGTTCAGGCATGAGGAATTATGATTGGTAAGGGTAAGAATATCAGGGTAAGCCAATCTGAAGCAGGGTAGGCTGGGTCATGCCTACCTGCCCTGTTGGTTAATAACTCACTGCACATCCTATGAGGTTCATTTGACTTTGAGGTCATATTTAGTAGAACAGATTATCACTGAATTTTGATTTGAGGGAGAAGCATTTCTGGAAATGCTCTGGGTTTAAAAATACACTCACTAATCTGCTACCAGCACTGGGGCAATCGTTGCTTCCCTGAAGCTTGTTTGTGAACTTGTATTGAGAATTGTCAAATTCCATTTTTAAATATTTTATTTTGAAAATCAGCTTTCATTCTGAAACTAATCTCTGAGTGAAACACAATTATTGCCTCATGCTGAATATATCTTGTATTCATGCATTAGGCCAAAGAAATAGTTGCATAATGATGTAGATGTCTCACCCTTTAGTCTGTGGGCCAGCATTGACTGCAAAATCTGTCTTTTCTGTGGCTCATATTCAATTCGTAATGATCTGTACGCAGCTGAGTCAAGCAGCTGAAGTTAAGTGACAATGTGCAAATACTACTGGCCCATTCTTGGGTGAAGTAGTGTAGTGTTGTATGTCACTTTTTATAACACAGGGCATTCATCCTTTGCTGGACAGGCTGCTTTAAAAAAAAATTGGGGCATGAATTAAGAATTAAGCCACCTCTGCAGGCACCACTACACCACTGTGAACAGGCAGTTAACCAGCTGGGGCTCTGAAGTTGTTACCCATCGCTTAGCCCCGTGTGTGACCTCAGTACTTTGTTTTTGTGAGTATTGACAGTCTGGTTTTCCAACACCACATTTGGCCTAATGAAAGGAAGATAGCTGACGAAAGCTAGATGCTCTCCTTTCAGTAACGGGGGATGAAAACAGCAGGGAGTGTGCAGGAAGTTGCAAGTGGCACTGGCACTGGTAGGTGTTGAAAGTACATGGATGGTGGGCACAGTCTCATGCCCTTTTCTCACCAAAAATTAGCAGCTATAAGCAGGTTTTTTTAAACGTGGGTAAACCTGCTAATAAAAGCCAAGTGAGCCCTTCTCCACTGCCAGTCGAGTTTGTCTTTCTGTTCAGACTGACGACACACACACAGATGCAGTGGAGAGAGAGTGAGCTGCTAGCCACTGTGCAAACTGGTAAAATGGAGCCGCAACGTCTCATCCCCGGTGATTGTGTTTTTAAAACTTAATTCAGGGCTGCAGCTTCACTCTTTTATCCCTGAGCGCTGTGTAGCCGTAGCGTTTCTGGTTTAACAGCACCGTGCTGGCCAGGTGACAGGTGTGTCTACAGTGTCTCTGCTCTGAAAGACGTCACAGCGGGAGAAGGGGTGAAAATTACCGTCTCTGCCGATCTGTGCCAGAGCAGATAAACACCTGTGTCTACTGCAGAGTCGTCTAATGTGAATGCTGATTGTTCCCTTTTCCTATTGCCGACAAAAGCCTAATGTTAGTGGGTCTTAGCAGGTTTTTTGACCAGTGGAAAAAGGGGCTTCAGTTGTCAGTGAGGGAAACATCCATTCTGAGGCATCACTGTTTTATAGCCTTAATTCACAAATCCAGTCGTATAGAAATTACATTTCTATACGACTAAACTGCCATGCAAGTTCTTGCTGTATTGTGGGAAACATAATTGTCAAAATTAATGAAGCACTTAATTTCTAGATGGCAGCGGACACGTGGTGGTTGGGGTGGATGGCGATTGAGACCAGGGTTTGTGTCCCAAATCCCGGCTGCTTTTATCTTTAGGCAACAAAAGCACCTTGGTAAAGTGTAAAGAATTATCCTGCATCTTGCCAGGACATAAAAGAACGTGTCCTCATTATATTCAGAAATTGTAATTTGGTTGCAATTATGTTTGCTTATTCATTCCATGTATGAGTCATATGGTCACCAAGTACTTAACATCCACAATTGCAGCAAAAGTGACTCATTCCATATTATATATCGAGGCTGTCCACCCCATGTTTGAAATGTAGATTGTGTCATGTTTACAGCAGACTGGGGACAACAAAAACAGCGTTAGATAAGAATATACAATATATACATCAGAAATACGATGTTCAGTGTAAGGCAGGTTGTAGTGCAATATAAACTGTGCAGAATGGCAGTGTATAATAAATGCTTCTCATGCAACAGAAGTGGTGGGATGGTACTGAAAGCACCGCACGTGATTCTCATGAAGAGCGCATGGTTCTTGAACTCCACGGTAAAAGCATGAACCAAGTCTTAGTCCCGTCGGACGCTCATTCTCTCACCCAGGTGTACGGCAGCTTTCTGCCTCCATAGCAAACACACAGCTCTGCTTTGTGAGGGCCTGGACAGGGGTGATAAACCTTTAGTGCACACAGGGGAAATAAAGCTGCAGTGGACATTTCAGCAGTTGTCTTGATGCAAATTTTGGACTGTACATACAGCTACCTGAAGACAGTGTGAATCTCTCTGTGTGTTTCCCCTCATTATTCTGTTCAGAAATGCCTGTGAAATGTATGTCCTCTTAAACTGTGACATGCTTGGTATTTTCCAGTTTCTTTTTTTTTTTTGACCTATCACTAAAACGATTTTTTGATATCAATTTTGGGGGAAGACTTTGAGTCAGTGTCATAGCTGGTCCAAAGAACTGAGAACTCATCCAGCCTTTTCAATGAACCCGGCCTGTCTTAGCTTGGTTGAAGCGGACGTGTCTGTGTCGAGGCTCTCTGAGCGATCATCCCCTCATCCTCTGGTGGAATGACGATCCGCCTCCTCAGTAAAAATGTTACAGCTGAATAAACAACTTGATGTCGAACCTGTTATATTATTAAATGCTTGGTATATATATATATATATATATGTGTGTGTGTGTGTGTGTGTGTGTGTGTGTGTGTGTGTGTGCGTATGCTGTATATATACAGTGCATTCAGAAAGTATTCAGACCCCTTCACTTTGTTCACATTTTGTTATGTTGCAGCCTTATGCTAAAATCTAAAAAATAATAATAATTTTAGGAGATTTTAGAAATGATCATATTTATTAGAAAAAGGAAAAACTGAAATGTCACATTGACATAAGTTTAAAAACCCTGCTGTGACACTTTAAATTTAACTCAGGCGCCTCCTAAGGTGAAGACTTAGGAGAAAAAAAAATATTGTTTTATTTTAGCAAGTTTGCAAAATAACAAAATGTGAAAGTACATATATGAGCACACACACACACACACACACACATATATATATATATATATATACCAAGCATTTAATAATATAACAGGTATATATATATATATATATATATATATATATACAGTATAGATATATATTTAAAATAAATAAAATAAACAATAATGATAAAATGTATTAAAAGATGCAATTACACTCTTCCACAAAATACACACATACAGCTTAGCGGCTGTCAAGGTGCTAACGACCCCACAAGAGGTTAAATTCCTGCGACTCAGAAGTGATGAAGCCTCTGGGAGGAAAAGGCATCCTTAAGAACCTGAACTGACTCCAGTCGCTTTCACAAAGCTGTGAGAGAAAAACAGACCTGGATGACTGAGGCTCACACACATACACACACACTCACACACACACACACACACACACACACACACACACACACACACACACGCACAGAACCTCTGGCTTTGTTTGTTCTTTTAGATTATTATTTTTATTCATTTCAATCTAAATGTCAAAATTAACACTGGAAAAATGGCACTTAGGCTAATACATGATCCCCGACATTGTGCGTGTGTGTGTGTGTGTGTGTGTGTGTGTGTGTGTGTGTGTGCGTGTGTCCTTGTGCATATGCTCCTCTGGTAACGAATCCCTTTTTGTTAAGCGTCCCCCTCTTCTCTCTCAGTACCTTTGGTTTATACAGCAGCCTTAAAATCTAACTTCACACACAAACGCGCACCCGCGCACGCACACACACATTCGTGTGTGAGAGAGTGAGAGAAAGAGAGAGCTCATGTGTGAGCGGCTGAGACGTGTAGTTGCTGTGCTATGAATACATATGTGGTCGGGAAATCGGGGAGATCAGAGCAAAAGAATGCAGAGAGAGAGCGAGAGAGGTAAAGAGATGGAGTGCCCCTGCCCTCCTCCTCTCCTCTCTCTCTCCAGACATCGTCACCTCCAGCCTCCAAATGCAGAAAGCAAAAAAAAAAAAAAAAAAATC
>NW_019174522.1:799830-816807 GCF_002260705.1 Seriola dumerili | reverse complement strand
AAAATCCAGCCCCTCCTTCCACATCTTTACCCTCTCACGATTGTGCCCCCTCCGCCCCCCCGCCCCCCCCCCCTTCTGTGTCAGCCAATCCCATTCCTCCCTCTGCTCCCTGTGTCCTCGCGGCTCCGCCTCCCTCCTCTCTCAACCAGCGAGAGAGCTTCAAACTTACGGGAGCCAAGAGGGAGAGAGACACACACATACACAAACACACACACACACACACACACACCGCAGAAGTGGCAGAAGCAGGAGAGAAGGCGGCTCTCTCTCCCTCTCTCTGTCACACACACACACACGCACACACTCACTGAGAGAGGCAGCGGCAGGCAGGGGAAAGAAGGACTCGGAGAAGAGAATAAAGGAGGAGAGAACTCATGTTCTTTAACTGAGACAAGAAAAAGAAGCGACACATACAGCAGATAGAGAGAGAGCAGGAGGATTGTGTTTTTCCTTTTTCATTTTTTTTGCTCTCTGCATTTGGGAGCACTCACTTGGAGGAGAAGAAGAAGTGAGAGAGAAGACTGAGGCAGTCCCCACAGAGAAAGAGAGAGAGAGAGAGAGAGGGAGGGAAAACACAGCTCCTGTTTTTTATATACCTTTTTCCAAAGAAGAGAGAAGAGAAAAGCGAGGAAGGAGAGGGACGGAGGTGTAATGTTATTTTCCCTCAGCAGCAGCAGCAGCGGCAGCGGCAGCGGCAGCGGCAGCGGCAGCGGCAGCGGGGCTCAGGACTCAGTGTTCATGCTGCCTGTGCGGATCCTATGTGTTTTTTGGGAGCATTAACCCTTTAAACCGGGCGAAACTGGAGTACTCACTGAGACAAGGTAGACAACTGGATTCAGTCTTTTCCTCAAGCGGCACATTGTGCTGGTGGTGTGTGTGTGTGTGTGTGTGTGTGTGTGTGTGTGTGTGTGTGTGTGGTGTGTGTGTGTGTGTGTGTGTGACCCAAGTGTGCAACTGCATGCATTGGGAAATTGCTTGGTCTCCAGTCAGTTGCCGCTCATTGTGTGAATTCACTGGCTGAATGTAAAGTCATTGACAAAAAACAACACAGGCAATCCATGTGTGTGTGTGTGTGCGCGCGCGCGCGTGTGTGCGTGTGTGTTAAAATAGTGCCAGACTGAGGCCTAATAGTTTGATTTGTTGAGAAAGTGGCAGGAGAGAGTGACAGGGAGGGAGGTGGAGGAATTTTTTTTTCCTCACCATTCGTTCTCCTCATCTCTTCTGTTCTTGTCTTTTTCCCCCTCCTCTCACCGAGTCTTGCTCGTGGTCACACTGACTGAACGGAAGACTTTAAGGCTAAATCAAGCAGCAAGTTACTCTGTAAGCGACAGTCAGTCGGTCGGTCGTGCAAGCAGTCATTCTGTTTTTTCTTTTCTTTTTTTTTTTTCTCCTTCTTCCTTCCACTCGGTCGCTCACTGCTCCACACACCAACCAGTGCCTCGGCACATCAGGTTATATTAATCTAAATCACTGTCGGCTTCTCATTTAGTAAGTAGCCAGTGCTGCCAATCAATTAGTGACTACCGCCTTTGTCTCTGTGCTACACACACACGCACACACACAGTGACACACAAGTATAAATATTTCAGTGGTTAATCATATAGTAAGCATTAGCTTCAAGGTCTGGTTTTGATTTTGAGGCCATTACGTATAGGGGGCAATATTCAAAGGGAATGGAGATGGGGAATATTACCTTAATTATGGTTCCAATCAATGTAGAGGATGTAATGAGAAACATCCAGGACAAACTGCTGTCAGTCATAGCTGCTGACAAAGTGACCAAAGTGCTTTCAGCCCCTGGATGTCTCCCTGTGACCGCTGTTGAATCTCTTCTGTTTTTTTCTTTTTTAAATTGTTCGTCCTCATGCAGAGAGGAAATTCTGCGTGTGCCTGTTGATGAAACACTGTTTTTCATTCTGCTGCTGTTGAGGAAAGTTCAGGACTATGTCCAGCCAGTGATCGACATGTTGGTCGACAGCCATCAGTATGGATTCATTAATGCCAGTTTTTTTTTTTGCTTTAAAAGGCCCTGTAACAACTGATGGAATGAATTTACAGCAGCAGGTTTCACGTCAGCTTCTAAAGGTCAAATCTCTCAGCAGATAGAACGGGCTCTTAAATGAATTATAGTTTTTTAAAACAGGCGTTCATTTCTCCCTATTTTATCTGTTCCTGTTCAGCTTTTAAGTTGATACCACGTTAAAATTTATACTTTGAACATTGATTCAAAGTGTGAACAAAGGAGAACCTTCCCTGTATGGAATTATTTCACTGTTAAATTAAATGCAGGGCAGATGTGGAGTATTTTGACATTTTGTATTTTATTGCTAAGTGCAGTACTATTTTTTATTCAATTCAAAATCACCATGTCTTCATGTGTGTTTTTACGCTACAAATGAGTCCTTTACTGTGCATTGATTCTTTTCCTACAATTGATCTGCAGCACAAAAGTAAACACAACTCCTGCTATCTGAAGCGTAATGAAGTGATGAATTTAAAATGGAATAAACTGTGTATTTATGTGTATTTATACCTGCAGTTGGCAGAAGCGAGTAAAGTGTATTTAAAAAGTAAAAGGTGGGTGAACTCTGGAAGGCATCAGGGCTCGGATTTGGTTTTCTGGCAATTTATTGTGTCTGCTTTTCGCATTGTGTGTTTTGATAGGAGTGTGTGTGTGTGTGTCTGTGTTTGTGTGTGTGGTGAGGTGAGGGTTATGGTGGCTGGACTCTGTGCTGCTGCTGCTCAGAGACACAGAGAAAAGACAAGCTTTTGCTTTTTGCTTAATCACTTCCAGACATAGAGATTGTGCGAGAGTGTGTGCGCGTCACTTTGTCTCTCTTTTCTCCCTCTCTTTCTTCTCCCTGTCTTCTCCTCTGAAGTTTTACTCTTTCAATTACAAACATAAATTTTGCGATGCTCCTGAGAGCGTGCGTGTGAGTAACGAAGCAGAAAAGGAAGTAGGTGATGGATTGAAGGAATTAAACTGTCACTGCGAGAGGAAACATTCTTAAAAACGACTTTGGATGGACAGATCGTAAAGAAAAGGAGGGCAGAGACAACGGCAGAGAGAGGAACATGTGTGACTGATTAAGATTCCAGCAGGAGTATTAGGAATGATAAGACGTCAGAGCGAGAATAAAAGTGTGTAATGTAAGCATATAAAACTGTACATGCATTTCACATCAAATTCACTGAGGATTGTGCACCAAAGGTCAAATGCTAATTCCCGTTGCTGGTATTTGCTCACATATGTTTGTAAGAAGTTCAAAGTGAAGCAACAATTAACTTTAAGAATGCAACCCTCCAATATTTACATCTCCTGTTCCAGAGAGGAGAAGGGGGGTGCAGAAGCAGGAATATTCTCTGAGTATTATTGTGGTTGTTGATAACAGTTGCCTTGTGTAATACGAGTGGGTTGAGATTTAAAATGGTAATGTTAATGTGTGTGGCTTGGAATAATATGAAGAAACTGACACCCCCCCCCGCCATCCCCCACCCCCCTTTAATTAAAGTCCTTGCACACGTTACTAATATTTTACTGGATGCATTTGTCATGTTTTGTCAAGGTGATTTTTTTTTTTCTTTCGTGCAGACGTTTTGGCTTTTTTCTGCCTCTCAGGAATGTTTTAGTGGATTCGACAGACTGAGAGTTTCAGACCAACCACTGTGAGAGACAATGCAGTGAGTCAGTCAGCACAGACAGCTGCGGTGTAATGGAAACAACTCCAAAAAGTTTGTTTTTTACCTGCATGATTGTGGAGCGCCTTCATAAAGCATTATAAGCCTTATTTGCAAATATAAAACTAGTATGAGTTCACAATTATTATAGTCACAGCTTGATAGAAAATGCACTAAAAAGGGATTTAAAATACAGTACAGTTAATGACTTTCTATTATGACAACTAAATAACATTTTATAATTATACTGAAAACAAAGAAGCTTCAATTGAATGGATGTGAAAATGTGAAATAATGATTTCTTTTTTTTTTTTTTATACTAATGAACTGAACTGAGCAGCTTGCTTTGAATTGGACAACAACTGCTCAAACACACTGACTATATTTGATGTGGATAATTCATGTTAATTAATAGTGCACCAGACCTAACAGACTGTTTCCTTTTAAAGGCAATTAATGGCCAATTTTGTATGAATAAATCAAACTTTTCCTGAAGGTCTAAAGCCTTTTGTAATGCTTGAAGGGAGCACATTTCTCCCATTTAGTGTTTTTATAAATGTGTTTTTATGTAACACAGCTGTATCCATATCAGTTCAAGGACCAACCTTCTGGATAAAGAAACGCAGAACAATAATGTTTGAGAATTTTAAAGCCGCAATAAATCGTCACACATATTAAGAATACAACATGCAAATTAGACCCAAGTGGTACTGCAGTTTAAAAAACGCTGATCAGCACCAGCTGAGAAGAGTCACTTCTCACTGCTTTTATGACGGAATTTGATGTTTGTTGTTCTTCGAAGACCAACGTGAAGACATAGAACGTGTGCTTGTGTAAGTTTCACGCTGTAGCCGTGGTGTTTTTGTACGGTGTCTCAGATGAGGATTTTTTTCTCCGCAGGCTTTGTCACAAAATAATAGATGTATGTCCAGATTAAAGGGACAGTATGTGTGAGTGACTGCTGGGGCAGACAATGTGACCAGCCAACCATTATATGACCTGCTGGATCCCACCACTGCTGCAATTGGATGAACACACACACGCACACACACGCACACACACACACACACACACACACACACACACACACACCCCACACACACACACGTGCGCACGCACACACACACACACACACACACACACACACACACACACACACACACACACACTGGTGTTCATGTTGCTGCATGTATATGTAGACATTCATGTGAGCGACCAAGCGTGGGCTGCTGAAACACACTCATTGTCCTGGCCAGTATTGCGTTTCTGGTCCGGGTTTGAGAAACAACCTGCTGGTGTTATTCACTCTGTGTGTGTGTGTGTCTGTATGTGTGAGCGAGAGAGAGAGAGAGAGAGAGAGAGAGAACGTAAAGATATGTCTTGAGAGATTCTTCCTGCTTCATCCTGCACTTACCTTTCGTTTATCTTTATCATGCTTGTGCTCTCTTATACAGTCACAAACACTCTCACACACACACACACACACACACTGATAGACAGCCACAACAACCCCCCCCATACATATATCTCGCTCTATGTCTCTCTGTCACTCTCTCTCCACAAATAGAGCACTATCTCCTAGCAACAAGGCCTTTGAGAGCGTTGTGCGAGATAGATTGGGTGACTGCGATATAGGCGCCTGCGTGTGTGTGTATGTGTGTGTGTTTGTGTGTGTGTTTCAAAGCTAGAAAATGATGAAAGTCATCAGAGGAATGACATCACTTTGAAACAGGAGTTAAGGAATGAATGCAAGTCAGTGGTTTGCCCTTGCAAGTTATGCATGTTTGGATGTGTGTGTGTGTGTGTGTGTGTGTGTGTGTGTGTGTGTGTGTGTGTGTGTGTGTGTGTGTGTGTGTGTGTGTGTGTGTGTGTATGTGTGTAGTAATTTTCCTGATGGACCATATTACTCTAGATGGGGCCTCTACTCAGAAAATACAAGTTTCAATTATTCCTAAAATATCCTGGACCAGTACAGCACACACACACACACACACACACACACACATGCACATGCACAGCGATGTAGTGTATAACATTATTCTTTAGCATGAACAGCTGCAATAGTTCCCTCACAACACTCACTTGGGGTGGCATAAAGGTCTCGCTCATTCATATCACTTTGACCATAATTTTACTTGTTTCAGTATTTTTCATTACACACAAGGACATTTATAGTTCATCCATCGTCAGAGAGCAGCAGTAATGTGTATTTATAATAGGCTGTGGTGTGTGTACCTGCGAATGGGAATCTACATTGGTGTGTGATGTACCTCGTACATCTCTGTGTCCATGTCTGTTTACTGTATGCATGTTTTTCTAATCGTTGATTCAGAAGGAAAAATTCGAAAAACAAACCTTTTACTTCTCACTTTAGTGTGAAGAAAAAATCAAAAGAAGA
Source organism: Seriola dumerili (assembly GCF_002260705.1). Lineage (NCBI taxonomy): Eukaryota > Metazoa > Chordata > Actinopteri > Carangiformes > Carangidae > Seriola > Seriola dumerili. Next base: position 810,731 of record NW_019174522.1, on the reverse strand, counting down.
TTAAAACCTCATCATTATTATGAGTCTAAGGTGGTGCATACCAGGACTATAACATCGGAGCGACATGCGAAGTGACCTCAGCTACTGATGCTGAACATTTTCATCAGTTAAGAGGAAAAAAAGTCTGTATTTAACAAGTACATATATTTTATATCTAAAATATACACAGTAAATTTATCATAATTTGTAATATGTTACATTAACGTTTTTCAATAATAGTCAAATTGGATTAACAGGGGATATAATGTCACATCTACTCAAAATAGTTATATTAAAGCATAATGGAAAATTATTAAATAAAACATAAACTAGCGAGTAACTCGGGCTGTACATGTTGATTATTTTATGTTATCGGTCATCATAATAAAAAAAATCAATTATTGGATCATCTAAATAGATTCTCTGTCAATCGTTTTATTCAATGATTTATTAAAGTGACTAATCGCTTCAGCTCTTTGTAACTGCGACTTTTCTTTAGTAATTTTTATTGCAAAGCACATCAGTATTAGACATCAACTGATTCTTTCAATTACAAATAATAATGATAATAATCCATTTTAATTATTAGTTGTAAATTGTCTAATTACCTTTTGATAAAAGTTTAAATACATTAAACAAAAAAAACAAAAAATCTAAAAGTAATTTTGTACATGGGCACTGTGTCATCATTTGCCAGTGAATTGAAGAATATATTTTCTCTCTGTTGACAGTAGTGACGTGAAAAAATCTGTTCATTTTCACCTCACTGCTTTTCTCTCCAGGCCCTTTTTTTTGCTCACAGTGTCTGAGCCACAAGAGCTCCTGAACTTTCTTTTTCCTCCACTTTTTACAATTTAAGTCTTTCTCTCATTTTAACTCGTTTCTAGAACAACATGATGTCAGTGAAGGAAAAAAAAACAGAGGGAATTAGAGCAGAGAGCTGGAAGATTCAGACGAGTTTACACAGGACTGAAAGAAAAAAGGAGTGGGAGCGGGCTGAGTGATGAGGTGCTCGCTGACTAAATGTTTCTTATCAGAGACTGAGTCCAGATGGTTTGCAAACACATCTCCTCTTCATCCTCTTTCTCTCTCTCTGTTGTCCCCCCTCCCTCTCTCTCTCTTCCTCTCTCTCTCCTCACCCTCACTTCTCTCCCCATTTTCTTCGTGTCTTCACTATTTTAAACCCCTTTTCACTTGAATGATACCCAGCATGCATTTCACATGGAGAACAATGTGACGTCCACAATATTTGATGCCACTTTTTATAATAAGATAAGAATAAGATAAGTGATAATTAAGTCTGTATGTAAAGAGCTGCGCTTACGGGATCACTGTCAAACCATTAACTATAACTAGATTTTATGACTTTAACTTGTGAGGTTAATGTTTTTATTGATGAGGTTCATGTCAAAAGTGTATAAGAAGGAGCAAACTGGAGAGGTAACATTACTGAGCAGCATGGTGCCAAAAAATACAGACAGACACACACACACACACACACACACACACACACACACACACACACACACACATACACACACACACACACACACACACACAGGACCCTTGTATCACTAGCAGGCTCCTTTCAGCTCTTATCTAGCTGCTCTGGGAAATGAAGACAGACGATGTGATGGGAAAATGAACCATGAGCACCTGGAGGTGGTGGTGTGTGTGTGTGTGTGTGTGTGTGTGTGTGTGTGTGTGTGTGTGTGTGTGTGTGTGTGTGGCAGTTCATGTCTATTGTTGTTGGACTGCAGTGATGTGTTTTATCTGCTCCGCTGTGAGGCGTCCTGCAGGGAGCCGTCCCTCCTGTTTGTTTCATGATGAAACTTCACATATCAAGTTGCAGGCAACTCGTTTTGCTAATTTGTATGGTTCATGTGAATATATTTTGAATGAATAGAACCACAGTAATGGGGTGGGTGCAGACCGCGTGGGTGCAAATACCCATTCCTCGGCTCGACTCACAGACCGGCCAGACCATTTACTGGAGTCATACCCACACTGTTTCCCCTGTCTCTCTCAAGAATGGCTGTCAAATAAACTCATAACCCCCGCTTTTCAGCTTCAGCGACATTTTACAACAAATTTTATTTTTTGTCTGCTGGGTGTGTCTGGGGAGCTTCTCATTTCTTGTAGCATTTGAAAACACGCAATGCAGGGCAGTTTGTAAAAGACTAAAGTGTGGTCGTCTCCTCTGACCAACTGGTGGATAGATGGACATATATCAGCTTAATAACAGTCTAAAATCCTCTGGCGTGTATGTTTGTGTGTCCCGAGGCTTTTCTGTTGAGCAGATATGTGTAAATTAAAGGGTGGAGCGAGGACAAAGGAGAAGTGGAAATGATGGCAGAAAGGTGGAGAGGAGTCTTCTATTATTTTATTCCATCAAAACCACACACACACACACACACACACACACACCCACACACACACATTCAGTCAGGATGGTTTTACGAGACAGGGAATATGAATGTGTGCTCCTTCCATTTATGGAGTCGCAGTCGCATAAAGACAAACACACACTGAGTGGAGAGGCAGAGGGGTGGGGGGAGGGATGAGGGGAGTGAATGAAAGCGTGTATAGGACAATCAAATACTTTTTTCTTTTCGTTTAAAGACTGAAATATTTATTTGATTAATTTTGTGTCATTATACAATAGGCGCCAATGTTTATGATAGTGTTACAGTTTATAAAAATTGTGAAGTCACTCTAAACCAAGTGAAGAGGCATCCGGGAGAAAGAGAACCTGAGTGTCAGCTGTTTACAGAGGGCTACAAGAGCACACACACACACTTAACCCTGTGTTAGCCCTCCTACCTCCCCCTCCTGCTCCTTCTTAACCCCCCCCTCCCCCCCTCCCGCTTCACCATCTCTTTTGTTTGGTCATGTCAGGAGCGGGGCAAGTTCACCATCCCAACAGGACCTGGGGTCAGTTTACAGTGTGACCTGCACTGACATATGTGGTTTTGTTAATGCAGTGCTGTGACTATTTCACCTTAAGACAGATCGTCATGGTGATAGCTGAACACAAAAGCACATTTTTACACATCACGTACACACACACACACACACACACACACATAAACACACCAAAACACAAGTGTGTTTTGAGTGAGAAAAGACACAATGAGAGAATGCTCATCCAAGCCGTTTGTCAGTGTGTGTGTGTGTGTGTCTTCACCTTTGATCAGTGTTACTTGATCAGCACCATTTCATCTCATCATTTACAGATCTATTATTATATGTGTCTGTGCATTAGTGGCTGTATGTGGACAGATGTTTATCTGGTCTTTCTCTTTTTTTATTCATTCTCTCTTTTCTCTGATTAGTTTTCTGGTTTGATCAAGAACTACTTTGACATCCTGAGGAAATGTCACAGCAGATGTATTGGAGGCGGTTAGTTAAATCAATGCAGCAGAGTGTGGCTGATTCCCTGCACAGCTACCATCCTAAAAAACAACTCCACCCTCGTCTCAGGTTCTCATCACTCGGTTGTTAGTGTTATTTTGTGGAACTTATCTTTCAGCTTTCAGATTTCTATCATTTGGAGAAGCAGGATGAAGATGTTCCATATGAGTTTTATGTGCAGGTGGAGTCAGTAATAGTGATTGCAGTGCTTTAGAAGAAAGTAGTATGAAATATATATTATATCATCATTGCACTGCCTCCTACTCTTTTGAGGCTTGAGGAGAAAATGCTATACTTTGGCCTTTTTGTGATGGGTTTGATTATTGAACTTTAATGGAGAATGGCAGCTCTGGAAAAGACTCTTTAGTCTCTTTTATTCACACATTATATCTACAGCTCACATGTTGAATCCAACAACTGAATAAATGCAGCGCTGGTGAAGGCAGGAGTTCATGTTGTTCACCCAAGAAACAACTTCATTTAAAAGTAAAATGACCATTCACATATCACGGCCAATGCTGTAGGAAGTACTTCAGCACCAGAGCATAATGTAAGCGTACTAAGCCAGCAGGAAACTTATCATCACTACACTACACTTACTAGATCTGTAACTACTGTCATGGCTTACTTACACATGAGCTCTTAATGAAAAAATGCTGTCAGCTGAAGAGTAAATGGTGCCTTCACTCAGTGGATGGCATCGCATCCTGCTTCACCTCCAGGGTGTTCTATGAAATATTTTTGGCTGGACTGCAACAGCGGGTCCAGCCCTATCATGTCGAATGTTGCTGATTGACTGACTGACTGACTGACTGACTGACTGATATTTCCACCAATGGTCAGCGGAGTGCTGAGCCGCAGTCTACTGAGACGCTCTGGTTTCCCAGCTGCTCGGGAACTGCAGGGAAGAGGAGGAACGCTTCCAACACACTGAGCCTCACCTCTATTACAGCAAATAAACTACTTTCATTACATGTATCATTATTACTAAAGGAGGCAGAGGAAGAACTAAAGATAAGACACACCGAGCAGAGAGAGAAGGAGAGAGGGAGGGAGAGAGAAGTCATCGCTAACGAGGCTTCGTACTAACGACTATGACCAACTCTACGTATCAAACAGAGGGAGTTGACATGAAGAAGACATTTGAATGAGAAGACATGAAGACCTGCCTCTAATAAAAGTCTGTTACGTTCTGGGGTTGAAATAAATAAAGACTAAACTATTGTGGATCCAGACAGAGACTGTGAGCTGAGTGAGAGATTATATAACAAAGATAGTCTATGGGCCCCGATGGTTCACCTGGTGGAGCATGTGACATTTGGACTTAGTCCTTGTCCCCCGTGCTGTGTGTCATCCTCTCTCTCTTTCACTATGACTATATAAAAGAAAAAGCCTGAAAAAATAACTTTTAGTTCGTCTCTTCTAACTTTCTCTCTGCGTGATCATGTTACAGTAAATCCAGCTGAAATCACAGCTCAGTCTTTGTCTTTCATTTTGTGTTTGGTGATTTTGTCAGACGATGTCACAGTTTTGACCATATTCCACATTCCACATTCCACAGGAATAAAGAAATGATCAGGCTTATGGTCAAAGTAGTTCTTCAGATATCAGATATATGTTGAGTGATTTGTTTTCTGCTGCCTTATGGGAAAATGTCTCGGTGTGTCATTGTTGTACAAAAAAAAAGCAAATAAATATGAAGCCGCACCAACTGTACACACATATAGCATATAGCAACATCCTTGACTGCTTTGCATACAGGCAAAATTAGCTTCATCGCTTTTTCAGTCTTTCCATTCTTTTTATAGATCTTTCCACATTGTAAGTAGCTGTGGGCTAATGTAAGCAACTAGCCCACAGCTAACCAGGCCACCACCACACATACCCACCCCCCATGCATGCACCCATACAAGCTCACTTTTCTGATCATAACAAAAAGACACTTACTCCTTCACCTGAAGATGCATACACACACACACACACACACACACACACACTAGTGGGTTTTGACAACCCTAGCAAAAGGGATATTCTTGCATAACAAACTCTTGCTACTTTGAAGACAATTGAGGTCATGCTTGAGCAGAGTTCTGCCATAGCTCAACCTGCCGTGGTATTTCGTTTTGCTCTCACAGCTACAAAGCTGCAAATGGCAAGAGCACTGCAGAATTATGGAATATTGCACTCTCTGGAGGAATATTCCCATTTTTAAATCACAATGGATGTGTCAGGTCTGATTTTTCACCAATTTCATTTATGGCTCTAGCAACACTTCATCCATTTTATTATCATCATGATATTTCAAAGTAATATGTGTCCTGAAAGCTAACTAGCGACCTGTTTGGTATCCATAAAAAAAGTAATAGCTAAGTGAATAACACATGACTGTAACTGACTTAGTATCATGCAGTCATTATAACAGTGAAGCTTCCAACAGAGAATATTTTAAGTTTTTTTGGAGCTCTCAGTGAAGCAGGGTTCAGTATAATCACATCTTGAGCGGCAGGAACAGGGATCAGCTCATGTCCACCAACATTTTTGCAAAAGCAGAATCTCTCCTTTATTTTGTTAACAGAGCTGCAGCTTTCTCTGCATTTGATTTATTTTTCTAGACATGTTGAAAACTGCCAGTGAAAGTGTTTGTAGTTTCATATTCCTCCCATCCAAAAAGGGATATTATATTTACCATGTGGGCTTTCTGCCAGTACACTGCCACATCCAAAAAGGTGTGCCAGGGGAGAATGCTGCTCATGCCAAAACATCTCCACCTGAAAGTGTAGTTCAAAGAGTTTTTCCTTAAAATGCTCCTTCGGTGTGCAAGAAGATGCTACTTGTGGTGATTTGGCTCTTTCAGAGGCAGCTGTGAAATCATTTGTCCTGCAGTCAGAATATCCACAACTCTGACAGCAGTCTACCACAGATTTTAAATCTTTACACAGTTTCTGAAGTGGTGAGTGAGTCTCTGGGTGAATGTCACAAAGTGCTTCATTCATGTTATGCCAGCGTCATTAATTAGTGCAGCTGTGATTCTGTGGCGATCTGTCATCGGAGGACAAAATGCTTTTTATTTCTTTTCAGGTGATGGCGTCTCTTTATATAAACGTCTGCTCTTGTGCATTTATTGCCTTGAGCAACATAAGGAACATAAATCCACATGAGATCACCTTCATACTCATATTTATACTATATATTCCTACTCATAAAAGCTGGTTTCTGTCAAATATATGGACAGGTGTGGTTAACGTTGGCGCTGAGGCCAGCATAAGTCAAACCAATTAAGCGCACCACCACCACATTGTTTTTATTAAACTCTCACAGAAAGGTTGATTTAATTTATGCATTGCATTTTATTTGAATGTGAGGGGAAGATGAGTGGACGTGGCTCAGCTGTAGTCTCAGCATGTAATTACATTTTCTCTCGTGGATAGAGACAGAGGAGAGCTACAGTAAGTACAGCAGACATTGGGCTAATAGCACTAACTGTTTTCTGCCTTCCTCTCTTTACCAACCCACACACCCGCACACACACACACACACACACACACACACGCATACACAGTGAGATGTGTACACATGGCACACACATGTCGACTTGTCATCACTGACCTGCGAGTTTTGGCATGCGTTAGTAAACAGTAGACCCATTGTTAACTACCTCTTTCCATGTCTTCTGCCTTGGTTTTTTTTGTGTGTGTGTGTGTGTGTGTGTCTGTGTGTGTGTGTGTGTGTGTGTGTGTGTGTGTGTGCGTGTGTTTATTCAGATAGCTTGGCTAATTCCTTTGCATTCAGTGACACTCAGACTGGCTAATTGCCTTGAAACTAATTGACCTCGAGACCGAGCAAATGTCTTTGAGGGAGTCCTGCTGAAGTCTGTAATGAGATATTTCACTGTTTGCCCAGGGAAACACTGAAGTTGGCTCTAAACTCGCCGTGGACCGAATGATATCCAGGATTAATGGCTTTATTGTGCCAAGTTGCCAGTGGTTGACGAGACACCCTGAAAACAACAGTAAAGAATCCAGATTGTTAGCTTGCACAGTCGTGGTGACAGGGAGAATACACGGGACAGTGTGTTTTGTGTAAAACTTTATACAAAACATATTGTCACATTACATAATACATTAAGACTTTTGAAGCACTATTATATACAGCTTTGGAAAGTAATGTTCACTCACATTCACAGTTTTGTGCAGGTACCTGTGTTTTGGAAATCCTCAGAAACCTTCATTCGTTACTACCTGTTAAAAATGCACCAACATATTTATTGTGGCACCTGTCATCAGAGGGCATAATGACTGTAACCTCTCTCCGTGTTTTCAACCTTTCTTCACGTGCCATTAGATGAAGGCTTTTTAATATTCTCAGAGGAAATATCTGGCTCACTTTTCCCAGAACTTGAAACAAAACAATTATAGAGAATTAGTCCAACTGGTGTGTTTTCGTTGCACTGGGGCTCCTGAATGGCTGCAGCTGCCATAGGTGTACCTCAGCAGTGTTTATTTCTTCTCTTACAGTCTAGAATTCCCCATTTCTCACCCAAAGCCTGGCTCGCTGCCTTCAGGCTAATTGCCCCAGAGAGTTACAGCCCACCATAAAACAACTCAGCATTTGTAAGGACTGAATCCTGGCTACTTGTCTAATTTTGTTAGGTGGTCTGCATGGAGGCCACCGGATTTAGTTTGTGGTCCAAAAGAATTTCCATGAACTTGTTTGGTTAAAAATGAAATTTCTATACAACTAAACTACAACAAAAAATACGTTTTGTGTGAAACATAGTCACTGGCTGGAGTATGTTTTTAATGGGGTGGATGGTGACCGGGCTTTGCATCCATGGTCCCATCTGTGCTTTAGGCAACAAGAGCACTTTGGTTGAGGTTGGCATGTAATAAACAGGTTGTGTCTGAAGTTACTTTGAACTTTCTCTGTATGAAACCGGACCAGGATCTTCCCCTGACCTGAACCAAGAACTCTGAGCGTCTCAACATAACCATAAACAAAGTTAAATAATGCTGGAGTCACTAAAAGTGGATATTGTTGTATAAGATCAGATATTTTGAGGCAAAAAAAACATGTGAACATTTTTCTGATGCGTATTAGTATCAAAGTATTTGTGATTTGCCAAATTAACAACATATCCTCATGTTGATTAAAAAAAAAAAAAAAAAATGGTCACAAATGTGTGTCCTTCTAAACGTGTTTGCTGTTGTAGTGTAGTTGTGTAGAAATGTAATATCTAACAGACAGGGTGTAAGTGTTTGTACGTCTGTGTGCGTCATGCTTCACTTGGGAGTTAACATTCACTCAACTGAAAAAAAAGACAAGATCAAACTGGAGGAATTCTTTTGAAACTTCTTTCTTAAACTTACTTTAGAATTTTCTTATTAATGTGAAGTTAATGCTCCCCAGCTGACAGACACACTGTGTATGTTCCAGTTATGTTAAATTCAGTTTATAGATATGTAATGTCATCTTCATCAGATTCAGCACTGTCTCCAGTATCTTTTAAAGCCTGATGATTGCTCGATTTTTTAATGTGATGCTTCCTTTCAAGTTGCAGAGTAAAGCAAAATCTATTCAAGAGTTTGATCAGCAGATTAATTAAATGTGGCGTCTCAATGAAATTCAAAGATGGTGACACGTTGCTTGAAAGAGAAAGGTGTATTGTGGTGTAGTGCATAACAATTTTTTTTAAAGTTATTTGCCTCTGCGTCATTTGTACATGTAATCCCCTGCAATAGCTCTGCAACAAATACAACCTAATAGTATTCGGTTGTGGCTGACATGCTGTCAGACTGAACAGTGTTGCAACAACCTAAGCTGAATTTATCTGATTTTATCTACCTGGGCGGGCCGCCCAACCACAGCCTATCTACGGGAAATGCTGCTGAAGTTTACTCAGCTGTGTGACCATTTTGAAGGCCAGAGCTTGCTGTTATATTTACTCACATTATGTTGTTTTTTTTTTTGTTTTTTTTTTACTTCTGATGAATTGGTTACAGAAGACAAAATGGGACTGGAATGATTGTGTGTTTGTTTGTGTGTGCTCACTGTTTCGTGTCTCATACTGTCTAAATAAATCTGAGTATTCAGTATGAAAGAGGCTTCTGAAAGCATCAGGTGGACGTTTGTGTATCCTCCTGTGTGTGCTTTGTGAGCAATCCTATATTCGTCTGTGTTTCTGTGTTGCTATTTATTATCATGTGAGTACGTGCATGAGTTGAGTCATGCTCTGTTGTAAGCATCTTCTTCTTCAGGTATCAGACTTTTGTGTTGGGCTAAAAATTCCACACAAAACACAGACGAATACAAAGTGGAAGCATCAGAATGAGTCAAGCCCTGTTTTGACAAATATGATCTGTAATTCAATATTGATGTGGAAGTGTGTTTCTTCTGAGTCCCCGGATGCCGCTCTTAATCGCTTTTAATGAGCCAGGGTCCAAGAGTAAGACAATAAATTATGCATTTGGGTCATGGGCTGAGAAAACTGAAGAATCAAATAGCCCAGAAGCAGAGGCTATTAACCTTTCAAGGTCTGCAGTAGTGATTTTGTTGATTGGTTGTAAATGTTACCTTTATTTAGACAGAATGGGAAAACAGGGAAAGCAGAAACACCTGTTATACACAGGTGACCAATGAAAGACCTGATATACATTCACAGCCTCATTCACAGGCAGTTCAGGGGGTTCAGGGGTTTTCAGTTCAGCAGACCTGCATGAGAGGAAATCATGTGAACATGCAGACTCTCTGTCTGTGTAACAAACTCAAAATGACTCGTTTGATGAAACGGGCACATAGAGCTGTAGTATCTGTGTGTTTGTGTGTGTGTGTGCTTGAACAATCACGCCATATTTACTTGATACTCTACAATATCTTTCCATATTCTTGTAAACAGCTGGGCTTCTGTTAAACATGCACACACACACACAAATCCCCACACAGACTCAAATGAAATGATAACAGATAAGCAAAGAGGCACAGAGACGTATTGTGAGAAAAAACAAAGCAAAAACAAGTAGAGAGAGAGAGGAAGAAGTGTTAGAAGAGAGAGAGAGTGAGGGAGAGAGAGAGAGAGAGAGAGAGAGAGAGAGAGAGAGACTAAATCCAGTTCCACCCAGAGATGCAGAGATGTGCATGTGGATTTTCCAATGAATGGACAACAAAGCTCAGTGCTCTGATTTGCTGGCAGGCCATTGCTGTGGAAACGGATTAGTGACCTAAATCACAGCAAGGTCCCACTCAGGTACACTTTGTGTGTGTGTATGTGTGTGTGTGTGTGTGTGTGTGTGTGTGTGTGTGCGTGTGCGTGTGCATGTGCGTGTGTGTGTGTGTGTGTGCACATTTGTATGTGGGACAGTTGGTAAATTTGTGTATGTGCATAATAAGGTTTTAACTTTTGGTGTGTGTGTGTATTGTAGTCAGCATATTGCTGCATAAACAAAAGCTGTGTGCGGTGAATACATTCTGCATAGTAAATACCTAAAGGATGTGTGTGTGTTTGTCTGTGTGTG
>NW_019174522.1:716311-799805 GCF_002260705.1 Seriola dumerili | reverse complement strand
TGTGTGTGTAACTACACAGCTGCATTGTATGGATGTGTATGTGTGTGTGTAGGTGTAATGTGTATGTGTGTGTGTTAGGGTGTGTGTGTGTGTGTGTGTGTGTGTGTGTGTGTGTGTGCAGCAGAACGAACAAGATGGTACTATGTGGATCACAATTGCAATTATCGTCTATATTCACTAACTCATAATTATCCTGATTGGAGCTGCCTGCTAGCCTGAATGACTGTGACATGTGACACATGCCACTCACTCTGAGCCTATATATATGGTGAATCTTCTCTGGCTAACGCTGTGTTACGTAAATATAAAAACGCTTTATTGCAGTAATGTCAGAATACATATGAAATCTTGCATGACGCATTGATGTGACTGTGGGCTGTGATGTCACACAACTATCGTCGTCATCTGATGCTGAATTATTGTCCTCAGCGTTACATGCACTCTCTTTATTTGTTATTTACTCAGCTGTTGTAATTGAACATAGATCATCCTAATTATATTTGACAACACACTTATAACAGAGATTACACACCTGAGCAGATGTACGTGTGGTATTAACCGACAAGAAGGAATAATGAGTGATGGTTTACAGAGTTTTGAGTTCTAGTCTCTGGTGTAAAAACATGAATGCTGCCAAGGTTCGGGTATCCAGCTGTTACATCCAACTGTGTGCGCATGTGTTAATGAGGACTTCTGAGATGAGTTGGGTCCATACATCTCTCTCTCTCTCTCTGTTTCTCCTCTTCCTCCTCTCTTCATCCCCCCCCCCATCCCTCCCTTTTCCATTCCCATTCTGGGTTTGCCTTTACCCATTCCTGCTTTTCAGATATTTCTCTTCTCGCTCTGTAATCAGTGTACGCAGCACAGCACTAGAAAACCTGAGGAAAGTGATTTATTACAGTCACTCACTCACACACACTCTCACACACACAGGGGAGTTTATTGCTGCGCAGGGCAGACAGTGTTCAAGGTAAGAGATTAGTCTAACACACACTGAACACCAAATTATTATTAACATTTAGAGTGAGGACATGGTCACACACACACACACACACACACACACACACACACACACCACTGTTTTTACTTCATAAACTCCAGGTACATAAATAAGTTCAAAGACACAACAGCTCTTCTTTAAACTTCAGCTGTCTTGTTGTGAATATTTGACCATTTCTTATTTAAAATAAAGTAAACAAACTTCATAATGTGCAAATGTGCAGAAAAAAATGTATGTGCTGTATTTGAAAATATGTATTAGCCCTAAAAAAAAAAAAAAAAAGGCGGTTTTGACCACCTCCATTACGGCGGAATAACCCACACAGTACACACCCGTCCCCAGAGCTACATAAATCCATCGGCTGTGCAGAAATGTATTCACCAATTATGCTCTAAAAAGGAGCACGGACACACAGAGCACAACACTGTCGGACACAAAGAGCCTTTTATAAACCCGCCTCCATTGTTTTCATATATTTTCAATCTAATTTTACTTGTGTTCAGATCGATTGAACGAACTGAATATGAAGCGATGCCCCCTGGGGTCATGTAGGCCAGCAACCAAAACACACTGTTGTGTCTATCTGCAATATACACACACACACACACACACACACACACACACACACACACACACACAAAAACAGAGCAGCTCTGGTTTGTGTGCATGTTAGAAGTAGAGTAGAGTAGATTGCACACTTGTAAAAAGTGCACTTCTTTCCCGCTACAAGGAAAATCTTCTTGAGAGTTGTATAGGCTTGACGACACGCCGGAGCATGAGTGTTTAAATCAAGTGATTCGCCCGCGCGCGTGCGTGTGTGTGTGTTTGTCAGAAAAAGAGAATGCTCTTCATCCAGACAAATGGGTGTCAGCAGTTAAAATGCCAATGTAGACCCCGCTGTCATTTCACATAAAGTCTAGCACCAGGAGCGCGCGTGTGTGTGCGTGTGTGAATGCCCAATGTGTGTGTGTGTGTGTGTGTGTGTGTGACTGTGTGTGCAGTGTGTGTGTGTGTTGTGCAGCTGTGTGTACCATCCATTGTTCCAGCTCTAGCTCCGAGTGGTGTGAATACGGATTAGACAAATAGATATGTGGAAGAACAAAGCAGTTGACTGGACAGATAATTTAGTTATTAGCATTTTAATAGAGTGATAAAAAAATGTGCTGTCCTCCCTCTCTCTTTCTTTCTCTTTACCTTCTGCTCTGAAGATACGATGTGTCACTTCAAAACACGGTATGTATCCCTCTCCTTTGCGCTTGGAGGTATGCTTTTGTCAAAAACACAGATTTTTGCCTCCTTCTTTTGGTGAGACATCAAACAAAAGGATTTCTTGTTACTCTCTTTTACTTTCTCTTGTTTCTCCGGTCCCTCCCCACCCCTCCCCTCTTCCCTCACCTTCTCGAGAGTCAACATTTCTCCTCGTCTCTGCCGACTCTACCCTCCGTTCTCCCCTCCCCTTCCTGTGAACTGTGCTCACTGAGGCTTGCAGGTGTACAGACATGCTTGTTCAGCTTCCATTTCAGACCATTATGAGGAGAAAACAGTGGTACTGACATAAAAAATAAATATTTCATCCTCAGAGTCGTTGTTCTCTTAGACCCACATTGAGTTGGGGCCCCAGCTCGTGACTTGTATCTGTGTTCCCCACACTTGACACTTCTTGCTACAGATGACCTGGATTTGTAATTGCCAGATTTGAACCAGTCAAAAGACACAGTTCCTTAAGGCATTAGGAATCGAGCAAACATGAATGATCCTGACACTCCTTCAAGATTCTTCAATTAATAAGCCAGTTGGTTAACAGAGCTGACAAGATGAACAACAACGTGATCCTTATAGAAACACCACTATCGAGTTGTCAGTACCTTATTCTGTGACACAGCCTGCTGCTGTTTATAATTCTTGTGGCAATTGAGTGTGGAAATCCTATTTAGACTTTAAATGTAACATTGGAATTGACATGAAAATCTGGTATAAATAACAACACTAACCCCCCTACCTGTTATTTAAAGCTCCTTTAAGCACTGGACATGAAGCTCAGACAAGTTGATTGGACGTGTGATGTTTTTAAACTGCACTGAAGTTGTAGAAGAGTCAAGGTTGCCATACAAAGCCAAAGATACTTTGGTATCTTTTTCAAAGTGACAGGTGGGTGAGCGTATCCTAAACTGACATGCACCAAAATCTCAGCTCCACACGCACCCTACCTCTTTCCCCAGTTTTGGATTAGCTGGAGTTAAGGGCGGAGTCAGACACCGCCAAGATGGTGTCGATGGAGCAGCTCACTCTGAGCTTCAAAAACCGCTCTTCAAAAACCTGTGGGTGACTTCACAGAGGCTACATCCATCTTTATTTACAGACTATGGTCAGCAGCTCCTATTGTGACAACAACACTCAAATGAACAATATCAGTCTGATTTCTGCCGTCTCGTCTAAAAATTGGATATTTTATTCTGTTTGATTATGTTTCTTTTTTAATTGCTGGTATCAGATGTTTGTCTGTAAGGACTGGTTTAAGGCAGATTTTCTCAAATGCTGAGAAGCAGCCTTAAAGTACCAGCAGCAAAACACTAAACTCCAACATTTCTGGCGTCTAATCGCTGTCTTGCCTGCTAGGCCAAGTTGATTCCCAGCCTTGGTGATGCAGCCCGCCCACCCAATGGGAAACCCCCATTCTCCAACAGCTCTGCTGCTCATGGCAGGGAAGTTAGTCCTGCTGTTAAGCTACAAGAGAGCTTCACTGTCACATTAGAGGATATAGCTTCAATATTATTCACATGAATACTAATGCATCTAGGTACAATTATGAGAGAGAAAAAACAGAAAGGTGTAGCTTCAGAATTGACTGAAGACTTTATCCAGGTTTCTTTTTATATTGTTAAGTTATGATTGGCTGGAGACCCCAGTCTCAGCACATGCATGGAGCATGCTCTCATGTGCACCCTGAATGACAGGCACACTCAGAAGGGCCGGTAAAGAGACACACAGGTGCGGTAAAAACTTTATGAGTTTTTGATGGTCCACCGGCCCCACTGATGCAGCAGTATTTTCCCAGTGCTCCCAATGGCTGGTCTGAGTATGACAGACGGATCCATGTCAATGTGTTTGTGAGAGAGAGAGAGAGAGAAAGAGAGAGAGAGAGAGGGGGACAAGGAGGGCCTGAGCGAATCAATGCGCGCTGTGCACAGCTCTACATGAAATAAGATTTTACAATTTGAAACAGTAAAAACAATAGAAAATCAATATGTGGCAGCCACAAATAAATCAATGTATGGGAAAGAGTGAACTATAGTTTTCGTTCTGTCAGCCACTGCTCTCCCCAGGGACAGCTGGACAGGCATTTAGTCATGAAGCAGCAATTTTCTTTAAAAAAAAAAAAAAGTCTTGGGATTCATACCAACAAACCTCCTAGTCATAAATCCAGCGCTCAAACCGGATCAGACCAATGCTAAAAAACATAACTGAATGTTTTGGCTTAGAAATCCACCACTTTGTTTACTAATGTTTACTGACAAAGCTTGCTGATTCCAAATCAAACACACACACACACACACACACACACACACACACACACACACACACACACACAACAAACACACACCACACCACAAGAGAGAGACTAAATCCAGTTCCACCCAGAGATGCAGAGATGTGCATGTGGATTTTCCAATGAATGGACAACAAAGCTCAGTGCTCTGATTTGCTGGCAGGCCATTGCTGTGGAAACGGATTAGTGACCTAAATCACAGCAAGGTCCCACTCAGGTACACTTTGTGTGTGTATGTGTGTGTGTGTGTGTGTGTGTGTGTGTGTGTGTGTGTGTGTGTGTGTGTGTGTGTGTGTGTGTGTGTGTGTGTGTGTGTGTGTGTGCGTGTGCGTGTGCATGTGCGTGTGTGTGTGTGTGTGTGCACATTTGTATGTGGGACAGTTGGTAAATTTGTGTATGTGCATAATAAGGTTTTAACTTTTGGTGTGTGTGTGTGTATTGTAGTCAGCATATTGCTGCATAAACAAAAGCTGTGTGCGGTGAATACATTCTGCATAGTAAATACCTAAAGGATGTGTGTGTGTTTGTCTGTGTGTGTGTGTGTGTGTGTGTGTGTGTGTGTGTGTGTGTGTGTGTGTGTGTGTGTATTTGGATCAGCAAGCTTGTCATCAAACATTAGTAACAAAGTGGTGGATTTCTAAGCCAAAACATTCAGTTATGTTTTTAGCTTGGTCTGATCCGGTTTGAGCGCTGGATTTATGACTAGGAGGTTGTTGGTATGAATCCCAAGACTTTTTTTTTTTTTTAAAGAAAATTGCTGCTTCATGACTAAATGCTGTCCAGCTGTCCCTGGGGAGAGCAGTGGCTGACAGAACGAAACTATAGTTCACTCTTTCCCATACATTGATTTATTTGTGGCTGCCACATATTGATTTTCTATTGTTTTTACTGTTTCAAATTGGTAAAATCTTATTTCATTGTAGAGCTGTGCACAGCGCATTGATTCGCTCAGGCCCTCCTTGTCCCCCTCTCTCTCTCTCTTTCTCTCTCTCTCTCTCTCACAAACACATTGACATGGATCCGTCTGTCATACTCAGACCAGCCATTGGGAGCACTGGGAGAAATACTGCTGCATCAGTGGGGCCGGTGGACCATCAAAAACTCATAAAGTTTTTACCGCACCTGTGTGTCTCTTTACCGGCCCTCTGAGTGTGCCTGTCATTCAGGGTGCACATGAGAGCATGCTCCATGCATGTGCTGAGACTGGGGTCTCCAGCCAATCATAACTTAACAATATAAAAAGAAACCTGGATAAAGTCTTCAGTCAATTCTGAAGCTACACCTTTCTGTTTTTTCTCTCTCATGATTGTACCCTAGATGCATTAGTATTCATGTGAATAATATTGAAGCTATATCCTCTAATGTGACCAGTGAAGCTCTCTTGTAGCTGTAACAGCAGGACTAACTTCCCTGCCATGAGCAGCAGAGCTGTTGGAGAATGGGGGTTTCCCATTGGGTGGGCGGGCTGCATCACCAAGGCTGGGGAATCACTGGCCTAGCAGGCAAGACAGCGATTAGACGCCAGAAATGTTGGAGTTTAGTGTTTTGCTGCTGGTACTTTAAGGCTGCTTCTCAGCATTTGAGAAAATCTGCCTTAAACCAGTCTTACAGACAAACATCTGATACCAGCAAATAAAAAAGAAACATAATCAAACAGAATAAAATATCCAGATTTTTAGACGAGACGGCAGAAATCAGACTGATATTGTTCATTTGAGTGTTGTTGTCACAATAGGAGCTGCTGACCATTGTCTGTAAATAAAGATGGATGTAGCCTCTGTGAAGTTACCCACAGGTTTTTGAAGAGCGGTTTTGAAGCTCAGAGTGAGCTGCTCCATCGACACCATCTTGGCGGTGTCTGACTCCGCCCTTAACTCCCAGCTAATCCAAAACTGGGGAAAGAGGTAGGGTGCGTGTGGAGCTGAGATTTTGGTGCATGTCAGTTTAGGATACGCTCACCCACCTGTCACTTTGAAAAAGATACCAAAGTATCTTTGCTTTGTATGGCAACCTTGACTCTTCTACAACTTCAGTGCAGTTTAAAAACATCACACGTCCAATCAACTTGTCTGAGCTCATGTCCAGTGCTTAAAGGAGCTTTAAATAACAGGGTAGGGGGGTTAGTGTTGTTATTATAACCAGATTTTCATGTCAATTCCAATGTTACATTTAAAGTCTAAATAGGATTTCACACTCAATTGCCACAAGAACTATAAACAGCAGCAGGCTGTGTCACAGAATAAGATACTTGACAACTCGATAGTGGTGTTTCTATAAGGATCACGTTGGTTGTTCATCTCTGTCAGCTCTGTTAACCAACTGGCTTATAATTGGAAGAATCTTGAAGGAGTGTCAGGATCATTCATGTTTGCTCGATTCCTAATGCCTTAAGGAACTGTGTCTTTTGACTGGTTCAAATCTGGCAATTACAAATGCCAGGTCATCTGTAGCAAGAAGTGTCAAGTGTGGGGAACACAGATACAAGTCACGAGCTGGGGCCCCAACTCAATGTGGGTCTAAGAGAACAACGACTCTGAGGATGAAATATTTATTTTTTATGTCAGTCACCACTGTTTCTCCTCATAATGGTCTGAAATGGAAGCTGAACAAGCATGTCTGTACACCTGCAAGCCTCAGTGAGCACAGTTCACAGGAAGGGGAGGGGAGACGGAGGGTAGAGTCAGGCAGAGACGAGGAGAAATGTTGACTCTCGGAGAAGGTGAGGGAAGAGGGGAGGGGTGGGGGAGGGACCGGAGAAACAAGAGAAAGTAAAAGAGAGTAACAGAAATCCTTTTGTTTGATGTCTCACCAAAAGAAGGAGGCAAAAATCTGTGTTTTTGACAAAAGCATACCTCCAAGCGCAAAGAGAGGGATACATACCGTGTTTGAAGTGACACATCGTATCTTCAGAGCAGAAGGTAAAGAGAAAGAAAGAGAGAGGGAGGACAGCACATTTTTTTATCACTCTATTAAAATGCTAATACACTGAAATTATCTGTCCAGTCAACTGCTTTGTTCTTCCACATATCTATTTGTCTTAATCCGTAACTTCACACCACTCGGAGGCTAGAGCTGGAACAATGGATGGTACACACAGCTGCACACACACACACACACACAGCCGCACACACACACACACACACACACACACATTGGCATTCACACACGCACACACACGCGCGCTCCTGGTGCTAGACTTCTATGTGAAATGACAGCGGGGTCTACATTGGCATTTTAACTGCTGACCCATTTGTCTGGATGAAGAGCATTCTCTTTTTCTGACAAACACACACACGCACGCGCGCGGGCGAATCACTTGATTTAAAACACTGCTCCGCGTGTCGTCAAGCCTATACAACTCTCAAGAAGATTTTCCTGTAGCGAGAAAGAAGTGCACTTTTTTACAGTGTGCAATCTACTCTACTCACTTCTACACATGCACACAACCAGAGCTGCTCTGTTTTTGTGTGTGTGTGTGTGTGTGTGTGTGTGTGTGTGTGTGTGTGTGTGTATATTGCAGATAGACACACAGTGTGTTTGTTGCTGCCTACATGACCCCAGGGGGCATCGCTTCATATTCAGTTCGTTCAATCGATCTTGACACAAGTAGAATTAGATTGAAATATATGAAAACAATGGAGGCGGGTTATAAAAGGCTCTTTGTGTCCGACAGTGTTGTGCTCTGTGTGTCCGTGCTCCTTTTTAGAGCATAATTGTGAATACATTTCTGCACAGCCGATGGATTATGTAGCTCTGGGGACGGGTGTGTATCTGTGTGGGTTATCCGTCGTAATGGAGGTGGTCAAACCGCCTTTTTTTTTTTTTTTTTAGGGCTAATACATATTTTCAAATACAGCACATACATTTTTTTCTGCACATTTGCACATTATGAAGTTTGTTTACTTTATTTTAAATAAGAAATGGTCAAATATTCACAACAAGCAGCTGAAGTTAAAGAAGAGCTGTTGTGTCTTTGAACTTATTTAATGTACCTGGAGTTTATGAAGTAAAACAGTGGTGTGTGTGTGTGTGTGTGTGTGTGTGTGTGTGTGACCATGTCCTCCATCTAAATGTGTAATAATAATTTGGTGTTCAGTGTGTGTTAGACTAATCTCTTACCCTTGAACCACTGTCTGCCTGCGCAGCAATAAATCATCCTGTGTGTGTGAGAGTGTGTGTGAGTGAGTGACTGTAATAAATCACTTTCCTCAGGTTTTCTCAGTGCTGTGCTGCAGTACACTGATTACAGAGCGAGAGAGAGAATATCTGAAAAGCAGGAATGGGTAAAGGCAAACCAGAATGGGAATGGAAAAAAGGGAGGGATGGGGGGGGGGATGAAGAGAGGAGGAAGAGGAGAAACAGAGAGAGAGAGAGAGATGTATGGACCCACTCATCTCAGAAGTCCTCATTAACACACATGCGCACACAGTTGGATGTAACAGCTGGATACCCGAACCTTGGCAGCATTCATGTTTTACACCAGAGACTAGAACTCAAAACTCTGTAAACCATCCACTCATTATTTCTCTTGTCGGGTTAATACCACACGTACATCTGCTCAGGTGTGTAATCTCTGTTATAAGTGTGTGTCAAATATAATTAGGATGATCTATGTTCAATTACAACAGCTGAGTAAATAACAAATAAAGAGAGTGCATGTAACGCTGAGGACAATAATTCAGCATCAGATGACGACGATAGGTTGTGTGACATCACAGCCACAAGTCACATCATGCGTCATGCAAGATTTCATATGTATTCTGACCATTACTGCAATATAGCGTTTTTATATTTACGTAACACAGCGTTAGCCAGAGAAGATTCACCATTATAATAGGCTCAGAGTGAGTGGCATGTGTCACATGTCACAGTCATTCAGGCAGCAGGCAGCTCCAATCAGGATAATTATGAGTTAGTGAAATATAGACGATAATTGCAATTGGTGATCCACATAGTACCATCTGTTCCGTTCTGCTGCACACACACATACACATACACCTACACACACACATACACATCCATACAATGCAGCTGTGTAGTTACACACACACAGGCATTGAATGTACTGTATATATTATGCGGTCACACACACACACACACACACATACACACACACACACACACACACTGAGAAAGAAAGGAAACTGGTGAAACACAGACAGTGAGAGATTAATACTTTCATTGACAGATGAGCGATGGATTTCATTTCATTTGGTCAGTGAACAGAACAACTCCACACACCAGAAGCCAGAAAAACACTAATCTAGTGCACAGTCTCATTGCAGTTCTGTGTTATATTTATTCCACTTCCACCTACTCCACCATCATCAGACCTTTGTGCACAGTCTAAGCAGGGGGAAACTAAAAGTCAGGGACCGCTCGGGAAAGTAAGACGTACTTAGTCAAAATATTATGAGAGTAAAGTTTTAATTTTAGGTTCTGTGTTGATTTAGAGGAGAAACATCAGAAGCTTTAAAATGAGGAAAGTGGAGCATCCTGTGAAGTTCTACTTTAGCAGAGGTTTTACAGATAAGGAGATACTTCATCTTTTGGCTCATCATTATCATCATCATCATCATCATCAGCGTCCACGTCAGGACACTGAAAAGCTCGTGAAGAAACTGAGTTTATTCTATTGTTAGACAAACGGGGTCAGCCCTATGTTCCCACAGCCCAATGTTCCCACAGCCCAATGTTCCCACAGCCCAATGTTCCCACAGCCCTATGTTCCCACAGCCCTATGTTCCCACAGCCCTATGTTCCCACAGCCCTATGTTCCCACAGCCCTATGTTCCCACAGCCCTATGTTCCCACATTTCTAAGAATGTTTTGAAAATTAGGCCCTATTTTCCCACAGTCTTATATGTTCCCATAAGCCCATGTCCACACTAACCCGGGTAATATTTATCCGGTTAGCCCTTCCGTCCACATTAGAACGGTGAATTCCGAAACTGAAAACGATGCTTTACAAAAACGATCGCTGAGGTGGATAAATGTGAAGACGCCGTGGAACGTGGATGCAAAGCGTTCTGAAAGGGTATAAAAGGGGAACATAGGGCTGTGGGAACATAGACACGCTCCCAGACAAACAGCAGCTGCCAGAAGCAGCAGGTTTATTGGTTGATGTAATGTTCCTAAAAATTATGTTTTTTTTTCTCTCTTTTACATTTTTAACTCTAGTAATATTATGACTTTGTTCTTTCATATACTTCTCAATATTACAACAATTTTTCCGAAAAGGTCCGCCTTTATATTCTCGTAACATTATGACTTTATTCTTAAAATTATAGTTTTCTTTTTTTCCTCAATGCAGCCTAATACTCCGTCGTAGATAAGTGTTTGGTTGTTGACTTCAAATATCAACAATGTTTCTCCAGAACTGAACCAAACAACCAACCAACCAAAACCAACATAAAGTGTCTTCTTAAGGTGTTGTGCCACCATGTGCTGTAATGCTCCTTGGTATTGATTCTCCAAGTCTGTGGACTCTACTGGAGGATGACCACCATTCTTCCAACAGATATTCCCTCATGTGGTGTTTTAGATGATGGTGGTGAAGAGCGCTGTCGAACACGTTGGTCCAAAATCTCCCATAGGTGTTGAGTTAGATTCAGTTTATTGTGAACCTGCGGTGGAGAGCTTGTGGGAACAGGCAGTGTGAGCGGAGAAGAACAAGCAGACAGACGAGGCAAACTTGACGGGAACGGCAGGAGGATGATGAGGCACAGACAGACGTGAGGGAAGTACAACTTCAACTGGAGCTTGGCCTTAATGTTAGCACCACGGGAGTTCACTGAAGGATCTGGTGTAGAGCCAGGGTCTTTAAACCGCTGCTGTCGATTTGTGGATAGATAGCAGCTGGATACAGAACTTCCCTTGTCGCTGTCCATGTCATGCAAATGAATCTTTCAGTTTCCCCCCCTCAGATCAACTGACAGTGAACAGGTGTCCGTCTCAAACAGAGGAGAGAATCTTCAGCTCGTTACTGCAGGGGGAGGTGTGCAGGCTGTCTAAATTAGAAATTAGCCCTAATGGCTCAAATACGTTTAGTGCATTTTGTTTACTGCTTTGTCAATATTGTCCCACCGCTGTGTTAATAACACCATCTGCACACACTTTGCACAGTAGCTTTATGTATTCCATTCCACCAGCTATGGTATGACAAGAGAGGTAGATCAGGACCAGAGGGAATGCTTGAAGTTCTGGTGAGGACATCACATAACACACACACACACACACACACACACACACACACACACACAAACACACAGTTACAGAGAGACTTGGAGGTCACTGTTTGCCTTCAGGCAAAAGCAAATCAGTCACTCAAGACACACAGACGAAATGCAGTGTGTGTGTGTGTGTGTGTGTGTGTGTCTGTGTCTGTGTCTGTGTGTGTGTGTGACCTGGTTTGTCAATGTGGCAGTGCTTTCAGCAGACACTATTGTGTGACAGGAACTGCTCTTTTTACTTGCGTGCACAAAGAGAAGTTGACTGTTCACACACACAAACACACACACGCACACACACACGCATGCACACACACAAACACACACCTTGCTCCTCTCCGTGTGTCCTGAAGCAGCCATTTCCTGGCGTCTGTGTTGCCTCAGGCCCGGTCGGCTGCTCACACTGTACATGTTAATGGAAACATGTTCAGTCTATTGTGGTGAAAACAAGAAGCCAATGGAGGAAAATAAGTGGAGGCAGCTCATGTGGAGATTGAGACACATTTGAATAGACAGACAGGCCACAAACACTCAAACACAAACATGTCTGAGATTTTTCTATCATTGTCACTTCAGTAAGTTTCAGTTCCTGGTAAAGGAGTCCACCAATAGTCCAGTTGGCTTACATTTGTTTAATGAATATCTTCAGTGCTTTAGGATCCTTTCAAGTGTAAATGTGATTGATATTAAATGTGTCAATATTTTAGGGTCAAAAAGATTTTGCAAAATTTTGTAAAGAGAAACAAGTAATTTCAATGTTTGTAGTTGTAAATGTGTAAAAAAGTGGTGTGGGTACACCAAGACACTGTGAAGAATGATGTGTTTTTATCTGTGTACAGATAGAAAGCAGAACTCAAGGTTTCCACACTGTGTGAGACCCTGAAGTTACAAGTACGAGTTGGAACAAACTTGAATCTGATTGGACAATGACAGATTCAGGTGGGAAAACAGGGAGTTTTACACACAGTTTTCACAGGCTTTGTGTCTGCACACAGACGTTCACAAAAGCACTTTATTTTTCATACTGTCTTTGCGTAACCTCAGCACTGACACCATTTGTTAGCAGATTTTATTCAGAGTCTCTTATTTGTGAAGCTATTTGTTGAAACTATCAGCCGGGCTTACGATGTGGTCATTGTTCCTCATTTGTTACCTGTTCTCTCGTATATAAATAAAGATAAAAAATATATATTTTTGACTCCAATTTAAGCCCATTCAATATGTAGTGCCAGCCTAATCTGGGAGAAAGATGAGGTAACATTTCAGGTCACATTGCTTCAAAAACAGTCAAAGCCTCTAAATGAGCTGTAATTAGAAACAAAATATTGAATATCATTGAACTAAAAAAAAAAAAAGATGAAGACACAGTAGAGCCCAGTGTCATGAAAAGTGATGTTAATGGAAAACCAGCACCGGAGCAAAGAAAAGCTCCAATCTGTACAAATGGGCTATGTGTTGGTTTGATTGACATCACAGAAGAAAACATGGAGCTGCAGCTCCTCTGGGTTTTGAGGGGTGCTGAGGCGGAGCAGGAGGAGGAGTAGAAATTGCCCAGCACCACAGGGACTTGGATTCAGTCCCTGGCTGTGGTGGCTCTGGCGTGGTCGGGGACTCCGATTACTTTTCAGCCAAAGGAATTTATGGTTTGGATTTTAGGACTCAAAAGCAGGCTGCTCTTAAAGTAGAGCTAACTACTCTGTGAACTTGGGGTCTGTTTGTGATTGTGGCCATTACTCATGATGAGAAAATGGGCCCATGGGCACAGACAGGTACAAGGCCTCCCTCTCCTCCTAAACAACAAGACACGTCGTTTGTACTTTGTCTCTGTGTTTTTTGTGTTTCTTTTTTTATGGCCTTTCCTTCTTTTTTGGTCTTCTTGTGTGTTTTTTGGTAGTTTTGCGTCTCTTTCCGGCCTCTTTGGGATCATTTTGCATCTCTGTGGACATTTTGTGTCTTTAAACTGAGCTCTGTGACTTTCAATCAGTCACAGTGGGGCTGGCCCAGGGGCTGCCTGATCTTCAGGCCTTCGCCCTGTAGTCGGATTCATTAATCCGTCCGTGCCCTTGCTCATGCTTCTTACTCATGTCATGATACGTTCTGCTCTGATGTCAGGGGAGTAACTGAGAGCTCCTCCTCTCCTGTACTGCATCTGTGTGTGTGTGAACGCTCAACATGTCCAATGGAAACTCGATCAAGTTCTCACTCTTTGATCCTTTATCATGTGCGGCGGGGTCCTAAAGTCTTTTGGGTAGAGTCATAGTTGAAATATGTGCTGTTGTTAAACTCCATTGTAGCTGAGCTGAAACATATTTGTGAGGAGTCCCTGGTAGTTTTGTATTTAAGATCAATCAACCAATCAGAGGCCTGAATCTAAGTACTATGATTGATGATACCAAGAGCCAGAGCACAGATTTAAACTTCTCAGTGTGTTTCTGCAAAGTGTAGACTTTAGCTTACTTTTCTTTCATTGAAAGTTTTTTACTGAAATGCACCTTGGGAGTTGTAGTTGATTTAACATCTTACATTTGTATGTACACAATCTTGTACCTTTGCCTTTTTTATGTATTGTGGTATATTTTAGTAATCAACAAAAGATGTATAATTAGCCAGCAGAAAGCATGTAACAAATAAACTAATATATATACTTTCAGTGTGTTCAAAGAATGCATGTAACAAGTAAACTAAGACATGGACATGGAATGTGCCTAGAGTGAGTTGTGTAGTCATTAGATACAGGTGTTCCGTGAGTGAGCAACAGATATCAGATCGCACTGTAACAAAAAACCTACACATACCGAGAACATCCAATGGGAAATCAAGGCCATCAGTGTGTAAAAATAATGCTCTCAGTGCATGTCAAATTAGGAAGGTTGGGCTGATCTGGAAACTCAGAGAAAAGAATCTGGAGATAATGGTGGAGAAATTCCCTAATAATGAAAAGAAGGGGATGCTCTGAGGTGAACTCCACAATATGTGGAGACTTGCAGGTAAAGAGATGTTTGAGGGAGTCCAGTTCAGTGTCTGTTCATGGACCAGCCTCATATCTTACCTAAAGATCAGTCAGTCTTAGAATCATACTCTACTCCGCATCGTCTCCGTATGTTTCTTGACTCTTGACTGTCAGTTGACTTCTCCGAAACAAAAGCAATATTGCTTTTGAACTAAGATCTGATGATTAAAGCAGATGAGTGGAATGTCCATTGAAGCTTTGGAAGTGCTCCAGCTGTCAGTCATCTAACACTGACTGTGCAGAAAATGAACAGGACTTTTCACCTCTGGAACCCTGGGAGCCCAAAGTGACCCCTATTTCACAACTCTGTATCTTAATAGAAAATCAGCATCTGTGTATGGACGTTTCCACTCTCCACCTATCGTCTGTGAGAGATTAGGAGATGTGGTTGGCTGGCTGCTCTGCTCCCTCTGAGGAGGCAGACAGAGTGTGGCTGTTGAAAGAAAGGGTAATGTATTGCTCTCTGTTGTGGTGTCCCCTAACTTATACCACGCACAACTCATTCCTCCAAAGGACACATTAGCAGAAATAACTGATACCAGGGGACAGAGCACACCTTCTACATGCGTGTGTTTGCGTGTTCATCTGTGTGTGTGTATGTATGTGTGTGTGTGTACATGCAAGCAGTTGATTATACACCTGAGTATGTCATGGAAATATTATGATTGCTCTATATTTCCTTTCTTTTTCCCACTGGTAATATAACACCTGTTATGCAAAACACAGCGGCCTGGATTAGCCCGGTTGCCAGATCCCATGAATCATAGGCAACGCTTTTTGTTTAGTCACTCTGCCACTGCTCCCGCTCCAGCATGATTTGTTAACGTCATTGCTTGCCACAGTTGGTCAGCGTTAAACCAATCACAGCAGCGCTGAAATAAATATAAACTCAAGTACACAGAACTTACAACGAAATTGTCGGAGAATTGAATCGTCTCCTCTACACACACATGTACGTTAAGATTCAATTTCTGAGGGTTTGTGAACAGAGGTTGTAGCATGTCTCTCTCTGTCATTGTGCTTGTTTCTGTAACTGCACCCAGATGACACAGTGGACAAACACCAGCGTATAGTCCACCAGAACAAAAGGCTGATGTGACCTCACAGACTCATGAAGAAGAGGGATTGATATAATGGAGAGAGAGTGAAAACGACCGAATGACCAAGAGTTCCCTCCTATCCACCTGTGTCATGATTTTAAAGGGGGGGATTCTAACAAAACAAAATTCTGTGGCATGAATGGAAGAGAGGTAAAGAGTCATGCGTCTGTAGGTAGGCTGCATGATGGGAAGGATTTATGTGTCAAAGTAATAATCTCTTTGTCAGGCCCTGTCGGATCACCATCGCAGAGAAGAACAAGCATTATATAGACACAGGTGATTGCGATCTACATGATTGACACTCAGACTGAATATATAGTAATATTATACTTGCCCAAAACCTTCTGGATTGCAGGCAGGCTCAGTCTAACAGTTGGCCACAGTTTACTGACACCTGCAACCAAAAAAGATAAAAAATCAGGGAAGGAAATTACATCAACAGACACAGGTTTTTGAAAAGGACCATCATATTCATTAAGATGTCTGTAAAAAGAATCTGTTTATCATATTTTGTTTTTTTCAACTATTACTACTTATAAAAAAGGTTTAGGCCCTTAGGTGCTAAAGTAGTAAGGGAATATATATTAAATGCCTCTCTTTTCAAAGGATGCTATTGATGTCACCTCCCCCTCTAGAGGTTTTCACATGTTCGATCCCTGTGTATCTCAGTGTGGAAGGATCATGTTTTAATAAGTTGAAGTGCACAGCCACAGAGTTCTTTGATCTTTTGTACTTATGTTGCCTCTATGTTCCAAGATACAGGTCTTAAGGCAGCGTGTAGTATTTCCTATATAAGTCAAGCCACAGGAACATTTCATCATATATGATGTTTTTTTGTGTTTGTTTGTGTCTGGCCTCAATTGTAATTGCAGGACTGTGTGTGTGTGGGTGTGTGTGTGTGTGTGGGTGTGTGTGTGTGTGTGTGTGTGTGTGTGTATTGTATTGAGACTGAATTAGGAGGGAGAGGGAGCACAGTCCTCTCATTTGATTAGCTTGCATGTGATGGCCTTGCTTGAAGCCTCATTTATGATTTGCTACACTTACAGGAAACCTTGGCCGATGTCTGTTTAGCAGATCAGTGACAATTAACTACATACACACACATACATCCTCCCAATCTTAAATGATGTCGGTCAACATGACGGAGTTGGTCTCACCTCAGAAAGTCATGTTCTACTTTATTACACCATAAAAAACCACTTGTTTATGTTTCAGTGAAAATGTTTTTATCATCATATGGAGACTGATGACTTATTGAAGAAAGTCTGACTTCCCTTTTCACACTATGATAGGTCCTGAATGTACTGCACAGCCACAAATAGATTCTTCAGTTGGGATCGCAGTTCTAAATATAACCACAGTGATTCAGAGAAGCCTCTGATTTAGTAAAGTAGCTTCAGGCTACATTTCCTGTGTGAAACTGCAGCCGTCAGATCAGGGACTATTTTTCATCACTGATTGAGACACTGCAGATTAATGCATCACATCATCTGCCATTAGTTTGTTTACTTAAAGTTATTATATGACAGATTTTTATACAATTAATGATGACTTTTATGTCAGCACTAGCCAGTCAATGCAGATTGTGTAATTGTCTCATTGTTAGTGGTGGTGTCTTCCTTTACTGCAAGCAATTAAGATTATGCTCCCACACAGGAAACAAAACATTCTGTGATGTGGACGACAAAGACTGATGAGTTCAGTATTCGTGTGGTACAGTTACTAGGCTTGTTCTGATATTCGATAATATTGATTGTAGTGGTATTTTCCCACCATACACAATATTTTTCATACTATCAAATACAGCTTTTTGCTACATGGCTTTTGCCATCAGGGCCTCACCACTTCGGAACAATCTGCCTAAGGAGATAAGGCAGCATCAGTAACTTATTTTAAATCAAGTCTTAAAACTCATTTTTATAGACTTGCTTTTATGTCATGTTGTCTCTTTATCGTCTTTTTATCTTTTAATCATCTCCATGTTGCTGTGTGTGTGTGTGTGTGTGTGTGTGTTTATACAACATCTGCTCCATTTAATTGTCCTTATTTATATTGAAGCATATTGTTTGTCCTCCCTTTACTCTATTTCCGTCCTGTCCTTGTTTGTCAAAGCACTTTGTAAAGTTGACGTGTTTTCACTCGGTCTACTGGATCCATACAATCTCAGTGTACAGTCATAATAAAATAAGCCTAAATTTACTGAGGTAAATAGCTGGATAACAGCCAACAGGAACAGGAACAATCTAACAGGAACATTCTACTAAACCGCTAAAACGTCTGTCGACATCATCAATCATACATTTATGCCACTTGAAGTGTTTGTCAGTACGGTTTGTCATTTGCACTAATGATACTTTTCGCTACAGACCAACATTAGATGTTACTCACCTGTCTAAAAGAAAAGTTGCAGCTCGGCATCAAACCGCATCCCTTTACCCGCCTGGAGCTGTCTCCAGCGGTGGAAAAACACACCAGGATTTACTCGTGTTTTCTTCTCGTCTTTGCAATTGAACATGGTTTCTTGTCGGGTGCAGTCCTTTGGGATGGAGATAAAGATCGCTTTCCAGGAGCTTCAGCCATCTCTGTGTTTCTGTGATGCTAATCGGGAGCCGCAGCTAACTTCAAACTCTGCGGGAAGTTGTTCTTCTTCGTGGGACTGAGGCCAGACTAGATGCTACATTGACTCACACAGTAGGACGGGTGTGGGCTAGTTGGTTACCATGCTCATTTCAGGAAATATGTCTGAAATACAATAGATGGAGGTATTGCTCATGATATCATCACTGTGGCTCCTTCACACACTGTTGATAGTGTTAGTTCATTTTTGAGCATTTAAAACTAAAATTCTGGCCAGATCTTTGTATTGCACCTTCAGGAATTGTCACTTTTAGGTGCAAATCGAAATAATGAAATTGATTACTGCATTTGAAAGCTGTGCATCTTTAAGATGATTAAGGTAAATCTGAGACCAATAGAGCAGTAGCATTTTTTGTTCTACTAAATGGAGAGGCTGAGGCTGGACGTACTTTTAGCCCTCTGTTTCAACTTGCCTGCTGACTTTCTCACACTCTGACTCACACTTCAAACTGACTCTATAACTGAGGTGTGGCCTGTGCAGCATTGGTATACACACACATATATAAATATTCTCTGTATATATTAGATCAGTGTCCCACTCCACATTCTCTCCACATTCACCCTGACAACTGCAGAAGATAACCCCAGGGGATACTTCTGTTTCTCTATTGTAGTGATTGATTCCTGGTTGGGAATCACTGTGCATCACAATAATGTGTTTTGCTATGTTCCACACCTATACAACCCTTCCTGGTAAATGCAAATACAAGGAGTCAGGGAAAATTGGCCCAATCAGACATATGGCTCATTAAGCCAGATATGTGCTTTAGGCACTAAATGCAACAGAAGGTATTGAGTATGTTAACATAAGCAAACCATTTGAGACACACATTACATCTGGAGATATTCTGTCTTCTGATTGCAGCCTCTTAGACATAATCTCTGCTTCTCTCATTATGATCAAAACATCAGAAATATTGTTTCCTTCTTTTCCTCTGTGCTGGAAAATGACATCAACCAACAGAATATCAAACGCTAATTGCTGGCTGGCCATTTTGCTACTGTGTATGCAGCATGTATCGTCTGTGAGTGCGGGTGTGCATGTGTGTGTGTGTGTGTGTTGAAAAATGTAGGTAAGAAAATCTACCCTATGTCAAATATCAATCTCAAAGTTTTAAGTCTTGAATTAATAAGTGGTTGTGACTGGAAACAGTCTGGTCAAATTGTTGATGAATAAGGTGAGAGTGGTTGGAACCCAGATAGCAAAATAAATCTGGCCCAGACTTGGGCCATATGCTTGTGTTTCTTCTGGCCCCGGTATATACCTGGTTCCACGGCCTGAGTCTGGCCCATATGCAGTATGAATGTCAGATTCAACTTCCACATCTGGACACACAGAAAATCATCTGGCTCTCAGTTATTACTGAATCTGAAAGTATGTGGACCAGACTCGGACCGAGGAACCAGGCTTATGTTGGGTTTCATTTTGCCGCCTGGGATAAGTTTTCATTAAATAGACAGCTTCTTGTTTGGCAGTCAGTTGATTTGTTGTCATATTTATTTGATCAAAAAAACTTTATTTTGTTTGTTTGTTCTTCAACAAATGAATCTGACGTGATTGAGGCTCCAACATTTGAACAGTTTTGCCCCTAAAATGACTTCTGTTGATTTTAGTCATAAATCTGAGCAGGTGCAGTGATGACTGTGTCACTGCCAGGAAAAACCTACATTTGAATTTTTGCATTGTCTGTATTTGTGTTTTGTAGTATATTAACTACTAACTTTAAATTACTTCTTCTACTTATTTTGTCCTGAATATGTCCAGGGAAAGTTTAAGAAGCAGTTACTGTCAAGATTTAGTAACTTTAACTCATGATGATTTGCATTAAATGTAAATTCTGCTGTCATTGATTTATTCAGGGAAAGTTTTCAAAGCAAGTAGAACACACCTACTGTGCTGCACAGCTGGGGGTGACCAGTGTGAACGAGAGTTCACAGGAAACCAGGAGAAAAGAGAAAGTAGAGAAAAGAACTGGAGAGAGAGAGGCCAAGAAAACGGAGAGAGAGGGAGAGAGAGAGAGATAGACAGATAGAGAGAACAGAGGGAGCTACCTCGGGACACTATAGCAAACAGATCTGTGTGTTTGTGTGTGTGTGTGTGTGTGTGAGTTGTTGTGTGTAGTGTGTGTGTGGTGTGTGTGTGTGTGTGTGTGTGTGTGTGGTGGTGTGTGTGTGTGTGTGTGTGTGTGTGTGTATTTGTTTGTGTGTGTGTGTGTGTCTGCCAAAACCAAGCCAAGCAGGGATGAAGAATGAGCCGGCACTCAAGGAGCCAGGTGTTCAAAACATAAAAATACACACCGGTACACACACACGCAAACTTACACACACACACACACACACACACATGCATACACACTCACACACACACACACACACACACACACACACACACACACTGGCTCTCTCTCCAACAGCTGGGAGAGAGCTAAGGTTGCACTTGTTTTGTGTGATAAGGCTGTTGGGTTAAAAAGCTCTAAAGATGTTTCCATTGAGACAACATAAACCAGTCACTGCTAAAGTACACAGGCAGCCTCCTGCACCACCGCCTGACCCCACACATCTCCTGTTTCTCTTCAAGTGAATGTCTCCAGCATTCCCCCGAACAACAACAGAGACAACATGGAAAATAGTCTGTTTCATTTTCAATCCACAGAAGCAAATATTTAACAAGATGCTAAGAAAATTACAAAGTAAAAAAGCCACAGAAGGGAGAATTCTCATTTAGCTATAACTCATGCAACAGAATGTGCCTGTTGCTGTCTCCTAGCTTTTATTTCTCATACATTCTCATCCTGTTTTTCACTTGTTTATGTAGTATATTGTGTGTTTAATGTCTAGTGTCTGTGTGTGTGTTTCGTTGCCTCTGTGTATGTGTACGTGTATGTGTGTGTGTGTGTGTGTGTGTGTGTGTGTGTGTGTGTGTGTGTGTCCACCAGGCAGTATTCACAGATTTGGAGAGTAGACCAGACTTGGATCTGAATCCAAACCCTTTGGCACAACAAACAGCACACTCTCTGTAGGAACAAATCACCAAATGATGGTTCTATTATCTGCTCTCAGACACACACACACACACACACACACACACACACACACACACACACACACACACACACACACATTTTTATAAAAGTAATATCTCAGTTTGTGTTTTCCTGGAGCTCGTAGAGACCTTTGAAGACTGGACATGCTGCTCAGTGTGGGAACCTCTGGCTGGCAGATGCTTTTTGTTTTTTGTTTTGTTTTGTTTTGTTTGTTCTGTCTTTAGATATAGCACATAGTAATTCATTTAGTCCACAGCTCATAAGCCCTGTACTGTAATCAGTTCTTATAGTTTCAGTGAGCAGATTGGTAACAATTTGATGTGCATAGAAGTCTGTAAGGAGTTAAAGAAAAATGGCCTTCAGTCAAATGTTTATGTGCTCATTATTTTTTAGTTTATTTGATTTGATTTTTGACTTTGCATAACAAAAACAACTGCAACACAAAGGGTACATATACTGGACAGACATGTGAATGTGATGTGATATAGTCGTACGTATCACGTGTTAAAAAACACTAATAATATGGTAATCAGGTAATACTGTTACCATGCCATCTTCCATTGCTCCATGTTCCAGTTCCAGTGGTGGACAGGGGGTTAACGTGGTGCAGCAAGTTGTGATGCACCTTGTGTTCTGACGGTTTTCTATCACAGCCAAATGAAGGTTTTCACGGCTGGTGCAAGAGCAGCTCTTGGCTGGACCAGACTTCACTCCCCATGTGTATCAATGAGCCTTGGGCGCACATTACCCTATTCCCAGTTCACCAGTTGTCCTTCCACTGCAGACTGGGAACACCCCACAAGACCTGGCTGCTCCTGGAGATGCTCTGACCCAGTCGTCTAGCCATCATAATTTGGCCCCTGTCCAAAGCACTCACATCCTTATGCTTGCCCGTTTTTGCTGCTTCCAACACATCAACTTCAAAAATTGCCGGTTCACCTGCTTTCTGATGTATACCAGGAGCCGTTGTAACAAGATAATCAATGCAATGCACTTCACGTGTCAGTGGTTGTAACGCTGCTCGGTGTGTAGCTACATGTAGAGTTTACTGAAAATAGTCCAACATATCCTCCTGACTCCTGCTGCCTTAGGAAGTTACTGAATTACAACAAAACAGACAAACATTGTTTGCATGTATTTGTGTTTTTAAAGATTTCCACGTACTGCAGCAAAGAGTGCACTTAAGCATACAGACTGGGAAGTCAGTAAGTGTTGAGGGACAGGTTAATGCATTGGTTTTGTTTTAGTCTTTCTGTACCTTGAACCTACAAGAAAAATGAAGGGAACATGAGACAGATGGAGAGAGGTAACGAGTGGCCAGTAGAGACAGAGACAGAGATGATAGCATCACTGTCATAATACTCTGGTGGTTTGGTGAAGCGAGCAGCTGTCACTGTTGAATGAGAAAGAGATAATTCTGAATTTTTTCTCACATGGTTTCAAACATCAGTTTGTACAGATATTGTACAGGCTGATGTTCTTGTTCAGAAGCTGCTGCTGGCTAATATTTCACAGGAGGCATGAGTAAAATATTAAATTAAATTTAGCTGTGCAACATAATAATGTAATACTCATTGTTTGCCCCGGGGCTTAATCCTTGTCCAGGTGAAAAAGCCCTTCAACTATCGTGGAAGAATAAAGACAAGGAGAGCAAATCATTTTGATCATGTTAATGGCGGTGAAATAATAAACGTTCAGGCGCACTTGTTTGGAAACTGTTTAAAATGTCTCAGGAGGGTCCATCCAAGTGAAGGACCTCCTGTAGACCACTAGTGCAGATGATGTAGAGAAGCCACTGGACTGTGTCTGCTATTTAATATTGCCCACAAGTAGCAGTAATCCTCTGCTGGTCCTGTTTCCCCAGCAAAAGCCACTAGGCATTTTTTCTCTTTTTTTTTTCCATCAACAGCATCACTCTGTGGAGAGAGAATGGGAGTCTCATATTTGATAGAAAAGGCCACATCCATTTGATTTTCTGTCTCAGCGAAAGAAACAAGCCAAAAGGCATTTTAGTAAATAATTAACCAGAGACTGGTGTCATGTTATTTTGGATGTGTTTGCATCGAGCTGGTGTTTTACTGTAGTTTTAGCCTGAAACTGTGAAAAACCCCAAGTGAATGTCACGATGGAATATACAGTAGATGGCTGGAGGGGACTGGCTGTGCTTGGAAGTTCTTGGGTGTGTATATATCTCTCCTCATGCCCCATGTGTGTGTTTGTGTGTGTGTGTGTGTGTGTGTGTGTGTGTGTGTGTGTGTGTGTGTGTGTGTGTGTGTGTGATGTCCTTGACCAGGTGACTTGTGTGAAAAGCATTTTTAAAAAAAAAAAGTACAACAACTCAATTTGGAAATGTGAGAGATAAAGAGATTCAGAAAGAGAAATAACACATTTTATCTGTAAAGCAACCGCCGTGACAAGTGCTGTTAATGAAATGCATTTTTTTTTTCATTCCTTTGCTTTTCAACAACTAATTACATTCTTTTGTGCCAGCACATTTGTGTGGAGATACAAGACTGGACTTATCTGTCTGGGAAAAACACAAACACACACACACGCGCACACACACACACACACACACACACACACACACACACACACACAAACACACACACACACACACACACACACACACACACAAAAGACTCGTAGACACGATATGCACATGCACAAACAGAGAGAGGAGCCACTTAGCATTCAGAAGTCACTAAATGCCAAGGGTGCCACATCGATACACAATTGATTTTGCACAGACTGCTTGTGAGTCTAGTCTCACACAACCTCTGGCTGATGCTCAGACTGGCACCTCAACACACAGTTCACCAACTTGGGCCAACTTCTCTTTCAAGCACAAGTCAGTGGTGCTAAAGAGTCAATTTGAAATTTCGTAGTTGGATTTGCAGGCGGGGGGGGGGGGGGGGGGTAACTGAAGAAGATGAGGCGGGACACGGAGGATGAGGAGGTCAAAGACTGACTCCTGTAGGCACAACATCCAAACAGCTGAAAAGGAGGACGCAGCCCCCCAGCAGTGTTTGTGCAGCTCAGAGTGATGACGCTCTGTGACTCTCATGCTGTGACTTTATCAGTCTCATGCCACAGTTTTCAGTCACACCATCAGCAGCCATCACCATACGTCACTGCTCAGTCATTTCCATTTATTTTTTAAGTTTTTAGTTTTGGTTGCTTTTGTTGTTGCCGCTTTTATCCATTCTTCAAATTCATCATCCCTTTGTTTTCCTTTTTTTGGTCTTTTTCATTTTCTAGGTTCTCCCATGCCCTCCCCCTCCTGTCCATCATCTGTCATTGACCAATCACATCCGCAATCAGGCAGTCCACATGACAACCTGTTGTTAGGCGACAAGGCTGAGCCTGACTCAGAGGAAGAGGAGGAGGAGGAGGAGGAGGAACAAGAGGAAGAGGAGTATGCCGTCCGATTGTACTCACCTGTAACACATGGTAAAGGGACATTAATTACTTCATTAGTGACCTTTTTAGAAGCTATTTCATTTCCCATTTCCTTTTATAGCCTGAACTGGAATTTGATGAATTTATTGCTTTGAAATCTGCTCGGTCAGATTCACACTGAAGACATTTTTAGTGTCAAATTCAAAGATAAATAATATTTGCATGGAATATGATCTGTCAACACAAGAAAAAGAGACCAGTTAGTGGAACATTTTGTAAACAATCTTTTGAAATTCAAAGCAGCTATTAAAGCTGATATATTTTGACGTCAGGGGCCATCATCAGTGATCTATTACTGCTGCACACTTTCACATTCGAGCTTTGTTAGTTGTTCTTCAAGTTGGTCCACATGTAATGAAATGTACTTAGTGAGCTTATGAGAGATTCTTCTATGCACTGCATAACACACTGACCTACACAGATCATGGTGCATTCCTACGTGGAGCACTGGCAAATTTGCCATTATTAGAAAAACATAAGGAATGTAACAATTGAAAACATTAGTCCACTTAATTTGAAAACTTCAGTTCAACTGCTGCCTTAAAACCACGAGTAAAGTTAACTTGAAATGGCAACTGGTATGAAAAACCTTAACTTGAAACTGTGAGTTGAAATAGTGTGGAATTGTATTTGTTTGACAAGATGAAGCAAGTTTTCTTGAATGGATAATGAACCTCAGTTGTTTTAAATCCCAGTATCAAGTTTAAACTGCAAATGATCATTAGTTCAACGATTTATAAAACTTACATTTTTGAGCTGAAACAAGCTCTTTAACTTGAGTTTACTCATTTTTAAGGCAGCAGTTTGAACTTCAATTTTTAAACTGAACCACATGAATCATTATTTCCAGATACTGCCATGATGCATGAAAGTGAACACATTTAGATTTGTAATTCTTTTTTTTTTTTTTAATTAATTTCACTGAATAATAGTTAGCAATTAGCTTTGTTGGGCTTGTATTTATTAGCATGGAGGTGGGCATCAATTCACGGTTTTCAATTCTGGATTAAAATTCTAATGATTTGTTTGGTCATATGATAAAAGCACTGAATGTGGTTTTAGACCTGGGTTGGTTTGGACAGACTTATGTTTTGTGGATTACAACAGAAACCAAAATGGGACCTGGAAAGAAACCCTGAAAAGTCTCACTATGTAAGACTCCTACTTCACATATGACCCCACTGAAACTTGGGTTGGACCAAAATTTTAGTGGAGTGAACCAAAAGACATGTAATTCTGATCAGTTCCTCTCGTCAAATCAAGCTTTTTTTGTTTTGGTCAGTAACTCGGAGACAGCTGCTGTTTTTGATGACAGTCCAACCATAAGAGCTTATTCGACTAGAATTTGGCACATCCAGAATTTGCTCTAGTTGCCATCAGGCCTGCTCCTGGTGGCTCTCCACATGGCAAATGTTAGGCTGCAAGTTGAGGATGAAACTCTAGTCTGGCTGTTTGAAACACTGGGGCCACGGGGGCTGAGTTCGGTCAAATCAGAGTGCTGATCTGAGAACAGTTTGCTTGTGGACGTTGACAAGCACCAGATGCTGAGTCGCGTTGGCAGGCCAACGTCCCTGGATCAGTCCGCTTATAGCTAGGAGTTTGATACGAAACAGACTTTGATGGTTTGAAGAAAGGAACTAAGACAACCACAATTAGAATCAGACTATATCAGGAGAGGGGGCTTGAAAGGAAGAAATAAAGAGGGAGGAGATCTGGAGGAAGGAGAATGAGAAAAAGAAAGACAGCTGCACAGAGTTATGGAAATAGAGAGACAGACAGACGTCTCTTCGTATATACATTGCCATCTAAACATAATCAGAAACAGCTTTGAAACAGGGTCTTGAAATGCCTAAAAGGTTTGTGTGTGTGTGTGTGTGTGTGTGTGCGTGTGTTTGTGGATATGTGTGTGGTCTTTTTTCCCCAAAGTAGTTCCAGTCTGACCAAACCAACCAATGTTCAGCCAAACATCTAAAGTATCACTCTCACCACTTCCTGCACTTTTTAGACGTGCTTTTACTTTTTTTTCTATTATTTGTTCACTCGTATCACTCTGTATCATTTCCTCCAGTTTTCTTTCTTTGCACCACTGATTTTGTGGGAAGTCAAGCACGTTTGCAAAGGAAACGAGGGACCTGAGGCTGATATGTCCTTGCACATAAAGACACACACACACACACATACATCTCTCTTTTTTGAAACTCATTGTTTACAGGAGGAAGAAGCTGAGCAGGGAGAACAAGCAGAGATTGTGAGAACAGCGGAGAGAATCCAGGCTTTTCTTTTTTCCTTCTTCCCTCAGAAAATACATTTTTATTGGCTGTTTACTGGGACGACCAAGTGCTTTATGAAGCATCAGAGACATAGGGAAACTGAGCTTTTTTCAGTCTATAAAGGCAGTTCCTGAAAGTCTGTCTCACTGCCCTACATTGGAAATGGGTTTCAGGGTAGAAGCTACAAAATATAAAAGCCAGAGAGATATTCATACAAACTGCTGTGACAGTGATATACAGGCTAACAGGGGACACAGTTTTATCAAGTTTTAATGAAACATTTTGTTTGACTCCAGGAGCTCTCTTTGTCATTATAGTGGATAGTAAATGTTGTAGTTTGGCTGTGCTACATCAGGTGCACACTGACGTGTGTCCTGCCTCGTATCTCGCTGAGGTTTCTGTGAACCTGGCTGTACTCATGGCAGAGAGAGAGAGAGAGAGAGAGAACGGTTGTCAGGATCAAACAGCACAGGATATTTATAGGATTTACTTGTGCCGCCTGCCTGGTCAGACCAAGTCAGTGGCCGTCAGTGATGGTTGAAGGCACAACCAGGTGTGGCGTTAATACAGCCGCAGACTGACCCTAAAAATCACATGAGCCAAATCGAGTGGTGGTGTTTTTAGTCACATAAAGATGCGATGATACACGCAGTATATAATAACCATCTCCTGTGTAATTGTTGTTAAAATGCACCTCTAACTAAGTATACACAAACTGGATGCTGGATATTTCAGTAGTGATTCAACTGTCAGCACGCTGCTGCCTTGAAACCACGTTCCCACTCCCCTTTGTTGCCTTCCTCGGCTCTTTCTCCCTCTGTCACCTCTCTGCAGAGGGCATTGTCACTGTAATGTAATTACATTATGTCATTTACCAATCTGCCAACTCGCTTCCCGGCAAATGTCAAATGACATAACTAGCCTACACTGCAAATATCACAAAAATATCTGACTAAACCTTTTTTGTCCATAAACCTAACCCTACATTACTATGTGTACTTGTCATATAAGGCAATACTGATGCCTGCTAGCGATGGAATTATGTGATTACATTACATTATAGCTGCCACTGATGCCGCAAACCCACAAATTCAACCACCGAAGAAGAAAATACTTTGCTAACGATGTGTCTGTGTGTTAGGATGATAAAAAAGTTTACTTCCCTGATCAGTGCTAGCTGTGGCCTAAGTGGTAACCCAGTATTGATGTACAGCAGTTACCTGTGGCAGAACATTAATATATATGATATTAATATATTGAACTTCATATATTAATACAGCGTCACATATTTATTATCCTGTATCCCGAATATGCTTTGAAGAGCAGATGGTGTTAGACTAAAACTGCCAGTCAGTAATTGTATCATATGTTATTTTATAAAACAATTAGAGCCACATATTGACTAGTACCTAGTTAAAGTTGTGAGGGTATACATGTGCACAACAATACCACTTCTGTAAATACCATTAGAAAAGCAACCAGCCACTTACATGGACTCTTAATTCTCTGTGATAAATGAGCTGAGACACTGAATTTATTTTGATTATCCAAAGGAAACCAGCTTCAGAGATTTGTTTGAAGTAATAGAAATAATATCTCTATATAACCGTAAAATTATGTGTGAGAGATATCTGCAAAGAAAAAGAACAGAGGGTCAGTTACTGTTTTCTGTTTGCATTTTGGAAGATTTCGATAATCAGTGAAGGGGCCCGCTGTGTGATCAGTATTACTGCTGCTGGTGTTTAGTTCTATTTATCTGAAAAAGAACTTTACACGGTCTTACCACAGGTATGAGGCTGATTTTATAGGCTTGTCACACTGATAGCAGCATAAAGGGTATTTTTTTAACTGCTGTACCTCAGCCATAGCAATGTTTTTTTGAATAGCAGTTCCAGAAATGCGCAAAACATGAAAGAAAGTGGGCAAGTATAATCACAAGCTTCTCTGCCATTGGTAGTGCTTGACAGCTACAGACAGCAACACAGTGCAACAGCGTCTTGTTTAATGTAACAGTGATCATTTAGTGTAATGATAGGCTATTGAGGTAAAAAGTCAGCAGCTTGACCTACTTTAGCCACTGCGTGTGTTCGTGCATGTCCCTGGTTGTTAGTAGGCTTGGGTCGCTATTTGGTTGATAATATTGAATATCATATATATATATGTGTGTGTGTGTGTGTGTGTGTGTGTGTGTGTGTACATAAAGTGTGTACATAAAGTAAAATCATATAATGACATAGTGTAAAAAAAAATAATAATAAAAAAACAATTTAATTAATTTATGAACCACAGAAACTGGTGAAATAATGAAAACATTTGTGTATTTTTCCTTTGAAGTTGTACATGCACATGTACATTCTCGTGTGAGCCCTTGCTTCAAATTAAAACTGCAAGTGTGCATCATTCACAATGGAAATACCCCAGAAAAGTAAATCCCTTTAAACTAACTTTAAATATGGACATCATCTGCGTTCACTGCTATGAGTAAAATGCTTTATACCAATCTGGTATTGTAGCACAGTGTATTTAAGTGAAAGTGTTTCAAATATGTGATTCATTTAGAAATGTATTTGTTCAAAATATATGTTGAAGTCATTTGAGATTTCTTCTGATGATCACAGCATGGAGCTGGTATACTTACCGTCCTTTTATTACTACCGTAGCCACTGGGAGTATATGGTGATCAAAGCTCGTGTTGAAACAGTCACATCCCTTTGAGACTGTAAAGGGAATATAGGCTAAGCAGATGCACAGAGAATAGTGTTGAAGAAAGGTGTCGGCTGCTGTTTAAATGAAGCAAAGTATGACAAAGTTGTATTTCTATGCAGTGGGACGCCAAATGTTTCCTAAAAAACAAAAGAGCTGTGGTGTTTACCTCCCTCTCTGTCAGTCACACATATACATATGCGCTCACACACATGCACAGCTTTTTTTTCTGGGTTTGCAGTAGCAGGTTGAAGGGTGAGCTTTTTCTTTTTCCGTCTCAGGGCGGGACACAGACAATGTGTCTTACTTTATTTATTTAAATATTTTTTATTCACACTGCCTCAGGCGAAGGCTTCCTCTTGCATTCTACTTATAGACAACAGCATCACTGTATTGGACTGAAGGACAAAAAGGTGTTCACTTAGACAGAAACATTCAAAGATCGATCACAAATATATCTGTTTAATTACTATTGCAGCTTGAGTCAGGTTGTCTTAGCCTCTGTACTGAAACTTTAAAGCTCCTTATTTTCCTCTTCTCCTGTGTTTTATTTGAAGTGTTGATCCATAAGAAGATATATTTGTGGTTTTAAGAACCAAAAACCATCTCCTCTCTCATTCTTCTCTCTGGAGCTCTAGTAACAACTGCCAGTCAGAAGAGAGGTGGCTCTGAGCCTCTCTGCTGACTGGCAGTTGTTACTAGAGACTGTTTTCGGAGTGATCTAATAAAAATATAGCAGATTTCTATTCTCAGAGAAACCAAATCCTGCAAGGTTGGATGGTGGGTCCAGGTGGGCGGGGCTTGGGTTACGGCTGAGGGCGGTGACAGCTTTGTTGTGACATCACAAAGTTCCAGAAGTCCTGACGGCTGGTTTTAAGGCTCAGTTTCTGAATACAGGCTGTGTGCATTTCTCTGTGGACTGAGGCTTTGATACTTTCACAGTATTAATATAGAACCTAGACCTGATCTATAATCACACTACACATGGACATCTGCCTTTATACTATATGGACTTTTAAAGTCTTATGATTTCTTTACCAAAACTGCATTTTCTGATCTGATTAAATGTTGCACTTTTGTAATTTCAGGTAAATGTTAACTATAGGTAAACAATGTAGTTTTGTTTATTTCTATCACAAGTACGATAAGTAGTCAAACACTGCACCAGATATCTTATCTTCAGACAAGTGAACAAAGACAGCGTAATAGCACATCGTTCTTCAACACAAACAGTCTCTTTTTCCCCCTGAGAGTGAAAAGACTCCGCTGTCCAGCCTTTAGTTGCCTCCGAGACGCCAAGGCTATCAGCTCGGAGCGGAAAAAGCAACAGAAAAAAAAGATGAGTTTCTTTGCAAACAGCAGGATGACGCCAAGGCTTATTGACAACATCTATAGTGAGACGGAGAAAGGAAGGTCAGACTTAGATGGAAGGAGAAACACGAATAACACTTAGTGCTTTTTACGTTGGGTTCAAGTAGGCAATTCTCCTCAACACCAGAACTAATCAATGAGTCATTGAATGGAAGAGAGGAAGAGAGAGACAGGGAGGGAAAAAGAAACATATTTCTCCTCAACACCAGACCTAATCAATCAATCACTGATCAGGCTAATGGACCTCGGGCAAGTGGCTGGTGGCTAGTTGCTGGGATTTAAGCTTCAAACACTCACATGGTAAAAGGGCCAAAATCACACAGCTCACGTCCGAGGCTGATTGCAGAATGGATTTACAAAAATAAAATCAAAATGTTGGAGCAGACTCCATGTGAAGAGACAGAGACAGGGCCAGACAAAGAGAGTGGAGGGGAGTTAGAGGATAGAGGGTGAAGACAGAGAGTGTGTGTGTGTGTGACAGCCAGTGCACTGTCCTGACTATAAAATGAGACACAGATGGAGGAATGTTTTGAAGTGACACACTACGGCCCCTTTTGTCGGAGTTAAACTGCTGTTTTTTGGCTTTCTATTATGCAAGTCAAGGTATCTTTGGTCACGTTATTACCGACTACTTCTATGAGGACTGATCTTGCAGTAGGGTGAGGGCGAATGTTTGGCATGCAGGGTTTCACCAGGTACCGCAGGTTTTGTGGAATGATTTTTATTTACGAAGCCAGTCTTACACTCTCCATCAGCAGCCAGTGCTGCAAAGGATCAAAGGAAGTTTTTTTGGTGTCCAAAATTTGTGACATGATGCTAACATCTGCTGCAGCATGACGTTACTAGGAATGATGAATAAATAATACTGTTAAACAATCAAGTCCCTCTTATTAATGTTGATGTTGCATTCTTGATATATTTTCCAGATTGTTTAAAAGTGCTTTTATACATCTTATGCACACACTATATTCCTCCACTGTGGCCCTTTTCAAATACCTCACTCCGGGTAATGTTGGCTTTGCTTCTGCTGTGTGGATTAGTGATTTATAACCACAGACTGGGCCCAAGGACGCCAATTTACACACATCTGCTGAATAAGTAGATAGCTTACATATATATATATATATATATATATATATATATGTATATATACCTAGTACACTTTGGAGTATGAAACAGGCTTTGGTTGTAACCTCATCTTAACGATGCATGCTCCAGAGAAAAAAAATGTTGCATATGAGTTAGAATAAATGGAACAGGGAAATGGATATTAACATCTTTTAAATGTCTTTGCTCTTGACGTTACTCGAGAAATTATTTCAAGATTATTTTTGTCGTGAGTCTGCAGGTAAACCAACAGTTCTCTGTGTCCAGGGTCTGTATGTAAAAGCCTGTTCTCATCTCACTGTATAAAATAGGTCAGAACAAACCTGCCACCACACATCCAATGGAAGCAGCACAATTACAGAAGAGTGTGTCTCAGTTGTCAATAGTACAGTTCACCTGAATGTTTCTTATTATACAAATAACTGCTTAAACGTTGAAACTGACAAGGAAACAAGCAAGTCAAGGCCATATTGTCTACACGATAAAAACCTTTTGATGTGTTGCTCTCAAAAGGAAAATCACTGACTCAATTACTGAAAGCCAAACTGAAAGTAATTGAGCATGCAAGGGCATGGTTGTGTTTGTCTCAAATTGAATGTGACGGTTTTATATGCAGCCTTTTTCACTCTTGGTGATTTGCCAACAGGTGGTCCAACCTAAATGACAGTGCTCTTTGTTTACTCCCCTTATGACACGTATAAAGATGTGACTGAAACTGCTCGGATCAGGTTAGGGAAAGCATGTGGTCAAGGTTAAAAGACATAACACTGACTGCAGTCTCTCTATCCATTTTAACCTCCTCAAATGCTATGATGTAGATACCAAGGGTCGCTCCTGATTGGGTCTTATGTGCCTCAACTACCAGTGGTGAAAGCAACATGTCCTACAAGTGTTACTGACCTTATTGTCTTTGCTAGCAGCTGTTGTTTAGTTAAATTCTGTATTTTAACACTACAGCTGTCTCTACTGTTCCTCGTTTGTAGTATTTTGTGCGACTAATCAACTGCAGAGTAGTTAATCT
The DNA here is from genome assembly GCF_002260705.1 of Seriola dumerili. NCBI lineage: Eukaryota > Metazoa > Chordata > Actinopteri > Carangiformes > Carangidae > Seriola > Seriola dumerili. The sequence continues at coordinate 766,304 of NW_019174522.1, read as the reverse complement.
GCTTCCTGTTTACACGGGCTAGCACATGCTCAGTGTACGTGAGTCTGGACAGAGATTGTTTCTGATACAGAGCTAAAACAGTCGTCTGGTCGGTGATCGTCTTAAAACGAAAACGTAGTTGTGTGGACGTAGCCTCTGAAAATAGACATACAGTAGGTTATTTTTCACTCTTTGGTTTGCATACCTTCGGCTGTGACCCGTAGGAGCATACCAGCGGCAGGCGTACCGGACCTTCTTCATCGTGGTAACAAAAATAAACACTGTTAACGTTGCGGAACGGTCGTGGATAGAAGGAACAAAGTTTCTTTTCACACAAAAAACAAATAGCAGTCTCCAGTTTGAAAATCCTGTGTTTTGTCGACCCACCCATCCAACCCAACTTCCTCCTTTGTGCCCATAGTTACTACGGCCACTAGAAAAGAAACCTAATAAGCTGCTTACACAGACGACCTAGGGTTCAGTTTTTTACAGGAGGACAGTCTCGTTGGAAGACACAAATGTCGTGATTTTTCTGGCGAGTACATGATCCCACAGGGAAAAACCCTTTCTGTTCTATGTGGTCTGCTGGTGAAGCTAAAGCTAATAGCAAATTTGTCAGTGTGTGCTCCATCCATTAATTTTCATGTAGAGAACCTTGTAGCCTCAAGGGGCTCGGCACTTTTAGAGTGGTTGTTATTGAGATTCAATTGTATTTCAGTTCTCTGGCAAAAAGGTTCGTCTGATATGCAACCCCATAAAGAAAATTTGATTTTGAGAGAGAGTTGGGAAAGCAAAAACAGGGAACCTGATGGAGATAAGAAAGAACCAGAGTAGGACATACTGCATGTTTTTAAAAAAAACCCTGGTTGCTGAGAGGACAAAAAAGGATAGAAAACAAATGAAAGAGTAAAATAGCAAAAGCAAGGAAAGACCCAGTGGCTAAGAGGATCACAGTCTTCCATATTAACAACTTGGACAGAGCGGGAGAGTAGAAGAATGTAGAGAGAGAGAGAGAGAGCACCGAGAGCTGACTTGGCAGGAGAAAATGAATGAGAGAATGAGGGCGAGAGAGACAGGGGGAAGGGAGAGTGGATGACGGGTCACTGCACTGGTGCTACAATAAGGAGAGATAAATGTGGAGGACTGATGAGAGGTACTGAAAAGGCTGCAGCTGCCTATATTAAAGAAGTGGGTGGAAGATAGGATAGGAAAGAAAGAGAGGAGGTCAAATGAGAGGAAGATGGAAGGAGCGGGAGGGAGCTGATGGGAAAATATAGAGATATGGAGGGAGAGAAACAAAAGAGATTGGATGGATGAAGAGGAGAGGGAGTTAGTTTGTCCTGTACTTTGTTGAGATCACTTTAGGGGGAGGAAAAGAACAGATATTGATACCTGATGCCTCTTACTTAATCTCTTGTACTTCCTTCTTTTAATCAATCACTTTTCTTTGTTACCATCACTATCACTGTCCCCATCAGTAGTAAGTCCCTTCCCTCTCTTTGCTTCTTCATTCTCCACCACATGAGCTGTATCGGCACAAGTCTTAGTCTTAGCCAAATTACCAGAACAGCTGATAAGATTCAAGTCAACCAATGAACGCGTAGCCTCATATCTGAGTAATGTCATAATGGTGTTTTATTACACTCCTTAAAATGACCAGGAATATGGTTTTGCATATTTTAGCTAATTAACTGCATATTATATATAATCTTACTTTACATCTGTTTGCAGGCACTAGACTTGCTTCAGATGCATAATCCATTACATTGACAGTTTCTCTTTTATTTACACGCACATACATATATTTCAGTCTACCTCTATCTGAAGAGAGTCTGCACTTGTATCCTGATACAGTGTTATTTAAGCTCAGCCAGTACATCAGACTTTTATACCTTTTCTTTTTTTTTCCATAGGACCAGTCGGCTGGTACCCAGACATGACCTCATTAATTCACCTCCTCTGCCCGTCATCTTTACATGGTGGGAATGGGAAATGACAGGCAGATAAAACTAGCTGGCATACAAATGGATAATCCTGATTTTCTGCTTTTTGTATATGTACCTCATGGTACATTAGATATGGACATTGTTCAGCTAGGAAAAAAATAACAATAATTAAAAGCTGAAGCTTCCAGACAAGTGTTTTCTGGATAGAAAGCGTGGTCATGTCTTCTCTTGTTGTCATTACCCACTCAGTTCTAACCTACGCATCAGATTATATGAGAGAGTATTTGCAAAGTGGTCACCGTTCAGAAAATCTCATATTGAACTCCATAGCTAAGCAAACATGAAGCTAAATGTTTTGAATATACAAATAATGTTGCTCCATATTCTCTTTTTTTAATAAAATGTAGACTAGTGAGGCTTGTCTCCTTTAATTACATGTAGTAAAATCCCTTCCTAGCACTGCTTGTGTCTAAGAGGATTGCTGTGATGCTAATGCTGCTATTAAATGGTCTCATGAGTACCAACTGTCAGTCTTGGCTGACCTGTCGTTGTAGAAGCTATCATTTCCTCTGAACTCTTCGTCGCCCCTTCTTTGCTTAATACTATTATGTTTTAATTTCTTGCTTTCTCTACCTCTCTTCCTTTGTGTCGCTTTTTGTTTCTCTCTCCGGGTCTTCACTTGTCCTTCCCCTCCCTCCTTTCCCCCCTGTTTTTTTCTCTTTACATGCCTTTAGCTTTAAAAAGGTGATGTATATTGTCAGATGCAGTGGCCATGAAAACACCAACTTTACAGCACAGGAAGTCATTCAGGAGCAGGAGTTAGTGGAGGAGAAGGGGAGAGACAGAGCACAACCATTACACACACACATATTGTATGTGTGTGTGTATATTGTTGTATTATGATACCTTTGAGGCCCCTCTCTTGTCATTTGTCATAAACCTTAATATAACCAGTTAGTCCTAACTTTATGTCTATCATAAAAAAATCTAGTCTGGACAACAGTATGCCCTTGATTCCTCTACCTGAATAGACAGATGATGCATCAGTTTGTCAGTTAACGGTTCAACTCTGTGTCGCGAGCAGTAGACTGGCTGTTCACACCAGAAGCAGATTTCTCCACCAGTCAACAAGTGATTCTGCTCCTCTGCTCGTTTCTATCGTTTCTAACCACACATACAGGTCATGAAATTACAACGTGGAGCTTTTCATCTGTTCCTGGATCAGCGGGATGTAGCTTCTTTGCAACAATCAAATTAAAAGGACCATTGCCTTGTGTGCCAGGAGGGATTTCTCTCCTCCCTGTGTGTGTGTGTGTGTGTGTGTGTGTGTGTGTGTGTGTGTGTGTGTGTGTGTGTGTGTGTGTGTGTGTGTGTGTGTGTGTGTGTGTGTCTGCTCATCTGTCTCACTCTATTTAGTCACTCAAGATTTATTTACTTATTATTATTTACTTGAACTTGTATAAAATGTAAATAGTGGAAACTCTTGTTACTTCACAAAAACTCATTCATTTTAGCTTGCTGGTGAAACACACAAACACAACATGCAGGTTTAACCCAAGAAGAAGATCTGTAATATTTTGCTGTCAGTGCGTACATGGCGAGGTAACGGAGCGAACAAGACGCAGTCTGGTTACAAATGTAAATGTGTGTCATTCTGTTGAGTGGTAGAAGCAAAGAAACATGTTTGACACATCTGCTGTTTTGAATGACTGTCAGCAAAGTAGCTGCTTACTCTGTCAGTCGCAGCGCAGCCACAAACATACATCCTGGGCTAACGTGTAACGCAGCAAAGGGAAAAGTGCGGTGACGTAGTATAAAGAGAGACAAAGTCCACGTCAGGAGGAGGTGGTGGATGGATGAATATGACACAGGAGAGCAGTGTTTGATTCCCATGTGGAAGTAGCTGTTTATATTGTAACCATGACAACAAAGATCTTCTAATGTTGAGGAAGTACTTATTCTAACCCATATCACCACCTTTTCCTAAACCTAACAGTTCTCTGTGTCCAGGGTCTGTATGTAAAAGCCTGTTCTCATCTCACTGTATAAAATAGGTCAGAACAAACCTGCCACCACACATCCAATGGAAGCAGCACAATTACAGAAGAGTGTGTCTCAGTTGTCAATAGTACAGTTCACCTGAATGTTTCTTATTATACAAATAACTGCTTAAACGTTGAAACTGACAAGGAAACAAGCAAGTCAAGGCCATATTGTCTACACGATAAAAACCTTTTGATGTGTTGCTCTCAAAAGGAAAATCACTGACTCAATTACTGAAAGCCAAACTGAAAGTAATTGAGCATGCAAGGGCATGGTTGTGTTTGTCTCAAATTGAATGTGACGGTTTTATATGCAGCCTTTTTCACTCTTGGTGATTTGCCAACAGGTGGTCCAACCTAAATGACAGTGCTCTTTGTTTACTCCCCTTATGACACGTATAAAGATGTGACTGAAACTGCTCGTGGTGGTAGAAGCAAAGAAACATGTTTGACACATCTGCTGTTTTGAATGACTGTCAGCAAAGTAGCTGCTTACTCTGTCAGTCGCAGCGCAGCCACAAACATTCATCCTGGGCTAACGTGTGTGTGGGATCCAGGTAGCAGGCAGTGGACCAAGCCACTGTGAGGCGGGGGGAGTGAAATCATTTGAAACTTGAAAACTTTTGCATTTATAATTTGCACAAGTGCTTTCAGTACATGATTATATTATATACATATTATTCAAATTTACATAGTTAGATTTCAGACTGTCCTGTAAATAATGAGCCCACAGTCCGTCTGTGCAGCAGGTTGTTACGATGCATAGTTAGGTTTTGTTGCTAGGCGACATCTAGTGGTCGTAGTAATGATGACAGGATCAAAGGGGAAAGTGCAGTGATGTAGTATAAAGAGAGACAAAGTCCACGTCAGGAGGAGGTCGTGGTGGATGGATGAATATGACACAGGAGAGCAGTGTTTGATTCCCATGTGGAAGTAGCTGTTTATATTGTAACCATGACAACAAAGATCTTCTAATGTTGAGGAAGTACTTATTCTAACCCATATCACCACCTTTTCCTAAACCTAACCAAGCCATGACTGTTATTATAGTAACCATGGTGACAAAGGTAGGTACGCCACTGTCGGTACAGCCCTGGTGTTTATTATTGTAACTATTTCAGACGCTATTTCAGGAGACCCATCCCAATGGGTCGTATCAGAGGGTTGAAAAAAACGAAAAGTTTTGGTTGCCCAATGTCACAACCTATATTCAATCTAATATCAACGTCTAATGACGTTGGTAACCAGCTGCAAGCCTGCAGGGAACTGTCTTTTAAAATAGGAAAATATTTCTCAAGCTGTTGGGTAAAGAACTGAATTGTAATTATTGCTTAAGCCATTTAATCATTGTCTACCCGTCTGGAGTAAACAACGTCAGTGAGTTTACCACTCAGCCTCAACATTGATTAATGTTCATTATCTCTCTCTTTCCCTCTATATACAGTTTGATATTTTCCAGCCTGGTCTAGAGAGAATCTGTGTTTAGTTCATGTGCAGATGACCCGAGTGCTTGAGTGCCATACCTGAAATTCTTGGGTAAGGATCAGAGCTGGTCTCCTCGTGCTGGATACACACGTTACCTCCACTTAATCAGTTCAGGTTTTGCAGCTCATCCATTTGACAGTAGGTTACGGAAGGGTCTCACAGCTCAAAGGGAGTTCCCTCACTAGTTCAATCACATGTTTTCTTACCCCTTTTCAAGGCCATGTTGCACTTCCCATGTGTTGTTTGTAGTAATGATAAAATGGTTCGGTTGTAAGGGACCAAAAGAGCTTGCTAACTAGCCTAGCGCAGGCGAGTTTGCCTAGAGAGCTAATGTTAAGACAAGTAAACAAGTGGACTGTCGAGAACTTTTGGTTTATCATTGATAATAAATGGTTTGCAAAATACTTTGTGTTTCATGCAGAATTTTTCACATTACATGTTAGGAGTTGCACTAAAAAAGTCTGAGGAAATTTTAACAGTTGGGAATTTGACATCCTCATAGTCTAAAAATAGGATTTGTTTGTCCTGTAGGGACAGAAGTGGCAGCCATCTTGAAATTTCAAGTGGATTATGGGATTTTTCAAATTAATGGCTCTGGAGGGATAAACATACACATTTTGGTGCTTGTGTCCTATTTGAAAGATTATTGCAGTTACCTGCTGCACTAAAATACAAAAATAAAATCAAAGTACAATAAAGTAAATATAGTGCAATATAAAAACACGCTGCAGTGCTGTGTGAGATGCAGTCTACTTAGCAAGTGGAATAAAATGTTGTTTTCAGTTTTATAAAAGTATGCACATCCTCTGCTTTCTTAATATTTTCAGAGAGACTCTTCTAGACTTGTGAAGCACATTGATAAATACTGCATCCCCCACTTTCTGCCCAGTGTGCTTGAGAGGACCTGAGGGCATGTGAAGCGCTGTCGGCTAACAGAGAATCAGCTGTGAAAGCCAGTCCTAATCTATTAAGAGCTCGAAAATATTATATACATATATATTATATAAGTAAGAAAGACCAGTTAGGCCAGGACTAATATGATATACTCCCTCCTTTTTCATTAAAAGTTGGGCTGCAGAGAGAAGACCATCAGTGAGAGAGTTCAGTAAATTACCTTGTCAGTATTTTTTTATAATTAAAAGGGACACATATAAAAGCAAGAATTACAGTTCACAATTCAATACAGGGTCAGAATTAAATAAAGAAATCTTCCTGTGCTGCTGGAAAAACAACCATTTGCTCCCTTGTGAAAGAATCTTAAAGAAGTGCTGAGATATTGTCAGTATTATAGTCACTAGCATTCATCTGCTGCACAGAACCTAAAGGGAGGAGGTTAGAATGGATGACTGAGCATACAAAGCATAGGACTTTGACACTAGAGGCTAGAGTTTACGTCCTGCATACCATGCTCGATGGGCTCCCGCCAGAGTCTGAATTATACAATGACAATGGGAGGGTCCACTTTCTCTTAGGGGCGAAAGGGAACCCAGTACAGTGCAGGCGCCTGCTTCAGTGAACTTACAGTGTTACAGTACAGTAGTTTGTTTGATTAAGTAAAGCTGTGAAATAAATGTAGTGGAGTACAAAGAACAATATTTCCCTCTGAAATGTAGGAGTTGAAGTATAAAGTAGCAATTGCATTTAGTTACAGTATTTACTTTCCACCAATGGTAATACAAAACAATTAATACGCATTTAATGCACATGGATTTTAATATTGTTCAATTACCCAGAGGAAACCAGTGTTGCAAAATACTGTCAAAAGAAAGCAGTTGAAGCCTGCTTGAAACAGTCACTAAACAACAGTCGCTAAATGTTGCGAGATGACGTAATACCCTAATTTGCATATTCATGATGCCATCGCCTGGTATTTGAATCTCGCAATAAAGTCGGTAAGTTGGCAACACTGGAGGAGACGTTTAACTAATGCCAAGCTTAAGAAATGGTATGGTCCACTGTAGAGGTGTCTGAAATTGTATTATAATATTCTTCCAAGCAGAATATATTGTAATATTTACAATTACCGAAATGTTGTTTTTATTCCAAAAAACTTTTATTCGAACACTGACGCTACTAAAACACTTACAGCCAAGTATGAAGTGTTGGGTCTCTGGTGCACGGACTGTGTTCGTGCAGGTGCAGCGGTAGGAAGGGGAATATACTGTAGACCAGAGTGTGGTGATTGATAAATGCACTCAGTGAAGCCAGACAACAACAGCTAAACAAATGGAAAGACACTTATTCAGGAAATCATATTGTGTGGATGTTGCAGGGAGTCATCACGTCATCACGTATCCACACAGCACCAAAAAGGAAATACATTATTATAGAGACACTCCGTGTGTGTGTGTGTGTGTGTGTGTGTGTGTGTGTGTGTGTGTGTGTGTGTGTGTGTGTGTGTTAAAACACTGAGCTTCTATGATGAGGTTAAATATTAATATTTCATCCTTATGTTGATTAAAAGGCAGCAATTTGTTTCCAATAAACACTTTTGCTGGTGCAGTATGTTTTTAGGAGACAGGGTTGCCAGTCACGTATATAACCTTATCCACAAGTGGAAGCTTTAGTTGTGCCAATTTAGCAGAGGCAAAAGTAACCGGCCATGTTTGATGCAGCCAGCAGTTGTAAAAGCAAAAGTAATGTCATGTTTTGCTGGTCCAGTGCATTAAAGATGAGTCTGTGTGGTGTTTTTTTAGAGGAAGAATCCTCTCAGAAAACCCATGTTTTTTCAAAACTACATCATGACAGACATTTTTGTCTTATTTTTATTTGTAACAACAAATGCCACCTGCTCTATCTGTAATTTCACTTTTTTGTAAGCCTCCCCTGATTTCTGTGGTTTTTAATTTTTTTTTTTATTTCTTCTATCCTTTCCCCTGGTGTGGGTCACTGAGTAGAGTGGGGCACTCTCCGCCCACATGCCCCACAAAGGCAGCTCCTGGCTCGGGAAAGAGGCCTGCCTCACGCCCCTCTCCTTGCCAGGAGTCCAGAGGTGGAATGAGTTTTCACGCTTCAAGAACCACGGGTCTTAACTCTTCTACTGACCTTTTTCACTATGTCGATGAGTCTTTTACTTTTACCAGGATCTATTCTCTCCTCTCTTTTTTTTCTTTTTTGTCCTCTGAATCTGTCACTACTACCATCTGTGTACATCCCTGTGTCTTTCTGTCTGCCTCTCGCTGCGCCTCTCTTACAGTCCATATTGTTCCTTCTCCACCTCATCTAATCTCTGTTGACCATTGTTGTTGCTTCTGAAACTTTTAATTGACTTCCTGTGTCACCTCCTGTTCTTTCTGTACCCTCTTTTCTTCTCTCCTTGTTCAATTTTTATGTCAACAGTGATGGAGTTTAACACAAATACTGACCTGAGCATCGACTGGCCTCCCTTGTCTTGTTCAATTTATATATTTTCACTATTAGTTCCTTTTTCCAATTTAATTTTTCTCATGCTTTGACAATTTACTTTATCTTCCCAATTTCACTCAGCATCACTTTTATGTTACATTTTTAACCTTTGTTGCTGTTTGTCATAATTTCTTTCTTGCCTGTGCTCACAAAGGTCTGTTATGACACATACAACAGTTCTCCATGACTCTATGAGACCATACATCAAACATACAGTGTATTGTGCTGTAAACTAGATCTTGTAGAAAAGATTCCCACAACAAAATGTCAGAGAACCCTTGAACATACCTTTAAATCCACAGTGAAGTCTGAGATGAGAAAAACAGCAAAACCTGCAAACACTGATGAAATAAATATATAACTTTTGACATGGTTTATGAAAAGGTCAGAGTGAGAGAGGGAAGGTAGTGATGAAGAGAGAGAAGAAGATCTGTGCACGAACAGAGAGCAATTGACACACAGATAGATGGAGTGCCATAGTGAAGCTTGTAAATTGCGGAAAGCAGCGTGCCTACAGAGCAGCCACAGAACACCACAGTTAGATAATCATCTCATATTTAGATAATAATTATCCCAGTGGGACATTGTTTTTTATGACTGGTATGACTGGTGCTGGTAATCATCTGTTCCCAGTAACGTGTCACACAACCTGAACGACCACATATAGGTTATTTGTCCCTGATACATCCCATTGTCTCCTAAAATAATGGCGTACAGGATCTTTGTCGTCATGGTTACAGCTATAAACCTGAGGAGTGCACTGGCCCCAGTGTACCAGGCATTCATCGTTATGGTTACAATGATAAACATATGATTAAGCTTATGAAATTGCTCATGGTTTCAGTTTAGACACCAAAACAACAGTTTGGGTTAGAATGAGGTTAGATGAGCCTTGTCGTCATGGTTACAGATGTGGGACAGTCATCGTTAAAATAAACAATTATGACCATAGACATATATACAAAGACGCCGCATTGGTCGCTTCAGCCTGTTGCCTGTTTTATATTTCTCTACCGATTTCAGTGAGTTGTTTTAATATTCAAGGTTTTATGATCTACATGGAGTAAAAATTAAAGTTTTGTCTCCAGTTACTTAGAATTGTGGGAAGTTTTTGGCTTCTTGTTAAGATATATTTATTTATATATATATACTGTATATGTATATATCTTTTTCTCCGGAGTGGCTAAACCGTCTCCACAACACTGATTGTCCAAGGATTTTTTTTTATGTTGACCGAGGGAGGTGGAATAAATTTGAAAAGCTCATTTGCCCACATACCTTCAGGTAATGAATTTTGTTCAAAATGAATCTTAGTAGCGACGTGCCTGTGTGTTTGTATGTGTCATGATTATAGGGGGTGTTTACTTCATCTACTCCAGCTGCTTGTTGAATTCATTCATCAAGGTCCTGCAGGAATCAGAACTTGGTTGTAATAGACAATTGTGTTCTTTTGGATTCATTTTTTTAAGTCCCTGGTAGTAGGGTTGGATTACCGTCAGTGTTTCTCATAGAATTTGATCCTGAATTAGACTCTCTTGAATTGATTATTAAATATTACCATATATAAGGTGCTCCACTGTAAATATACTACTCTGTGCTGCTGTCCTCTTCCTCTGCTACATCTCTCCCTTCATTAGCTACAGCTCTCCCTCCCTGACCCTCTCTTGCTGCTTCAGCTGCCACAGCAAAAATCCTGGAAATATTCAAAACAAATTAATTGGATAGCTACAGGTCGGACTGTCCAGCTTTCCCACATGTGTTTTCTTAAGTTTGAAGGTATTCTGTTTTGCTAATACCTCCGGTCCGGAGCCCTTTTCAGTCTTTGAATACTACTTTCCAATATTCATGTGGATTGAAGGAGCAAACATTCAGCATCGGAGTTGAAGAAGTAACATTAATGTTCTCCACTTGCATAAGCAGTCTATATTCACTAGCAGCTATGCTAGCCGTCTGCTCGTAGAGGTGGAAGCCAACAACAGTCCTGCGCAGAGAGGAGCGGTTCTCCACAGACAGCCTGTTGTCAGTGAATTTCACAATGTTGTCTTTTAATTGCCCTTGAATGTTTTACTGACCTTATCCACAACATATGTAGTTCACAGTTTACTGCAGATCAATTTCTCCTCTACATACCGGACAGATAATTATTCCGTCTCCAGTAATTAATTATCTGCACGTTATCAATAACTAAATTGGCAGCCGTGTTAGAAATTGCATAATGACTGTGGAAACCATGACCATCGGCTGCCTTTGCCGCTACAGGATACAAATCAGACAAGATACCATTTAGAGACCATGCAAATCTTTTGGCAGTGAAGGATTTATGTAACACTTCTGGGGCCATTTTCACAAAACATCTGAAGGCAGTGTGTCGCTCCTTCCTGGCTGCATTAGAAAAAATAAATATAACAGCTGTGTCAGTCCTATTTTTAACACCTCTGGGTTATTGAAGTCAGGGTAATTCATGAAGCACAAATCTTCTGTCTGTCAGCTGAAGAAACCATAAACACCCTCTGTATCCTCTCACATCACAAAGAATAGGCTGCCCTAATGGCCATCACCGGACTGTGTGTTGTAGATGTGTTACACATGTGATGCAAGCCCATGTTACAACATTGTCAAAAGAAAAAGACATGTTTACCGACCAAGAAGAGTGTCGTGAGATTAATACAGCGCAGACACTGACAGTCGTCACTGTCAGTGTCAAGTTTGAACTGATGAGGCTGCTGTCTGACAGGCATCATGCCCCAGCGGGACGTCACTTGGTGGGGCACAGTAGCTGACCCCGCAGGCCGTGACTCTTCACAGGACCTCGGTTTCATTACAACATGGAAACACAGTATACAGACTGTTTTCATTTGTAATGAGCTTCTCTTCCTTTATATGACTCATGTTCACAGACTCTCTTCAATGGAAATAATCGAGTGTGATTTCTGCCCTCTCTCGAACTGGGTAGTGTTGATTTCACAACCCTAGCCGACCAAGTGAAACAACATGTTTGAAAGTTAGCAATGTGGTTCTTATTCCTCCGTAAAAGTTGATTTGTGAAGAGCCGTGATGAGGAAACTGTTTTGCAGATATCTGTGTGTGAGTTCGTAGAAGCCCTCAATTCTGTTCTGCTGCTTTCCCTGTTTCATGAAAATGTTTTAACATGACAAAAATTACAAGTTGAAACTTACTTTAATCTTTCTCTTAAATATAGCATGAATATGCCTCATATATAAATGACCTGGTCCATGCATGCTATCCCTTTGGCTTCATTACATTTTTAAGGGTTTAAGGGTTTACACAGACAGACACACACTCATCCTGACATTAGGCTTCATGATACCAAACACACACATCAGAGATATTTGGGAAGATCCAGTGGGACATTGATCCTGACACATCCATGCGTATGAGTGGATACATCTGCTGCACTGAGACAGCTTGTTGTCTGTCAACTAGCCTGATAAATCTCCCTGCCTCCCCCTCATTGAGATCTGTTATCAGGCAAACAGTACCCAGGGTAGTGTGTGTGTGTGTGTGTGTGTGTGTGTGTGTCTCTCTCTCTCTGTCTGTATGCTGCTCAGCATGAGTGCATAAAAGGTGTTTAGATATACATTTGCAGTGATACAGATGTAGACTTGTTAATGATGCCTGAACACTAATTTTAAAATCCTCACTTTTCTCTGTGTGTGTGTGTGTGTGTGTGTGTGTGTGTGTGTGTGTGTGTGTGTGTGTGTTCGTGTTTGTGTGTGTGTGTGGCATTCAGCATTTAGCCTTAAAGATCTACATAAGTGCCCCATATATATCTATACTCTCGCACATCTCCATTCTCTTCTCTCTTTGCTTTCTATTTTTTCTAGTAAGGGCAGTGGAGAATGAATAACAGCAGGGCTGGGAAATGGAGATGTGATGCTCTTTATGCAAATCAAATACCAGCGTTGTCATTCATTTCCTTCAGAGCACCCTAAGGACGGCAGAGGAGCTGAAAAGCACAGGGAAGAAACAGCTAGAAAAAGTTGAAGCCAGGTCAACGTTGAGCAAATGTTTTTACAAAAACAAAGCAGGGTTTTGTGAAGGCCAATGACTGATCAGTATTCAGTCTGGCGGAGACGAGCGCAGCGTTGGGTTACAGTTCTCAGCAGCCTTGCCCGCCCTGTACCACAAAAACATGGAGATGTGAGCCTGGATGCAGATTCAAGGATATCATGATGTTTCTCAGCAGTAGTAACGTAATAGTAATTAGATGATTTTCACTGGATTTCTTCGTCACCATGAAACACACATTGTACTTAAAACACATCTGACATTGAGAGTAACAAGAAATACATGAAATTGAACACGTGACTCCGCTGGTGGATGTTTGCTCTGGGGAAAGGCGCCTCGGGGCTTAACTGAAATACAGCAGAGAGGAAATGAAAGGAGCAAGCGACAACGTGTGTGAACTTTGCCAATGTTAATGCAAATTTAACTGGGATTTAGAGAAAAACAGCATAGACTTGCAGTCAGCTGAGAGAACCACCACTCAAACATCTTACAGACACACACACGCAAAATCGGTCCTGTGAACATACAGTACACTGTATGTATGTAAACCTGAGGACAATATTTTTTAAATTTTGCATTCAATTTCATCGCCTCTTCCTTCATAAAGAGTAAAGTTCTGCAATTGATCTTCCTCAGCATTTTCAATCTGTCCATCTGTAGCCTGAGGGCTGATTATTTAAAGGGGCTGAGAAAGAATCACTGGTTTTTATGTCAACGGGTCAAACTCGTACAGGCACCGTAGTTAGATTTTTGCTAATTACTGCATTACAGGAGTTCATACTTACTTTGATGAGCAGTAAAAGTCTGTGATAGTCAGTCACAGCAACACCTGTTTCTCTGTGGTTAAGGTGCTGACAGCTCTGTTTCTCTACAGATGACGGTGTGTGGCACTGTGATAAAGAAATGTGATCTAAGGTGGTGGGATCATGATTTAAAGGCACACTAAGCAGCAGTGTCCGCAGGTCCTTTAGGACAAAGCGCACCCTCCCCCCGAGAGTTGAATCAAATTGTCACTTTGAAATCATAAGATTCTATCTGCATTCTGAGCAGTTATATTGACAGACAGATATTGAGCTTCAAAGTTTTTGTATTCCTCAGAGCAAAACTGATGTGGAACAGGTCGCTTTCATACATCATACATATATACATATTATACTTTACATATATTCTACACCTACAATATCAAAATCAGGTTATGTATAAAAGTCAGTGCTAAATATTTTGTCCAGTGCAGAGGCTGATCAGATATAGGAACCATTAGTTGAAGTTTCCTACAGGTTGGAGAGCAAGTAAATGTAGCAGGTCAGTGTAAAGGCAGCATTAGGTTTTGTTTTATATCAGAGATGTTGACTCTGATGATCTGTCTTATTTTGGGGGGAAAAAAAGAAAAACAAATGGGTGCATGAATGAAATTAGTGTTTATCGTGCTATTACAACCCCATCAATTCAAATATAGACTATTTAATTACCCTTAAGGCATTAGGTGGTTAGCATGCTAGCATGGTAACAATGAAAGTAAACTCCTCAACAAGTTCTAAAACAATTGAAAAGAGACTGAACTTGCATTTGCACTGCTGCCCTTCTTATTCTTATTCTTATTAACTTCATGTTATGGGACATTTTCTTATCTCCACTGAGTTTCCTGCCATCTATGCCCCTTTTCCCGCTGTCTCTGAAGAGTGAGGTGACCTGACAGAGAACCTTATAAAACCAAGTTAGAGTTTGACTTTGGAAATAGAATCTTTTTGATTTCTCAAGATGTCCAAAAATGCACCTCACATAAAGTTGTAGATTGTCACAGAATAAAAATATGTAAATAACAACCACGCTTCTCTTCTGTTGACAGAGCAACAATCCAATCACCACGGCTCCACCTTGCCTCCTGTGCCCCCCCCTCACCGCCAGCAGCCCTCAATAACAGCTCTCAACCAATCTCTGGGCTCAACGCACCACGCTGGCCAGTCCCTGAATTCAACGCGGCAGCTAACCCCTCCTACTGGAAGCCCGGCCCCTGTGGCCGGCCAGTCACCAGCCGAGCTGCAGACCACACCCCCCGAGAGCGTCCCGCTGCAAGACAGCTGGGTGCTGGGTAGCAATGTGCCTCTGGAAACAAGGTAGAGTGACTTTATCTTACTTTTTGTGTCTTTTCATTTTTCTTCTATAGGTTTTGCACTAGGCCTGAACTTGACACTAAAGAGTCACAGCCAGAGTTGTCAGCATTGCTAATTATGGTGGTTATGGAGGGATGTTAGTGACTGACACTTAGTGGGGATTTCCTTTCATGGCAGGAATGTTATGTTTCCTCGAGCAGAATTCTTCTTCTACCTTCCTGGGTTACTCACTGTCCTATCAAGACAAACCCAATGTCCATTTTATGTCAAATCACAAACAAATCAATGTTTAGCAAATTTAACTGGTACTTTAAATAGTAGACCACAATATACCACCAAAACACACCCGGCCAGTCAAACAAAAACTGTATCGCATTTTAAATTAGAGACCATCTGGAGGTCATCCCAGATTTACAGACAGGGGTCCACTCTTCTCACCAGTCCCTTTTTTAATTAAATACCATTAACTTATATTTATTTATTCACCCCAGATGTTTTGCTATGCTACTGAAGTCAAAGCGTGAATGAGTAACAAATGTTACATAAAAGTGCAACATGACATGATGGCATCATGTGGAACCGAAGGCCGCCATCTTGGGTTCTGGACTTCAGACAGTGAGGAGCTGTGTCCCAGTTCAGGGCCCGCATCCTTCGGAGGACGTGGTCTATGAATGCTTGGCCCTTTGTAGGCGATGTAGACTTCGAAGGCCGAGATGAAATAAGACGGTCTGGTCTATAGAGGATTTTCGCTGAGCGTCACTACCTGTGATCGCCCTTACCGCTGCGTTGCAAAGCATGGCTTCTGTCGCCTAGCAACCTTGACAACACGTAACCTTTTTTTCACAAAGACTTGAGGTTTTAAGGTCCTCAGTTGTGCTGTTTAGCTGTTGAACTGAGCTGAAACCCAATACAATACTTTAAAAGTGTAATCCTCAGGCTCTCTGTCAGTGTTATTTGTTCCAATATTATTTTCATTACCAGAGTGCAATGAATCTTCAGATAGGTCAGTCCACCTGGACCATGAAAGATCCAACAGGTGGATCCGTCATGGTCCAGGAAAAGAAGGATGCATTTGAAGGAGCCTTTGAAAGCCTTTGATTGGACAGTGTAGTCGCACCGCTGTGACGCAGTCGGTCTTCAAATGCAGCCTTTGAAGGATGCGGCCCCTGAATTGAGACACAGCAAGGGTGCATAACCCACGCTCATTATTATTCATTTGACCACCTTTGTCTGGTTAGATCTGTGTCTGTAGGCGAGTTCGCTTCAGCCTATTAACAAATCTGTCCTCTGTCGCTGCCTAACTTTGCTGCAAAGAAATTTAAATATGTGAAGAACATCAGGCCAAAAGGCCTTTCATTATTATTGAATTCATTATACTCTTAGTTTGTTTGCTATTAGCCTGTGTCTTGTTGCGAGTTATAAAGATTGAAAAGAAAGCTGATATATGTCCTGAAATGCTAACGTCTGGCAGACCTCTCAAAGTCAAACACAGCGGTTAGAGGGCTGTGGTTATTAAATGTTCTGTACTTTATGTAGCAAAATATACATATCATTTATTAAACAAGACTATAACCATTTTCAAATGTTTGAATTGGTTAATCTGGTCCCAAACATGGGGCCGTGTTACTTTAATCTGTCTGCCCCAAATC
This sequence comes from Seriola dumerili, assembly GCF_002260705.1. NCBI lineage: Eukaryota > Metazoa > Chordata > Actinopteri > Carangiformes > Carangidae > Seriola > Seriola dumerili. The sequence continues at coordinate 749,658 of NW_019174522.1, read as the reverse complement.
ATATGAAAATAATCTGCTGTTCAGACAAAAGATATCCAACCAACCACAATAAATTCTCTGAACCTGTCGCTCGTTTTCTGACTGTGAATCCAAATATACACTGAACCAGCGTCTCCGTGGAAGACTTTTAGTTTCCTGGAACTTCGGACTTGTATTCGCGGTTGTCCTTTCAAAGCACTAGCAAGCACCCGAGGTCAGCCTGTCTTTCTTTTTGGCTGTGACATGGGTTTTATTGTATAATTTAACTTTGAATCCCTATTCACTGGATGATTTGTAGTTCTTTCTTTGAGCCCTAAACACAGTTCTCTGATATTCACTCTGTTACTCTGATATTCTCTGATAATCTGTTCTCTCCAGCAGAGTGTAACATCATGCTGGCGACTGTGTAAAGGCCTATTGTCCCTCCACTGCCCACACACACACACACACACACACACACACACACACACACACACACACACACACACACACACACACACACACACACACACACACACACACGTACACACACACACACACGCACACACACACACACACACATATACACAATTTATGGGTGCAACTTCAGCCATGACCCTCTGTTCATCACACTCCCTCATTCACTCCCTCCTCACCCTCTCTTTTTTTGTCCTGCTCTCATTAATGTCTCTCACCCAGCGAAAAGGAGAGTGACAGATTTATTGTCTTTGTAACTGTGTGTGTTTGTGTGTGTGTGTGTGTGTGTGTGTGTGTGTGTGTGTGTGTGTGTGTGTGTGTGTGTGTGTGTGGGTGTGCCCCTTGTTTTTATGTCCCAGCGGGGACTTTAATTGAGGTCTGCATGGCTAGAAACTCCTTTTTGTGGGGGCAGACTTGGATTTTGGGATTCAGGTTAGGGTATGTTAGGGTAAGGGTCTCGAGAAACAGCTCATCCAAAAAACCACAGTTAACACTGCACTTCCTCGGATCCTCAGCAATACACCTGGCTCGTTTGAAGGTGTTTGGATCACCGGTTGTCGAGAAATTTAAAAGACAGACGGAGAAAAAGCGAAGATTTCTCCCTATCAGTAGGACCAGTCGTAGTGTAGTGCCTGTTCATCGGTTGCATGCGGGCGTGTGCCCATTTAGCATTTTTTTCTAAATCCCAGCGTCTTTTTTCAATTGTTCCCAATGCGGAGGGGGCGTATGCTGCGGCCGCCTGGAGAAAAAGCGCTGTATCCAGCGTCTTTTCTCAGAGAGCGCTGCCTTTTTTGTGCAGTCGCTCTGAACAGGAAACGCACATTTACCAACCAAGTGACATCAGTGGCCTTGATAAGGACCCCGCAGAGGTTAAATGGAATTCCCCTCCAGTCAGTCAGAACTGAAGACGCCTCTGCGATGAAAGGTGAAACATCTTCAAGTACAGTTGCCCACGATTCAACGTTTCTTGGATAACCACGCCCTGGATGAGAATCTCCACAGATATATATATTTGTATATTTTATAGGTTGAGTATGTCTTTTATTGTGAAGACAGGACGAGAACTGTGGAGTGACACTAAGTGGAGGTAAATTGGGTAACTAAGGTAGTAACCAATTCACCCCTGAAAGTTGGACTTTATTTCAGGAACATACAGGCAAATCCCAAGCCTTAACAACACATGAGGGTAAGCAATCCTCCGCATCTCTCTGTAACATTAGGGGTCACTGGGCCAACGTGGTCAGAAAGTAGAATAAAAACTGCAACAACAAGTTCTCCAAGTTAAACAACAAAACACATTGTTGGCCCACACTGTCCAAAACCATGTTTCTGATCCCACACTATTACTGACAGAAGGATGCTGCGGTTTCAAAAACAAAACTGTCTTCTGATCTTACACCATATGGTAATGATCTGATCTGGTCAGGTCTGGTCTGGTCTGGTCTGGTCTGGTCTGGTCTGGTCTGGTCTGGTCTGGTCTGGTCTGGTCTGGTTTGGATTGGTTTGGTTGTTTAGGGTTTGGGAAAGATAATGGTTTGAGTTGAAATAGCAAATGGGTTTAGGTTAGGGAAACATAGTGATTTTGATTTGGTTTGGCTATTTTGTGAAGGTTAGGGGACCTTTGTTGTCATGGTAACAATCATCATCATGGATAAAAAAAAAGCTACATAACCTGTTGACCCATCCATCTACTCTGAATCCTCTCCTCTCGTCCACTTTATAATAACTTAAAAACATGTCCTCCTGTGCTGCCAGCAGAACAAAAGGATGTTTTCATGCAACATAAGCAATTGCTTCTTGCTGATACTACTAATGCAGTCTCAAACTGGCCCTGTTCAGACCTGTTCAGACCCAGCATCAACATCCGTCTCAGGTGATCCGATCACCAATGCTCAACTCTTAAGTTCAGGTCTGAACGCACCCAAGATGCATTGAGGACTCATTTGAGATCTGATCACTCAGACCACATTCAGGGGTGGTCTGGACCACATGAGGCCACATGCTTTTAGCAGTGTGAATGTGAATGCATCCTGGGAAGGACCGCCTCCTCTACTGACGTCCTCTGTCACAGTCTGATTAGTGCCAACAGTTTCATAATGAACAGAAAATATTTCACTATTTCAAATGGATAAAACTTTATTTCATGTAGAGCTGTGTGCAGCGCATTGATTCGCTCAGGCCCTCCTTGTCCCTCTATCTCTCTCTCTCTCACACACACACACAAACACATTGACAATGGACCCCTCCATCACAGTCGGACTGGCTAAAAACAACAACACATACATATTCATTTGCAGTGGTCACTGGTGATGCATGTGGAGACGCATGTTAATGGCAGGTCTGAATTGAACCACAGAGGCTTACTGATTGCAGCTTAATGGTACTAATTATTATGCTGCACAATTTAATAATATTTACACATTATTAAAGAAAGAAAGAAAGAAAGAAAGAAAGAAAGAAAGAAAGAAAGAAAGAAAGAAAGAAAGAAAGGGAGGGACAGACCAACCACCCAATGTAGTACTTCAGCTTTGTGGATGTTGGATTTGTGTGTCTGCAGGACAGAGAAGGAGTGCTGACTACAGCGTCCAGCAGAGGATGTATGTGTTTGATTTGCCATGCAGGGAGTGCCTCCAGGTCACACAGCATTTATTTTTCAGCTCCACCTGAGAGCTGATAGTTTTTTTCTCACCCTGTCCACAACTTGTTTTATCTACAAGTCTGTTTGAGTGAGTGTGTGTGTGTGTGTGTGTGTGTGTGTGTGTGTATGTGTGTGTGTGTGAGTGAGAGAGAGAGAGAGAGAGAGAGAGAGAGAAAGAGGAGAGGGAGAGATTTACTATTTCTTCCACATACCGTCATACATACCACACTCGATGGGGGGTGGAATGAATTTTGAAAGATGATGCTCTGAGTGCTTTGTGTGTGTGTTTTTGTGTGTATGTGTATGTGTGTGTGTGTCAAATGGTCATGGTATCATATAGACTCTATAGTTAAACTTTGCAGACAAAACATTAACCAGCTGTCACATACCTTTACCCTACATACTGTTTCCTCTGTGTTCTCTGCTGCCTCGCTCTCTCCTCTGTTGTCTCCCTGATCTCTTTATGGCGGCTGCTCTTCTTCTTCTGTTGAGTGGTTGTGCATTTAATGTTTAACGTCTGAGGTGAAGGTATGCTCCATACCAGCTCCTTAGCCTATGTGATGTTGAGTGATAAATGGCTCTGTGCTATAATTTAATCTGACACTACCCTGGGTAATAGACATTTGTTTTCCTTTGTGCTTTATTGCTGTCAGTCTCGTCAGTTACGTCGCTAGAGGACCATGTAGCTGTGAGCTCACAGGGAGCAGTGCTCCATATATGGTTCAACGTAAACACATGACATCAGAATGACAGTCACACTGTAAAATCCCATACGCAAGTGTAATATGCACATATATTGAATTTCCATGCATGAAATACAGTATATACATATATATATACATATATATATACATATATATATATATATATATATAATAAAAACACATGTAAAATTTCAGAAATTGGAAAAATTTCATGACATATATGTCTAGTCCATACAAATGCTTATGTATGTATGCTTATATTGTAGACATACAGTATGTTATGCAAACCCTGTCAGTATATGTATATATTATAAACAGTAGGATCCAAAAAGTCTGAGACCACTTTCCTAGAATGTGAAGATAGACATGTTTAAAATCAATGAAAGGTACATATAAATTGTATATGTTTATAGATTTGATAAACTGTGTGTATAAATCAAATATAATTCATTACCATATATGGTCTCAACATGTTATACCATATAGAAATTCATCATATAGATATATTTGATATATTGTGTGTAAATTTTACTATAGGTATTTCATATATGATATAAATTTATATCTTCATATATCCAGAGGATCTAAATTTGTGATAATAATATATCCCATAATAGGTGACATATATGGCAACATCACTTTTGATATAGGGACATATATGTCATGTATTACGTTTCTGTATGGGAAGGGCTGATTAATGCTGAGATTAATGAGTTACACGTTGGTTTAAACCTGGCTTTTTGGCCTGAGAATGGTAGCTCACACTAGTCAAATAGATCACTATGGTAACTAATGGCAGCTTTGTGTGCCTGTGTCCTGTTGTGAGCAACCACGGTTAGAAGGGGTGCTGCAGGCACATTGTCAAAAGCGTTTTGATGCAGCGGGGATGTATTTTGATTTTCTTGACTACTGCTCATCCGATCAACTTTAAATTTGGCTGGTGTGTTGTTTGGATGATGCTCTCAAGAAAGCTGCAAGCTGGATTAACACATGCCAAACAATCAGCCCCTACCAACAGGCACATTTTCAACGGGCACAGAACGAGTACTTAAAATGTTCCACAGTATTTCCACAATTAGTCAGAACAGATAAAGGATTACATATACTGTATGTAGCTTACTGCATCACTATATAATATCTGTGCATTTTGAAGGGTCTGTACCAAAAAGTAAATATTTTGTATATGATATACAATATTCCAGTGTCTCCCGACCTGTGGGCCGCAGGCCGTGAAGGCATTGCAAATGGGCCAACAAATCATTTGCAAAACTGTACAATTTTGGTGAAAGATGTAATTATAAAAAATAAAAACATCAATGTAAGTTATCTTTTTAAATGTTTTAAAATGAAATGATCTTTAAAAACATTAGAAAATAATGAAAAACTCCTCTCATTGTTTTTTTCCCCCTTTTTAAAGCCTTTCACAGAGATAAACCAATGATAGGAAAAGATCACATCCATGGCAGTAACAGGAGAATCAAAATAGAAAGCTGATTAGCAACAGGAAGAATTAAAAGGAAAGAGTCCGGGACAGATGGTAAATCAACAAGTGATCTCTCCTCCGTCAAACAATGAAGAAAAAATTAGCATCCCCTGCTTTCAGTGCCCTGAATGTTCGATCGTAGTCATTACAATAAAGAGGCATCTGTGAATGCATTACTTGGCCTCTGTATTGTTATTGGGTCTGATGCGGGCCATGAGTTGGAAAAGGTCGGAAACCCCTGCAATATTTTATGACATATTGTATCAAATATGTAGTGACGAACAGACAGTGCATTTCTTGCTTCCAGTTTATTGCCACCACACAGATACAATATTCCCCACTGTGCTCCACGTCTCCCACAATCCCACTGAACAGCAGCTATTGAGAGATTCTCGAATGAGTGTTTCTACTGAGAGAAGAGAAAAACACAGATATTTTGAAAAAAAAAAATGTATTCAAAATGAGACAATAAGTAAGAAAGATGTGTTTGACACATTTTTCTGGGGAAATTGAGGGATTGAGCACTTGTACAGCCTAGACTTTTGTTATGCTAATTATATACTTTCAAAATTGACAGAAGACAGTGCTTTAGAAGACAATATGAAACAAATGTCTTTTTTTGGATAATTTGGGGTGAACACTGACACAGATTTATGTTCAATTCTGTAGCTACAACTGATACTGACAGTGACAGACCTTAAAACTCAGAGAGAAGTGAAGAGGTGTGTTAAGGCCAGTTCATGGTTTCTGCGTCCACAGTCCCTCCGAGGACAAGGAGGGACCAGGAAACAGCCTTTATCGCCATTTATTAGGCTCCTTGGAGAAATGGGGTGAGACTTGACAGGAGAGTGTGAATGTCCTCATTTAGAGGTGATAATCTCTACACACACTCTCTTAAAGACAAATGTTTTGTGCTCACACACACACACACACACACACACACACAGATTCATGTCGGTGCCTGTCACCTGTTACGTTACAGGACACCCAACACAACTGGTCACTGGATTGAGCAGGTGTTGATCTCACACACACACATGCACACACACACACACACACGCACACACACACACACACACACACATGAGATATACTGTGAAAACAGTATATGACATACATTTTTCATCTCAAAGAAATACTTTCCCAATTTTCCTCAAAACTTAACGTTACTCGTGTTATTCTTTATTCTTTATTGGGATCCCCAGTAACTTCCACTACAGCGGTTGCTAATCTTCTCGGGGTCCACATAAAATCATTCATACACAAAACTGTATATAAACAAACAACAAACAAACAATGAAGCATTGTACGACGCCCTGTCAGTCTAAACAAAATTACATAATTAAAAATCTAAATACTCAACATATCACATAACTTAAACAATGCATGTACAGATATTAAACAGTTGTCTAATGCTGAGGACTAAAACAGACACACATCCTGGCAGGTGGTATCATTCCTGTAGTGTGGTCTCTTCCATCAGTTTCTGTTTGAGTCATTTTTTTAAACAAGTATTTGCTTCTGATTTGTTTTATATGTGTTGGTAGTTAGTTCCATTTGCTGGAGGCTCTGTGAATGTAAACGACTGAGTTTTTAAGTTGATTTATATTTTGGCTTTGGAAGTTCGTGATGAGCCAGGCTGACCTGGCTAGTTTGACGATTGTGCGTTCGACCTGTCTGTACTAATTGTGCTGTAAAAAGGTTTTATTCTTACTACAACAACGACAACAACAACAACAACAACAACAACAAAAATCTTGTACAAATTTTAAATTGTAATTAATTGATTCATCGATTGCCTGTTCATTGTTGCTACCACATTGTTTGCTTCACACAGGACAACACTTCTGGATCTGGTATTGTTCAGTTCACTTTGTCAAAACTCTTCACACAGCACAACAGAGGTCAACATGGACTAAACTGTTGCTCACTTTTCATTGCTTTGAAACAAACACACTCAGTGACCACGTCTATGTGAACGCCACCGAATCCATGTGTATTTACATTTACATTCACAACCAAACATAACATAAAATTGCGGTAATTTAGACAGCAGTTCTTTACATTCTGGTACATCTAACATGAAATTAAAAAAAATATTTTGAATTATTTAATTATGAACTTCTAACTGAGACATGCACCTCTATGAAAGACGGTTTACAGCCCCTCCCAAGATGCACTCCTGCCTCCTAGAAATTATATTTCTATACAACAAAGGTTCAAGTGAAAATATGGTTTGTAGGAAATGTCATTGTGAGAGCATTAGGTTGTCTATAAATTTCATTTCTTGTTGATACTAAACATATGACTAAAATATTCCTCGACAATGTATTTCTTTTCCACCAAAACATCTTCTTGTAGGTACTACATAATTACCACACTTTAATGGTTCCATTTATATGCTCACAGCTCTTGGTTAAGGTGTGGGGAAGATCATGGTCTGGTTTAATACAGAAAAGGTTCAGTGACTTCAGACACAATGTTTATTTGAAGAAAACCACAAGAGAGCAGGCTACTTATTTACTGGAGTAATGTCACTGAGTCTAAAAGGGATTTTTAAAGGTCTATTTGAAATTTGGGGAGTAGCTCCAGATGCTAGCTGCATATTTTACAGTTTGTTTGTTTTTTTACATTAAATAAATAAATTAAATTAAAAAAATTGTCCCAAAAATATCTCAGAATTAACTTTTCACATATTGATACTCCACCATAAACAACATTGCAGAAATATAAATGATCATGCCCCGTGTGAAACGAGGGGAAAACAGTTTCGATAACATGACAACCGAAGAATTTGAAGTGAAATTATTTTCAACTCATCTAAACACAAACAAATGTTCTTTACCTCTGAAAACAAAAAAACAAAAAAAAAGACCTGACTTTCTCATCCAAAAAATAACTTTACCAAACCATGTGTGAAACATCAAGGGTTCTCCAACTTACCTGCTGCCCTGCCTCCCACCACATATTATCCTGAACAACTTATGTCTAAATGCAACAACAGCACAAAATACACTGCTAACTCAGTTGCCTGTCCAAAGCAGTTCTTTTAATAGGTCTGTGTGGGTGTCTGTGTGTTTTTTGACATGGAGAGAAAAGCAAGTAAAAGGGTGAAATATAAATTGAAATGATCCTTTTATACTGTAGCAGGCTGCGGCTGTGTGTGTGGATCATTGGTAGGCGGGAATGTGTGGAGAAAGCTGTTGTTCATTGGCTATTGTCACAGTGTTAGACATGCCAGCTACAGTATATACAGCATCTACTATCCACACATTAGTCACAGTCACTTTCTTCCTGAGGATCTCCAACCTTACTTCCCTTTTGTTACTTTATGTCACACTTCAACACACACACACACACACACGCACACACACACACACACACACACACACACAGCAGCAGCAGGAGCAGCACCAACATTAGCCCCCTTCTGTCACTCCTATTGTCTACAACACTTGAAAGGCCCAGTGTAAGTAGTGTTAATGTAATGTAAATGCAGGTTGTAGAATGGTACATGTGAAGGGCTCTTATTATTAGCGGACTTCCAGATTAGTTATGGTTGACAACATGCTACTCTCAGCCAAGTAGACTGTGGTTGCAGTCATTTAACACTTGATTATCCTCACTGTGTATCTGCTATAATTGACTTGCACTTAAACACTCATAAAAACACATATAGACTTGTTAGTGCGTTATCTGCCACCCTGCTGTGTGTTTGTGCCTGTGGGGAGGCCCCGTCCCGGTATATGTTCCAGTGCTGCAGCGTTATGAAAACTGCACGTCTCTAATCTCACAGAAAACAACTGTCTCCAGCTCATATTCAACTGCCAACTATGGTTGGATTGATATGACTATAATTAACAGGGGGGTGATGGAAATACCAGGACTAATATTCTTTGATTAAAGCTACTGATTGTTGATTTACTGCCTTAAAAGGTTTCTAGTTTTATGCAAGATAAATAGACAGATTGAATGCTTTATCCTTGAAATGTATCTTTAAACCATTTTGGGAAAAGTATGTTGCATTTTTGCATTTGATGTGTTTAAGATGACACTGCTAATTACAAGCAGAGCTCATGTGATTCATAATCATATAAGAGTACCGGTAAACTGTAAGTCCCTTTGGTGACAGATTTTGGTAAAACAAAGCCGGTTATTGCCCTGTAATCTTAGCATGATGAAGTTGTTTGTATTTCATTGGTGAACGACACTGTAAAAGCTGACTCACCTTCATTTGACTCAAAAGAAAAGAGAATTACAGTGAACATTTTAAGAACACTGAACATTATTAAGCAGATTTGCTATGTGTTTTTACTTTTCCAACCAAACATCAACTTTGAAATCAAATGGAAATACATTCTGGGCAAAGGCCTTGGAAAATGGCAACATTTAAAGATAGATTTAATCCAAAATCAGTCATTTTGAAAGAGAACATTCAACTCATCCACACTGTTTGATGAGATATACACTGTGTAATCATCAGGAAACATAGCTAAACTAGCTTTTATCAAAACAAGTAGCATATCATTGGTAAAAAAGAGCAATGGGCAAACTGGACCTTCCTCACATAAGAAAAGCTACCATGTGTTAAAGTTTACTCCTAGACCCAAATGCAGATGATGAAACCAGTAGGTGGCAAATAAAGATTTATTAACAAAGAGTAAACATAATATTCTCATTAAAATGCAGAAAGACGTCTAGTCAGGTGTGGCAAAAAAAGCAAACAAAAAACACAATGAACTTGAAAACTGAGCAGAAGCACAAAGAGACACGGGAAACCTCATCTGAAGCAAACAGACGGACAGACAAAGACACACTTTAATACACAAAGGAGGCATGGGTAATAGAACACAGGTGAAACACATTAGGGCGGGGCAGACAATCACTGAGGAAGGAAACGCGACAAACATAGGAAGTAAAAACAAACATGAGACACACAAGGTAAATTATTTCAAAGTAAAACAGGAACTAAACAAAAATCCAAACAGTCCAGTCAAAGTCCAAAGAAAGTGTCCAAACTCAGAAATATAAGGGGCGGATCATGACACTATTATAGAAAACGTCGCTCTTTCAACCAAAGAAGACATGTGAAGAAGACATGTGAGCACGTGCCTGATGTCAGATTAGGATGACTGCAAAATATTTGAGTGCAGTGACAGAAATGATGTCATTGTCAGTTTCTCGATCGTAAATTGTTTTTATGATCTGCTTGTCTTGAAAATGTCACCCTGTGTGAAGCACTGTGGTTTTTTGAGTGCTGTAAAATTAAAACTACAAACTTTTATTTACCAAACCTTTACTGTTCAGTTAAACAGTGTGGTAACTAACACCAGAAGAAATACACAGAATTCATTTCAACATGCCCAGCTTTCAAGGATGACAAATTGCAAACTTATCAGATGTCAACATCATGTCTGACTACCCATAAATCCTTGTGTTTGTAATTTTCTCAGGATTGTTTGAATTATATTTGCAACTTGATTTTCTGGTATCTTTTTGCTGTTATTAGTAACAATATTTTCCATGGTGTTTCCGAGTGTTCACAGCCCAATTACATCTTCATAATTAATTGATATTAAAGTGTGGATTGTGGCAAAAATAGAAAAAGAAAACCATTCTAGTCTCTCAGGGGAGACCACAGTCATTGTCAGATTGCATTAACATTACCCTGTTTTTAATTAGGTATAAATCACTGACAGCTCTTGTCTGAGTCTTTTGTTATATTGATTTTTCTCTTTCTCTCAAGTTTTCATTTTCAATATATACTGAAAATACACAGCGGTGAATAGTGTGCGTGTGTGTGTGTGTGTGTGTTTGTGTGTGTATGTGTGTAATCTCGGGACAATGCCTGGCTTTTGTGTTTTATTCTCTCTCACTCAAAATAAGAACATAATAAAATGTGACTATTTAACACTCAGACTCCATAGAGGCTTGAGGCAGTTGAATATGATGGTAAATAATGAAGTGGCAAATTTACCCATGCATGCACACACACAAAAGACAGCACACTTCCAAGCACAAGCAAATATACTGTACCTCCCCTTCCATGCAACAAGTGTTTGTCGTTTTTCATTTCAACAAACCTTCACTTTGTGCAGCAGGTGCAAAGTTGGGCTTTTAGCAGGTGTTGTAGGTTGTCAGAGGAGATGCACTTACAAGTCATATATACAGTGAATGAGAGAAATATGTGATGAAAAGAGACTGTCCCCTTGTACAAAATGAGTCCATAGGTCGTCTGTGCAGCAAGTTGTTATGACCCATAGTTAGGTTTTGTTGCTAGGCGACATCTAGTGGTCGTAGTAACGATGAGAGCAGCAAAGGGAGAAGTGCGGTGACGGAGTATAAAGAAAGACAAAGAGAGGTGTTCCATTCCCATGTGAAAGTAGCTGTTTATATTGTTTCGATTATCCATGACCGTTTGACAAAGTTAACCATGTTGTTATTATTGTAACCATGACAACAAAGATCATCTAATGTTGAAAAAGTACTTATTTTAACCCAGACCATGATCGTTTCCTAAACCTAAGCAAGTCATGACCGTTATTATAGTAACCATGGCGACAAAGGTAAGTACGCCACTCTCAATATAGTCAGCGTGTTGCACCTATGACAACCAAGGTCCAGTAGGCCTGCGTCTGTAGGGGCGCTATTTCAGGAGACACTCCTATGGGTGGTATCGGAGGGTTGATGGTTGTTCAGGTTGGTGGAGGAGTTGGATGAAAATCATTGTGATGTAAAGACATAAAATCTGATACAAGTTGCAAGAGATGACCCTAACCCTATTTGTTGAAGTGATGGGTACCAGAGTAGTTAGGCCACTACTACTAGATAGCACAGGTGATTTCCTTTCATACTATCAATTTTGCTCCTGGACAGGTAATGTAATTTGATATATTTCATTTCAGTCACTTGTTGTCAATCAGTTGCTTTTAGCTGGAAACAGAAACTAAAAAAGTTTAGTATAGTGTATAGTGCACCTACTATAAGGATAAATGTTTATTTATTCAAAGCAAAGATAAATAAAATCATTTGTAAGACAGATTCAATATTTTAATACCTTGGAAAGCAATTATTTCAGAACAATTTACAAAACAACAATTGATTTCTATTCGAGAATCCTTCAATTGAAGATATTCTACAAAATTATTGCTAACAAAAAAAAAAACAACTTACCAAGCTACATTTGTTTTTCTATTTTTGGATCAATAATAAAGATTGATTAAGGCCACTTATGTTTGGGGTTCTAGATGAAAACTGTTCCAGGGTAATAAAAACAATTATTCTGTAAGGTAAAATATTTCTATTTAAAGCTCAATCCACCACTGACCTACTTTATTTATATTACACTTCCCTTGACAAAGTTACAAAGTGTGTTACAAAAGAAATAAAAAAACAGAAAAGGGTAAACAATGAAAACGAGAATAAAAGAAGTAAAAAATAAGAATAAAATGAATAAGATCAAATAAATAGGAATAATCAATATAAATAACCAATGTCAAACAATTGCAAATTCTTTCACGAAAAGAAATGCTTTAAGAAGGGATTTGAAAGAAGCTGAGGACTGAGTTCAACAGGCACAGAGCTCCACTGAGGTGGGGGCTCTAATAGCACCCTTTGCCACAAGCTGTGACAGGGGAGTTACCAGCAGGGCTCCATCAGCAGACCTCAGTAGTCGGTGGTCCAAAGGGCACATACCATACCTTAAAGGTGAGCAGTGAAATTTCGAATCAATTCTAAATCTAAAAGAGAGCCAATGTAAAGAGGCAAGTAAAGGTATGAGGTGATCATAGGCTGAGCAGCAGCATTTTGAATCAATTCTGAAATTCTGCTCTAAAAAATTTGTGACTGCATTTGGATGGAAACTTGCTGCTGTGTGTTTTTTTAGTACAGCAGTGAAGTGAATTAATGGGACCAAGAAGCTGTGATAAAATGAACTGCATGTGAAACGCATGTTACCGATTGTAAATTAATGCAATCCAATACAGCAGCCCTAACATTCTACTTTTCAATTCACTAGTAAAGCTTAAATCAAGGTTTGAATGATCCGAAGTGGAAAATATATTAATATCCTCAAATGCAATCAAAGGTAAAAATTTAAGGATTCACTCATTCATCTTTCCAACCTCTATTAAAGATTTGAAAAAAAAAAAAAAAGATCTAGGGATGGTTATAAATGAAAATATCTGGTTAAATATTTGAAAAGAATACACTTTTCATTTTCAAGTAATAAAATCAAGGAAGCTATTTTTAAGTTTATTCATAAATTCTCCCTCACTCCACTAAAGATGCATAAGATTTCTAAAGATAATTCATTAAATCTGTTAAAGCGATCTGTTAAAAACCTTCTGGAATTCAATTCACTCCTTCACTACATCAGTCTTCAAAATTGATTGAAAATTTTGATTTAAACCCTTGTTTCTATTTACTAAATGATATGCCCAATTTTCATCTAGATTTTCATCACCATTTTCATTAAAAAAAAAATGCAGATTATTAATAACTATAATATATTTCGGTAAGAAATGCATACCTCCTTGTTGGAACAACGAATCTCCTCCAAGTTTTGGGATGTTCCTGGACCAAATAGCTGAAAGTTGACCTTTGGAGGGACTAACTATGGAAAAACATAAACGTGATAGCATTTTTCAGGACCTACGGTTTCCATTATTTTCTGGCTTACACATAAACAAAAAGAGATTGAAAAATAAATACAAAACTTAGCCTACATATTTCAGTTTTGTTGGCCCTGTCACAAAGGTGATCATTTTACTTTAATGTATGTAAATGAGGTTGATAAAATATTAGAAACACCTTTGAGTAATATGCAAAAGTGTCAGTGTAGCCACAGTGGAGTTACCACTGCCACCCAGCATCACATGCCTCTACTCCACCAAAAAACCTGAGTCATAAAAACAAAATAAAACAGCAGCAGACAACGACACCACATGTAGAGAAAGGAAACAAATTCCTCCATTAAAGTAACTTATAAGTCATATAAGGCAGGAACTGCAACAACTATGCATCCGGTTGGTAGGAGAATTATGGTGCTCTACTGATAAGAAACATGTTGCGCCCTTTCCACAAAATTTGCGTCTCCATGAGCAGTAATGAATAGAAAAACACTTTCATTTAAATGTTCTTTTGCTAAAAGCCAAACAGAGCAGCAGGGGCATTAGTAAGATGTGGTTTTTCCTGCAGTACGTCTCACTGCAGGATGACTGTAGAAGCTTAAGCATTTACACTTCTTTAGAGTGTGGTCACAGTGCATCCCTGTGGTGTGGTGCACTAAAATGAAATCCACCCATAGAACCTCTTCCCTGCATTTGCAGTGTACATGGACAGTTATATGTTGTTGTATGGTTTTACTCTGATGAATGTTAATGCCAGGTGATACATGATACAGAGGTGTATACCCACCAAGAAAGCTCCAGAATTCCTGCATAATCACTTAAAAATGCCCAAAGATACGTAACAACATAGTTTTGTGACAGGACTTGCACTTCAGCAATTTGGTTTTGTAGAAAACTGGTCAGTAGATCTGACGGTAAACTCAACAAAGGTGTCGCAATGTCCCGCCCACAGCACCATCTGATTGGTTACACGTAACGAGTAATAGCCTATCACGCTGAAGGTTGATGTGTACGCTGACGGGCTCAGACCATGCAAGTACTTTGCAGCTCCGTTTAATGAGTGCAGTGTTGAGGGTCCGAGACACACCGAGCAAGAGAGAGCAGGAGAGAGAGAGAGGGAGAGAAGCTAGCGCTAACTGCTAAGCTAAAGTACCTAGCACATCTGAACAGCATGTAAACAACTGCTGAATTAGTGAAAGTCGCTAAAAGGAGCAGAGAGCTCTGGGTGCTGGAGCAGAACTAGTGTAAGTTCAAATGTACAGCAGGTAGTTCGACTCTGTGATGAAGAAAACAGCTACATTAACTGTGTTCAGACAGAGCAGCAATAAACTCTAGCAGTAACAGAATCTGACTGGAGATGGGACACCACACTGACTCAGCACGTGAACGGTAACTAACTACTGCTACTGAAAAGACATCTCAGTTAAAAGTACAACATAAGTTGGTTGAAATGTCTCGGAGGAAACATATAAGGGGTAAACATGGTGATAATAATGATATATGATAAATAAAATAAAATTAAAGAACAGGCTACCTGGTCAGTTCACAGGTGAAGACAGCACTGAAATCAACCAATTGATTCCAGTCAGGATTTCCAGTTGCTGTGGGTACACCCACTAAGATAAAGTAGACTGGACCACTAACTTCTGTCAGTTGTTAACTCTGACTGTCACTGACTGATTTACATGTTGGACATTAGGTAGATGGCATTAACAGAGGTCCTCTGGGGTCTGAGAAGCATTTTACTTAAAGTTAAAAAAACTAAGGGGTTTTCTCTGACCCTTATCTGCTGATCATCACACCAAGTAGTAGTGTTGTTAAATGATCTCCCAAAGGCTTGTGTCAATGCTTTATCACACACAAAATACAGTAAACCTGTGTCTTTCACACATTGTACTTCAGTAATTCTTCAGTCTCTTCCCCTTTCACTCTTGCTCTCTCCTCTCTGTCTTCTTTCCTCGCTCTTTTCACATTTAGCCTGGGGGCAGGTATTAATTGAAGATCCCTTGTTATAATAGTTTCTAATTGTTAATCACACAGCCTTGTTAGAGAGCAGTCTAATTGTAATTACAGATGCTTGTTAGCCGGGGTTCTGTCTTTAATTACACACTGTGACCTTGGTAATTACTGCAGGCACACGAGGAAGTGCCAGTGATTTTCCCCACTTTGGTGTTGACATTTCCAAAGACAGCCTCCTCAGGAATAAAAAAAGAGCTTATATAACTTAACTAAGAACTTATATAAATGTAGTTTTTATACAGTCCATTGTCACTTGGTTGGGTTGTTCCATAAAACTTGAAGCACTTGGAGAGATGAGGCTTCTTACTATGAACTTTTTCAACTTCCACCAAATTATTTCACCAAATGTTTAATAGGATAAATTACACTGAGAGATGGTTAGTGCTTTTCTAAAATTTCTTGTCGGTAACCCATCTCCCCTCCGAGTTTACTTCTCATGAAAATAAGTTCTTCCTTAAAATGAATAGAATCTAGTTTACCTGCAGACCCGGGCACCTTGAAGTGCAGTGTGTGGCAGCAAACAGGTTTGGACTGAGGTTCAAGAATCCAGGTCTGAACGGAGCCGTGGATTTAGGATAGTAATCAAAATGTACAGTTACCTGATGCTGCCACCGGGGGGCAACAGTATGTGACAGTTGTGAACTGTAGTTTACGTCATACTAATGCACCACAATGTATTTCTCTCTTTCTCCTCTCTCACCCCCCAGGCACTTCCTTTTTAAGACAGGTACAGGCACCACCCCTCTCTTCTCCACGGCAACTCCTGGCTACACTATGGCAACAGGCTCAGTGTACTCCCCACCTACCAGGCCGTTGCCGAGGAACACCCTGTCCCGCTCTGCCTTCAAGTTCAAGAAGACCTCAAAGTACTGCTCATGGAGGTAAGACGGGAGGAGCGGGAAGGAACCAAAGTCCTGTTGTACACTGTTTGAAGTCCTCTGCTGTGGGTCAGCAGGCGCAGTGGGTCGTCCGCTGATCATTTTCACACCGGCTATCTCTAACTTTTCCCTGATGGTCTGCTTCAAATACAAAATATCTTCACACACCAGTCTTGCTGTGTTTTTTTTTTCAACAAGGCACAGCAGACCTGTTGCTGCACCCACATTGTCCATGTGTTATTATAGTTTACTGTGCCTGTCTTCTTTTCTCTGAGTTTGATGTCAGACTAGGACACTTGTAGGGTTATCACACTGTCCTCATCAGTCCTGGAAGAATCACATCTCCAGCACCTACCATGTCTACGGTTCCTTCAGTACCTTCAGTACTGTAGAAAAACAAGTACCGTCACAGAAATTTGGCATCAACCTGGTACTAAAGTATCTCATGACATCACTATCTGACATCAAAGTAGATACTGAAGATTTGATTTAACAGTTCATTGACTCTTGGCAGCTGAAGTTGATCAGATATTAAAAGTTATACAATTGTGAGGCTGCAATAATAAATCAAGAACATGTTTCTCTGGATTATGAAAGGAAACAAAACTAATACTGAAAAGAAAGTGACAGCAACAACATTATTTTCTTTCTTTCAGGTGTACAGCCCTCAGTGCAGTAGGACTGTCTGTACTGCTATCTGTCCTCCTCTGTTACTGCATAGGTGAGACCACACACACTTTTTTCTGTGTCTGTGTTTCTGTGTTCTGTCCGTCCCTCTCTCGCTTTCTCTTTAACACACACACACAAACACACACACACACACACACACACACACACACACACAATAGTCTGAAGGGTTAGTTTGGCCCAGGCGCAGGATGACAAATGAGACTTTTATTTGTGCGTCTCCTGATTTGTCCGTTGTTAATCCCTCATCATCTCTTCCCATCTTGTCCGGTTTCCTTCCCTCTCTGGCTTCTCTGTATCAGCCGTCCTTGTACTCTTGTTGCTGTATGCGTTGGTTTTTATTCTGTGGTGTGAGCCCATCAGATAAAACAGACTGCCAGGGTTTTCCTTTCTTTAGGCTTTTATCCTTCCTCTGTCTCTCCCTGACTGCTGGTTTCCAGGATGTGCTACAGTTGAAGCGTAGGGTAATATGTCAGGCACATTTTACAGTAAATTGTAGCTGGAATCCACATTGGAAACATGGTTTCAGTGGTAAATTGATGGCAAATTGCACCGTGACTGTGTTAGGATCAAGAAAAAGGGTCACTTGACCACTACAATACTTTTTTTTTTTTAAAATGTGACAATGGTAAAATATCAATGTAGGACCTTAATCAATCTCTTCATCAGTCAGCCAAATACCTCGTTTATCAAATGGTAGAAATGCTTTGTGCGCAGCAGGAATCTTCTCAGAGTTACAACTCAAAGAGTTCAATGTCAAGTGTATTTAGCATCAGAAAAACCTAACAGAGCTATAATAGAAATATGTTATTCTACAGAGACTCTGTAACATATTTAATATTTCGACCAGATTCATTTTTTTCTTTTTCAGGAATAGGTTATATAATATGTTCAAAATACCCCCTTAAAAATACAATTTAAAACATCTTGCATTTATCACCTTAGTTACCTCTTTCGTATTTAAGTGGTACATTTGTAACACATATTTGATGTCAAAAATTCCCTTTTAACCAACGTTTTATAAATTAGATCACTGTGATTTTGATACGCCCGGGGCAGCAGAATGGAATATAATTATGTTGGGCTCAATATTGTGGGTTAATAGAAGTCTACATCATTTTACAATGTTAATATTTCGCATGTGTAATTACAAATGTTGGCAGCTCTGAGAAATGTGCCTTTAAGCTACTGAATGCACTGAGTCTGGGTTGTGCTACTACATGAAATGAGAAATCTTTGACTCACATCAAGTTTCAAATTTCAATTCATTAATTTTTGATTTGATTTTTGTGTTGCAAACATTACTTTTATGCACTCATGTGAACCCTCATTTGAAGAGTGCGCCACTCAAGTCATAAACCTCTTTACACTTCAGAATGAGCCCAACATATTTCTAAGTACAGGCTTCAGTCCAAAGAGAAAACAAATTGCTATTAACCTTTACATTCCCATTGAATGTGACACTGCCCTCTGCTTGCTAAATAACCACTTACGATTGCTATCACAAACATTAGCAAACAGGACCAAACAATACTTACCTCTTGGTTCTGTCAAACTTAGCAAAATTAATTTCTGTCAAGCAGAAACAGATCAACCTCCGCCTCCGTCTCCATGCCCTTCAACTCTTGGGGGTCTCTCCACCACGGCCGGACTGGCCATCATCACCACTGGACCACTGCGTTGGTCGCACGGTGGACCATCAAAACGTCCATAACATGTTTCAAAGGTTTTACAGGCTCAGGCAGCCTCACTGATGTTAACGTGGCTCTTCTCTCTTGCCTGATTATAGCAATTCTTTTTCACTTTTTGTTTTTCTGATCTTCACCTCTTTGGCTGTTCCTCGGCCATCTCTCCTTCTTGACAATGCGATTAAGTTGTGGAGTTTACACCAGCGTTTCTTTCACGCGCTTGCCTTCGCCGCTGGTCTCTCCACCCGTCGCTCGTCTGCAGTCGACAGAAGAGTAGACTGCTCCTTCTCCTTCCACTGGCAATCCTTAAATTGGCACTGTTCATTAACATGTGCCAGACTTACCACTCTTCTCTTCTTTCCCTCGTCCTGCACAAGCATGAATGTCCCCTGTTGCTGATTGGCTCAAATACTGTTGTGTGTCTCGGTCTGAGCAACTTTGTTTGATTCCCAGCCAGGGCTGTGTCGTACCATGAGGAGATATTTGCTGAATTTGACAAAATGCATATTAGATGAGAATCAATTTCTGCACCTTTAAGGGTTTTCTCTTCTCCCCTACATGGCTTTAAAACTGTCAAGGCGGTTTGCTCCTTGTTGGGGTCTGTGCAAGAGACTTTTTTTTTTTTTTTTTTTTTAAAAAGCCCAGGGAGAAAGAGAGAAAGAGAAAGGGATGATAGAAAAAAGTCAGATGGGAGGAAGAGTAGTATTTTTTCTAAAGGTCATTGATTCCCACAATGAACAGAAGCAATTAAGATTGGAGCTCAGATGGTCCTTGGACTTGGAGATCTCTTGCTACAGGCTACTGTGTGTGTGTGTGTGTGTGTGTGTGTGTGTGTGTGTGTGTGTGTGTGTGTGTGTGTGTTTTTGTGTGGGAAGTGTGGGGGTGGGGGAATTGTAATGTGTGTGTGTGTGTGTGTGTGTGTGTGTGTGTGTATGTGTATCAAGGAGATTTTCATTCAGAGCATCTGTTGCCTGGGGTTTTATGATTGACATACTACATATACTCTCAACACACACACACACACACACACACACACACACAAATCAAGAATCTGTCTCACACAACACATGCACAGGCACAGATGCATAGAGCACACAGGGACCTATACAGACCACAAACATGTGCATGCACACACACACACACACACACACACACACGCACACACACAGAAACACATACACAAGGGTGCATATGCACACATGTTTTGATTGGCACAGGCACATACACACATACACACACACGCACACATGCGCACACACACACACACACACACACACACACACACAGTACCTTTGGCCTTGACAAACTCACATAATGACATACCAGACAACATACGATCCCTGCCTGCTCTCGTGTGTGTTTTTCTAGGATATATGTATGTGTCAATCATACTGTGTGTGCCCTTGTACCCTTGTGTGCATGTGTGTGTATTTCCTCTTGACTTGACCTCATGTCCGAAGATGTATATTCTTTGATATCAGAGAAAAGCTTTTCTTTTCTTTACTGCTCTTACAAGAATGTACCATAGTCGATCTTTATTACTATGTAGAACATGAAAGAGAAAGAGTTGTAAGACTAACTGATACACTGCATGTTGACACGAGTCAGAGTCAGAGGTGGGGGCTACATTCATACAAAACTACATGTTTGTGGAGAAACCCAAATAATATATGGGTTTCAAAATGTTTTTTGGACACGTAACTCCTTCAGATGGAACAGTCATGCAGGAAACCTCATCAGCTAAGCACACTGATGCCTGTCCTTATTTTTGTTGTGCAAAAGTGATGCATAATGAAAAATGCATTACAGTGTAGACCAAGACAAATATAAAATCTTGCTCAAAGGACAAATGTATGTTACCAAATCCTGTCTGATCTGATTGTTGAAAAAATGACTGTGGGTCATTTTCTAACAGGCCAACATGTAAAAAGTGCATTTCTTAAAGATTTTTGAAGAGTGAAGTTTTACATTCTTGCAAATGCAAATGCAACAATTTCATAGCTTGCTGATCCTGAGACCTTTCTTCTTGGCTCTCACCACCATTCCTTCTCCGAAATCTGTCAGATCACTCTCTGAGCCCATTCTCAATCAAATGGGGAATTGCTGCTGCTGCTGCTGCTGCTGCTGCTGCTGCTGCTGCTGCTGCTGCTGCTGCATGCACTGCACCTGTAGCTGCACATATGCAAATGTAAAGGGATAATCCAGAGTTGTTGCTCTATTGTGGTGACTAAGTTTATCTGCTAACAGGCAGGACTGTATTAACAAAGAGATATGCATACATAAAACCTTCCTGTGTGACTAATTAAGCCAGGCTGCACCCCGTGAAACAAGGCTATGGATCGAACGAACACTCAGCGGCCCTAATCAGTAAACCATTACGATGCAAGTGTCTTTGTGACTCCTAGCGGGGTGAGCTTATTTTTAACGATTCTGCAAAATTCAGTCATTCAGATCTTTTTTTTGGTTCAGTACTTCTCACAAAAAGATTCATTTTTCTTCACCTACACCTTTCCTAAAACCAGTTCATCTAACAATTCCCATCAGTGTGAGTCACAGTCAGTTGAAGAATGAAGATACACTGATTACTTTAAATCATTCCAGGAAATAGTTTGTACTCCATTTACAACATTTGCATATCAGCCTAAACTATAGCACCATGGGTATAATATCACCTTGGGAGCTACAGCAACATTTGTAATCATTAGAGGAGGTTGATTTTAATGTCAGTCGTTTGTAAAGTAACAAGGACACAGTGTCAGAAATGCAGAGCGCCACTGCCACATAGAGCTCCTGCTGTTCATTATTAATGTCCAAAACATAGCTAGATAGCTGTAGCTAGATATCGGTTTAATACTGATGTGGCTCAGAATAACGTTTATAGATCATTTAATTAAAACAATGGAAATTTATGGAAGTGATTCTTGACATCACAGTAGAAGTGGAATACCTCTCTGTGCTAGATATCAACTGTAATTTATTTGTAATTTCTCAAGGTGTGCTGTTTCTGTCCTGTATTTATACACCAGGCGAACAGCGACATGTTGAACAGCGGCAATGCTTTATTACAATTTCTTACAACTGCTCACACATTTCCTATACTAGGTCTCATTTTTTCAAAGAGCTACACACAAATCCAAAAACTGCACATGCAAAGTGCAAAGTGGCACATATCTGTTGCAAACTGAAACGCTGCATTGAAAATGCACATCTTAAACACTTTTTTCACTATAATAATTTTTTGGATATTCCTATTAAATAGACTTGTATATACATTTCCATACAATTATAAGTGGCAGTACAGTACAGTGGTTTGCTGAGACATGTTTTTTTGCAGTTGGTTGTATTGCACAGTATGGTAACCATCCATTCCCATAATGCAGTGCAGTAAGTGTGTGGCTACAGTAAGACCTACAAATGTTTATGTAACACGATGCAGTAATACGTATTTAATAGTTATGCTTAAATAGCCATTACATATACCTGTTCATACCTGTTCTCATTTATGAAGGTTTGAATTAAGGATGCTGCTGGAAACTGACTCACGTTTGGTTGGAGTCTCAGTCCAGCCTCTGTCATATTTAACCTGTGGTTGATGACACGATCAGTAAGTGTTGCCCTAATCTCATCAGAGATGGGTCTCCCTCCTTCTCTTCTATCTCTTGGTTGTGTTCGGAATAGGCAAGCAAGTTACTTCCTGTTAGAAAACTGAGTCAAAGTCTGCGTGTGTGCTCTGTAAGTGCATGTGATGACATCACTCCGAACAGAAAGGCAAACCCGTCTGGCAGTGGAAAAGGAGTCAATCGCCTGTTGTAGCGGGTTTACCCACGTTTGAGAAACCCTCTTATACCTGCTAACCTTGATGTAAAAAAGTTTTAGAAGCTGAAAAATCCCCAGAGCAGCGCTGTCACTGCCTTCTCCATGTTGAAACATAACGAACCCACGTTGCTTTGCTGCTCATGCATCTGGGGTGCTACGTGATTTAAATTAACCACAGTAATTAACCATGGTAATCAACTACAGTCATGGTGATAATTAAAATCTAAACGGTAAGACTAACTGTCGATTTAGTGTGAAACCGGTAACTGCAAGTACTCTTCAGCGGGAAGTGGTCCATAGAGGTTTTGCACTATGCCAGGGAAGATCGAGCAAGGCTGACATTTTCAGCGACTCAACATGTGTGACTGGCGTGTTAGCTTGACACCCGAGACAGCTACATTCTGACGCTTCAGCTTCAGCAGCTTTAGTATGTTGTTAGTATGTTGTGTTTAGTCTCTGATGTGACCTCTTGAAAGATATGGTCTTTTAGCGTCTTTTCCCCGACCTTAGTGAGTGTCATGGCTTGAAGCTGACGTACTCCCCCTCTGTCGTCTGTCTGCGATGGAATGGAGTGATGAGACGTGTAATCTGCTCGACTGTCAGCTCCTGTTATGTTCTTCACTTTGAAGCTGAAGCCTGAGTCCCCGTCTCTTGATCCTGGCGTGTGGTTTTGACCTGGGATTGTTTCATATTATTTTCAGTGCTTTGTGAAAGGATGACCAAAGATGTAAAGGTGGAAGTGCTCACAGCTGTGTGAGAGTAGCTCCTCTTCTCTCTCCTCATCACTGAGAGATTGACCCATATGCTATTATGTGCAGTACTTCACATCTTTTTCATCCTTTCAATAGAAGATTTCACTCAATCCAACAGGGCTTGCGTCAACAATGAGTTCTCTCTCTCTGCCCGGGCTGTAGTATGACATTGTGGTGTCACTGGTCAAACTGTCTTTCAGTCTTTATAATGCAGTTCTGGGCCCCAAACCCAGGGTGTGTCTTTTCTGGTGAGCTGGCTGGTTCTGAAGTGGAAGAGAAGTCTTTGATGAAGCGGGGGGGGGGGGCAATGGTTGGCCGTACTCAGCATACTCTTGATTTCACCTTGAGTCTGGGGATGTGTATCATGCTGAACTCCATCGACTTTCTTGGGATCAGCTGAGACACCTTGTACAAACTAGATAAAGCCAACCAAGTTAAACTTTGTTGAACTGATTGTTCACAGTTGAGTGTGACCACTTTCTTTAAGTCTCTGGAACAGTGATCGGAGGCTGTCATCATGCTGCGATGCCATCACTGAGATTTTCCACACCTGAGAGAGAGATTGAGAAAGGTTGACATATGGCATTTTGAAATACCTCAGGAGCAGATTATATGTCAAAACTCGGATGTTTGTAGGACCTCAGTCCAATGTGAGTGGTGAGCACGGTGATGTATCAGCTGTCTAGATGGTATCCAGCTCTGAGATCCAGTTTACAAGCCACTGTAGCTGCATTTAGCTGATGTATCATGTCATCCGCTAACCGTAACCCGAGTGATGTTCTGCTCTATCCCTACGGTTGTGTTAGCTTAGCACTTGTCAACACAAATTCTTCCTTTGTCAGGGTCTTTAAGTCTGGGAGGTGTGACAATAGGTGAGACCCGTGGTGTCATCAGTGTGGAGTTCCTGAAGTTCATCCTTGACCTTCTGCCGAATGTGGAATTGCGTATGTTGATGTGGTGAATATGTGAGGTTGCAGCTCCACCGGGAAATTTTTCAGTGTTCCCATCCCATGACGTAGACATGGACAAACTAGCACATGAATGCCATTCAGCTCAGTGTGGATCTGTGGCAGCTCTGAAATCGCAAAAAAGCATATGCACCGTCACTGCTGGAAGAATTGCGTTCTCCACCAGGTGCAGTCTTTCTCATGCGATAGACTTTCTTTGTGTGTTGGTTGACTTTGTCTTACGGCTTTTTTGTTTTAGTGACATTGAATGGTTTAATTTACCCATCCTTTGCAATATTTGTTTCTAGCTGGACATCTAACAGGGCGCCCTTTTTCTGAACGTCAGCTGGGTCAATGGTCTAGAAGCAGATCTAGGGTCATCTCTTGCTCCCTCGGTGCTGTTCTTTGCTGCCTGGATGATGTGCAGCTTTGTATTATTTGAGTTTTGATCTCTGCCTCATCATTAGCAAACTCACAGTTCTTAGCTAATATCCTTAGCCTGGTGTGGTAGCTGTCCAGATTTACTTCCACTTCGTGCTCGACTTTTCTGAAGATAGACTTCATACTGAATGAGAAATACCCAGATAACTCCTGCTTTTTGTCTGCATATATATCTTCTGTTGCTGCTTATTTGTCTGAAATATCATGCACTAGCTGACCTAGCAGGTGCAACAGTAACACTTTTAGCCTGCATATTCATTGCAGTGTTCAAACCTTTGCACCTATTTGTAACAACACGGTCCATCAGAGCCGGGGTCAGTCTCTGTGTTGAAGGGTGGGAGAACAGCAGTGTTTCCTATGATGGTGGCTGTGGCAATGATTTTTGTTAGCTTAGTTTAGCTTCACTTTTCCACTGCTCTTTCATCCTTCCCCCTCTTTTCCTTTCATATATATATATATTTTATTTATTTATTTATTTAGAGAGAGAGAGAGAGAGAGAGAGAAAGAGAGAGAAATAAAAAAGAGAGATATAAAACGTTTTAACACTAATTTAATACAAATTTTCCTGCTGCTATAATTTAGTAGTTTAATGTTGCTAATATAAGATCGGGCGATCTTGTGTTCCTGTTGTAGCCTACAGGAGGCTGCAGTTTTAGGACCACAGTTGTGTATTATTAATAATTCTATATAATTTTATTATTATTGATATGGCAGATAGCTAAAGATAATAAAGTAATCAGCTAAATCAGCTCACTACTTTTAATATATTAATAAGAGCTGTCATACTCACACTTTGATTGTCGTCCATGTTCTTACTGAAATATAGTCCTTTTGTCCACTTCCATAGGTGGCAGTGTTGTGAAAAATTAGGGTCCTACAATTGCGGCCCTGAAGCCGCCGGTTCAGTGGGAACAGCCTACTCAGGCTTCTGATTAGCTATCTGTACATCCACAAGGTGGCATAGTTGGACATTAAACACATCGTGTTCTTGTGTACAAAAAGTATAAAATCAGTTTTTCTGCTCTGTTGCCTTCACTTTTACACTTAAAGAAAAGACTCAGAATCCAGCCACTGTGGTCTGTCTTTGTGTGTGTTCACTCTACTGAGCAGACATAGTAAAGGCTGACAGTGCACCCTAGATTGTTGATTCCTCTTCCAGTTGAACACAGAAGGATAATTTGCCTTTCATTGATCCGAGCAGTTCTCCTGCAGCAGGGATTTTTTTCCAGCACTGACTTCTCATCACAGCTCCACATACCAGTTCATATTTATAAGGTATGGCAACACCGGGGAATTGATACCAACAGCAGGTGATTTGATACAATTTACACTAACTGTCCACCTCAGCACCATGTTGTATGGATGTAAAGTTGATGCTCCCATGAAACAAGAGTCTACTGTATGTGTTTAAAGTTTTCAACTTAACTCTTGGCTTTATTTTTACCTTCTTGAAATCCTTCACTAAATTTCTCTGAAAGGTGATGTTGCCTCCCAGATTTCTCAAAAAGGGGCCGTTAGGGAGAACCAGTCTTGTATGACTGTTACCATGCCCATTAATCCTCTTACTTATTACACGGACACATTTACACATACACACACACACACACACACACACACATATATATATATACAAACACACACACACACACACCCACACACACACGCATGCGCGCGCAGGCCCCTGTCGATTAGCCGGCACTCTCCCGTGACCCTTTGCTCCTGTTCTCACCAGGAGGGATGGTGGGTAACAGGCTAGCACAGCACGGCTCTAATTTAATGAGGCTGAGCGGTGTGTATGTGTGTGGTGGTAGTGGTGGTGGGGTGGGGGTTGAGGTTTGGGGGAGGGGGGGCTCACTAATTGGTCCTTGACACAACTCTCTCTATAATAACTGCCGCGTGAGGAATCCAGTCCAGACTCCTGCACTCCCACACAAACCCACCAACACAACAGGTTACTACTTTTGATTGTTATAGCGTCGGCATGTCATGTACTATCATGGGACATGGGGCTCCACACGTATTCAAAAATCTGACTTCTCTCAGATGTAAAATAATTGGGGATTTGTTTGTTTTATTTTAGTGTCCAAGTGTCTGTCTGCTTTTAAGAAGCTCCCAAACTTATTAGAGAAACATATTGATCCTTTGGTTTGTTCTGACTGCAGTGAAAGTGATTTGATGTAAGGACATTGCATATTGGTACAACAGCTATGGCTCTGTCACTCATGTTGGTGCTGGCCTTCTGAATCATTGAAAACACACACTGTGTGTGGGTGACCTGCCTCTTTTACAGAGCAGTTCTCAATTTCTCTGCTCTGTGAAATGCACTGTTATTATGTCACAGTCTGTGAGCTGCATTGTGTTTGGTTGATCTGCTCCTCTGGGGCCCAGAGCAGAATGGAATCTGCCCCCTGCGTCCCAGGGCATAAACTGTGAACTATGTGTTCATGTAACAGTCCCAAGTCAGCTTTGTAAAATTGTGATTGGTAAATCATTAGCTGCTCAGTGTTGTTTAATTTTACTGTACTGTAAATCACATCAGGATGTGAGCTAATAAAAAAGAACAAAGCAAATGAAGTTCATTTGAATCAATTTTAGACACACTGTTTTTGTACAACATGACAAAAACATTTTTCACGATTTCTCAGTCGAAGTTGATCAGATATTGAGAAAAAGCTGAACACTACACACTGCAGGTTTTTGATGCTGAAGTTACAAAAAGAAAATCAGGCTGATTACCAAATAATATGCTCAACCATGTAAGGAATATAAGGAATGTTATTACACATATTAGGAGAGAAATCTATTTTAAACTGTGTCATATCTAAATTTAATGGACTGATTGCCATAAAATGTACTTACCGCATTCATCAACATAAACATGAACATTGAAGCTCACATTTTCTATCATGTATATTGTGCTATTTTATTAAATAATGGCTACCTACCTACCTACATAGCTCAGTGTTGCGAACACTGCAGCGTCAAAGTTTGTTAGCAGGGCTTTAGACTACAGGCCACCATGGGTCCATTTGGTTCCTAACTGAGACCCAGGACCCACGATGGCCAGATCCAAATTTCAGTAAATGCAGTCTTACGGGTTCCAGGTAAGGTCCCACTCTGTTCCTTAAGGTCTCAGGTCTGTATATACTGTATGTCAGATCCAAGAGCTGACAGGTCTGATCACATGGTGCAGTAAAATTCTGTAATTCTGCTCCTTGTTGACTGTGCACTACCAATACATAAGTGCTAACAGAGACAACAGCCCACTGTATTAAAGGCAAAGCACAAAACCAAATCCCTCCACTGCTGCTTCATTTTGTAAAATGCCACATCAGCTCTGCAGTTCGTCATCAGACAGTCGGCATAATTCAGCAGATGCTATGTAGAATATACTGTAGGGTGAATGAAAGATTAAAGGAGGGAGGTGTGATGGTGAATGGAGATGGGCTTCATGGGTGTGGCTCTTTCTGTTTTACACAAATTTGACTGTAAAAAATCTGGTTTCTCAATTGAGATGCAAGGAGAAGGAAGGAGACGGCAAGTGAGCAGATGATTTACAAGCTCAAGGGCATGCAGGCACACACAGACATATAGAGAGGAAGAGAAAACACATAGGTGGTAGAGGTGAGTGTTGTATTGCATTATGTCAGATTAGCTGCAGGAGGCTTCCTTTGATGGAACACACTCCACTCCATCTATCCCTGGGTACCAGTGTGTGTCTGTGTGTCTCTCTCTCTCTCTCTCTCTCTTTCTCTCTCTTTCTCTCTCTCTCTCTGTGTGTGTGTGTGTGTATGTGTGCACAGTTGCACACTTAATTTGCGTATCTAGCCTGAGAGCAGTGTAGATGTTATTCATGTTTCCAGAAACATGCTGCTAGTGCTCAGTATGCTTCACACAGCCACAAGTGTACATGCAACCAAGCCTCATGCTCACACCTCATTCGCCTGTTTGACACACACACAATTTTATCGTTGTTTTGTTTCTGTTTTTTCTCTTTTAACACCTGATCTTTCCCCTTCATCCCTCCATCATTTCCTGTCTAATTGTTCTTCCTTTCTATCTTCTTTTTTCTTCTTTTCTTTTCCTATTTCCATCTTCTGTTACTTTTGTTGTTGTGCACCACCATTTTTTGCCTTTTTATTTATCATTATCTTTCTCTTCACTGTCCTTCCTTTCCCATCATTTTATTCATCTTCTCTTCCTTCCTATCTCCTTGCACACTGTATTAACCTCCCTGCTCCCCTCCTCCTTTCTCCAGCCATGCACCTGTTTGGTCTAAACTGGCAGCTTCAGGAGAGTGAGGGATATGGAGCATTTGAAAACGGAGGAGGAGGAAGAGATACGACTCCCAACACCTTCATGGTGTCAACAGACAACGGTGAGTTCCTACATGTTTGTTCCATTTAAAGTTTCTCCACTTTGACCAGAAATGTTCCTGATGCAGAGTGGAGCTGATGTGACCTTCTGCCAGGCTCAGCAGTGCAGCAAAGGTCAGGCAGTGTCTGACAGACAAGGACTTGCTTTGTTTTCCTGAAATGCGAACTTCTGTTGCTCTTTTCTCAGTTCAAGACTAATAATGCCACGAAAACACTTCAGCCATTTTCACTCTCTGATGACTGAGGAATGATGACAGGGACTTATATATTATTAATTTGAAGTCCAAGTCTTTATCAACAGTGGTATGTCCAGTGGGGTTAGTTGGAATCTTGTAAAAATGTTTTAATTTTCCAGACTCTTCTGAAAAAGGAAAAGAAGGTCTGTCGTTTGTGGGTAACAGCTCATTATGAAATGTATTTGTAAAATTAATTTCTGATAATAAGAAATAACTAAATAACTTGATGACTGCACAGTTCATGAGTGCCATGAATGGCCCTTTTTGTCTCTCTCCTCCCTCACTCACACACACACACACACACACACACACCCATCAATCAAGATCCGTGTGCCTCTTAATTCGTCCTCTCTCAGCTGTTTTTCTTTTCTTCATCTGCAGAGTGTTAGTGTTAACACTGGTGTGTCTCACATGCCTCAGGTCTTTTATGTCCTGCATGTGGTCATTATGAAGGAGCAACAGCAGACTCTCCTGTCCACGAGAGTACCTGTTGGAGTTAAGCCACTTCCACCTGGATGAGTTGCCAGTATCACACGTTACTAATCTTACATCCGATTCCTCGTAAGTGAATAAAGAAGGAAAAGAAAATCCAGTGGAGTGATCCGGAACAGATTGAGAAGCGGTCTACCTTTACCTGCAGTCACCCTGTCAAACGTCTGATCACTATGGAACTTTCTGCACTCACTAGATTTGACTGACAACCCGTAACAAGCCCTTTATGTGGCTATCCTGTGAGGTGACAGACATTCCTTTGGATGGATTTAACATTTTACAATTTTATAGTGACACCTTTGGAAAAGAAGGAAGCCATGATCCAGCCCCCATCTCCTTTGCAGAGCCCCTTGTGCCAGCTCTCTCCACCAAACTCTTTCCATAAAGGAGCGGCTGGTGGTGACCTCCATCCCCCATAAACATCAACCCCCATAAAACTCATGGCTGCCAGCGAACTCAGAGGCAGGGTTCTCAGAGAGTAGGTGGAGTCTTCATCCAAAAATGCTCCCCCTTCTTGACTCCAGCTGTGTTACTAGCCCATGGAAAAATCCAACCATAATTCCTATTCTGAAAAACACACACACTAAAGACCTGAACGACTTCACGCCAGTTGCCCTGAACTCGGTGCAAATGTATGGAGAAAGCAGTGTGTGACCTTCTCTCCAGCACAGTGGCTGACATCTGGACTCAGTATACCCCCATACCACACCTCTCATCTGCTTTTAATACTGTAAATATACACACATTACTTCAGGTGGACACTTTAATAGAGTAATAGAGTGTCTCAGGGTCAGTGGTTAAGGGTGCAGGGTCAGGGTAAGTCTCCAGGAAATGAATGCAAGTATATGTAATGTCCCCAAAAATTACCTTTGACAGTGTGTGTGTGTGTGTGTGTGTGTGTGTGTGTGTGTGTGTGTGTGTGTGTGTGTGTGTGTGTGAGAGAGAGAGAGAGAGAGAGAGAGAGAGAGAGAGAGAGACCAGTAGTGCGAATGCGTTGTGTTGGAAATTAAGATGGATGTTTGTGTCTTCAAGCTGAAGCCTTGTGTCATATGTTGCAAGTCATACAAGTGTAACGAATGAGCGTAACATCTAGACTGCCATAAATATTACACGCACATTCACTCACACACACACATACACACGCGCACGCGCACACATCTGAGTCAATGACAGCGAGGGGCCTCTGCAAAGGCTTTGAGTCTTGGTGGGTGAGTCTCTACAAGCTTTGCACACCTGGATTTGGGGATTTTATCCCATTCTTCCTGGCAGATCCTCTGTCAGAGTGGATGGGAACGCCACTGTGCTCCTGGGAGCACTCAAAGCTTGGAAATGGTTTTATAACCTCGCTGATCTACTCCTCACCGCAGTTTTATTGTGGAGGTCTACAGAGAGTCCCTTGGACGCAGCTCATTGATAAGCAAAGGGTCTAAATACTTACGTCAACAAGAGATTTCTGTTTTTGATTTTATACAAATTTGCTGAAATTTTTGAAACCATGTTTTCAGGTTGTCATTATGGGATATTGAGTGTCGAAGGGGAAAAATAGCAATTTTAGCCATTTCAAATTAAAGTGTGCAAAAAGTAAGTGGTCTGTACATTCACTTGACAATGGTTTTCTGTGAGAGTGAAGTTTAATTTACAGCCGACGTTTTTCAAATTTACCATGTTCTTAAAGGCATTTGTACATTTGTACGTTTTGCTATTGCTACATAGCCACTGAAATCCTAGTTAGCCATATTAAAAGCAGGTGAATACAGTTTATAGTTTATATCAGTCATGACAAGCAAGGCAAGCAGTGCTTGACCAGTTTAAGTTAAAAATAGACATCAATTATAACAATACTGAAGTGGAAGTGATATCTGTCCTTACATCTCAACAGCTTTCTGTCCCATAAATGATCTGATATTACCTGTTTGCCTTCATCTTGCATTTTACTTCCCTATTGTGGCTGCAGTATGCTACTGTCTGGAAGCTAGATTAACTACCAGCTGTTGCATCTATCATTTCTGTCATTTTCGTGGGTGTGGCTGTGTCCCATTGACAAAGGCTGGGGGTTGTCACACAGAGAGGGGAGCAGCGTTTTTAATCCTCGGATCTTCAACGAGTGACTAACTACAGCTAGCTGCAAACAAGTGTGCTTGACTCAGTTTCCACCGTTGATATTGCACCATTATACACATGCACATACTCATTCTTCCTAAGCATTAAGCAAATGACACTGTGATTTATCGTGCCAAGTCGGTATCTGTTGTCTTACTAATCACCGTGGTCAACGTGTGATGACAAGTTCAGGTTTAGTGTGGAGCAGCTTTTAATAAATCCGTTCTCAAGGAAAGCTTTCACTGACATATTTATTCAATTCACATATTGACAGTTAACCATGTAACATAATACCAAAGTCTCATATTCATATGTTTTCCCTATAGGCTTGACAGTGCCAGATCTGCATTAAGTTTGACAAGTTTGAGACAGGAAGGCAGGAAAATACAGGATTCTGGAGTGTGCCATTGTCAGTCTACAGTATATATCTTGAACATTACCACAGAAGTGATTTTCAAATAATTCTCTATACTGCACATTCAATATGTTTACTGTCAGTTCAAAGGAATAATCCTAATACTTCTTCAGCCAGGAAGGAGTGAAGGAAGGTGAAGATACAAAGAGCAGCAAGATGCAGGAGAGAGACTTTCATACAGAATCATGAGACAGGACAAACGCTGAATATAAGAGAGATTTGCTACTACTACCGCCACGAAAAGTTATGTTTTAGTCTGGTCCATTTTTCTCATGTGTGTAGGAAAGAGCAGGATTGCATATGGAGATGTTAAGGGGTAGCTGGTTCTTCAACTCTTGCGCATCTGTAAAAGTCGCAGCACACCACTGCATTATGGTCTATTGCTTTGCCATCAACCCAAAATGTTTCTGGTGTTTAGACAAAGAGCCAGTCTGTCATCTTTGCTCAGACACAGCATCCTTTACAAACCTGTATCATGACTGAGTGTGAAGAAACTGGCTGAAAGTGTAAAGGCAGTGAACTGCATGGACTGTTTGTCCAGGGTATATAATGAGAATAAGAATAATAAGAATGACCTAATAAGCAATCATCTGGAATATGGTATTTACGG